>NC_137666.1:23525939-23893439 GCF_963422515.1 Blennius ocellaris | reverse complement strand
AATAAAAATATCAGATACCCGATCCAGTCGTTTGGAGCTGGATAGAACCCTGTACCATTCCACTGGGTCAGTATCGGACCGTCCTTGATGAAAAGATGTGAATAGAAATATAATGATCTGAAGGAGAGCTGAATGGATTACCATTTAAATGACTGTTAGCACCAGTCTCTTTATGAGCAGTTCAGTTGAATCACAACAAGCACACGCAGAACATCCAGGAGGAGAGATGTTTTCTAGAACTCAAAGTTCACAAGTGCCAAGCACGAGTCCTGCGAGCGTCAGCTGCGGAGCCGCTGGAAGCAGTCCCACATCCAGGCATGTGACCCTTCAGAGGGACGAACAGCTTACAGATGCAACTGAAGAAAACAAAGGCCCTCTAAATTCAATAAACCTTTGTAGCAGCTGCCGACAGATACGGCAGACACACAGGGAAGGAGCCGCAGTCTGAGCGGGAAAGTGGCCGATAAGAAAATAAAATAAACGGCGGGAGGGAGGGACGCAGCGCCGGGTTTGGACCCCTCAGGCACACGGGTGCTCTGGCCTCTGGATTTAAAATGTGTCTGCGGACGTCCACAGCTGTGTTTTCACTGTTTGTTCCTGATGGACACATGGAGAGACTCCCCCCCCCCCCCCCCCCCCCCACACACATACACACACACACGCACACACACGCACGCACACACACACACACACACACGCACGCACCACGCACGCACACACACACACACACACACACACACACACACACACACACACACACACACACACACACACACACACACACAGGTGTGGGGGGAGCAAATCAGCAACGACAGTTAAAGTCCTAGTGAAATTAAAATTCCACCTCCAAAACACTCTGGCTGAGCCAGTTAGCATTTTTATGCTAACTGGCTGAAGGGTAAAATGTTAAAACACGGCAATCTGCAGGAAATAGCCGATAAACGGCGCTATTTCCTCTGCTGGGCGGAGCTTCTGACAATAACAGAGTGACATCACGAGTTGTGCACACGCCCAAGTTGTGTTTACATTATGGAGGATCAGAGTTTTGACCACGAAGAGGCTGAATTGAACCATATTTCATCATCATGGTCATTTCAAACCCAGTGATTGATGAAGAAGACACAGAAGGTGGTTCTGCCATCGGTGACCCCGTCTGGAACATGTTTGAGGAAGCAGAAGACGCTTCGTCCTCCATTCGTCCTCGTCTCCTCGCCTCAGCAGCCGCCACTTTTCACCTTTGAGGCTCCTGACTTTTGGCAGAACGACCGGCTTCCTGGATCCAACACGTCCAAGAGCTTTTCTGACTGTGGAATCACCGAAGATGAGTCCAGGTGTTACTTGATCCTCTACTAGCCGCCCGAGCTAACGGCTAGCCACTAGCGGCTCCCACTGCCTGTGCTCCTTTTCTCGACTTTTGCACGACTGCTCTCAGGAGCATCACGATATGACCACATCACTCCTGTGCTGGCATCTCTTCATTGGCTACCTGTTGAATTTAGAATACATTTTAAAATCCTCTTGTTTGTTTTTAAATGTCTAAATGGATTAGCTCCTCCTTATTTGTCAGAGTTGATTTCCTTGCACACTCCTGTCCGAGCTCTGAGGTCCGCTGAACACCATCTTCTAGACCATCCCAGGCCTCAGTGTAAGAGCAGAGGGGACCGAGCCTTCGCTGTAGCCGGCCCTAAATCGTGGAATTCTCTCCCTTTACATATTAGAACTGCAACATCTTTGGAGAGATTCAGGCGCTCGCTGAAGACTCACTTTTTTGCACTGGCCTTCGGCACGAGCTGAGCTGAGCATTTTTCTCATGTTGATTTTATTTTTTCTATTTGTATTAAATGTTGATTGTTTTATTTTATGGACCTGTACAGCACTTTGGGGCAGTGGCTGCTGTTTGTAAATGTGCTCTATAAATAAATTTGACCTTGACCTTGACCTTTTCCTCTCTGGTCTCTTCCAGGCTCAATCTTTCATCAAGGCTCATAAAACGCCGACTATAACTTCAAAACACTGTAAAAACGTTGATATTTAAGAGGAAACAAGCCGATATAAACACAACAGATGGAGATCTGCACAACTCTTGACGTCACACCCACGAAGAAGAAGGATTCCCCCGACTTCCTCGGCTGGAGATTCAAAATTCAAATAACTTTGTTATGCGACAACAGTGGTGGGGCAGAGTCGGAGGAACCTTACAAGTAGAACCCAACTATCGTTTTTTGCAAAGTAGTGTTTTACATTTCACTGGGACTTTAAAGTTCACTGTAAATAATGTCTTCTCTGAGTTATCATCCAGTCTGAGACACTCTGATGAGCTCGTTCTCGCCTGGAGGCTGAATGTTTGACGAGCCTCATATAAGCTGTTTTCCTGATCACTGGATGGTGGAAGGAAAGCAGATTATTTGATTGTTAACGGATTATAATAGTATGAGTCCGGCTCTGACTCGGTCTGGTATCTGTAGAGATCATCAGAACAACACACACACTCAATCTCATCCCACAAAAGTTTCTCATAAAAGTAAAAGGAAGTGAATATCCAGGGCATATGATTAATTGTGAGAAAGAAATAAGCCACCAAACGTCTTAAAGTCTGTAACTATCAGCCACAGGATCACTGTTTCTCCTGTCAGGGAGCAAACTGGCATCACTTATCTTCTTCTTCTTATGTTATATACAGTATATATACGCTTCTCATGTTTGATGCTGTAAAAACTGCTGTGAATCATAAAAAATACTAATTTTAAATTCACAAACGTTTTCATTGTCTGCGTAAAATGCTAGAATATGATTTGGCGTCGATCAATGTTGAGCTCCCTTCACTGCACTCTATTGCAAGTGATCAACATGACAACACTACGATTGACCACTTTAGACCTGAGGTCTGTAGTTCAAAGCTGTATTTTCTCATATTGAGGAAACTTCAGGGATTAACCCTGGGTCTTCTGTCCCAACATCAGGCTAACTTCTTACTGGGCTAAATCCTCTCAGCAACTTACGCTGGAGTATTAACGTGTCCTGCAGGAGGTTATGCTCTGGACTGGAGATCAACCAGTGTAAAAGCTCCGCCTCCTCACCAATCAGGTCTTTTGCAAAATGACCTGCCCATTCCTATTAGATCAAGTTTTTTTTTTTTTTTTTTTTTATTTAAGGTAGTGCAGATAAACAATACAAAACAGTAAACAATTCCAAAGATGTGTAAAAATGAACAATACATTCTATATACAAAAGTAATACAAACAAGTGCTACCTCAAATACTATTTACATAATGTGTGCATGTGTGTGTGTGTGTGTGTGTGTGTGTGTGTGTGTGTGTGTGTGTGTGTGTGTGTGTGTGTGTGTGATGTGTGTGTGTGTGTGTGCGTGCTTGTATATGAAATACTAAGTGTGACTTGGTTCTGTTTCTGGAGGAAACAGAGGAGAAAGGAAATAGTTTGGTAACATAGAAAAGAGCAAAAGAAAAAAAAAGTGAAATGATCCATTTTGTAGAAATTGAATGAGTTTGTTTTGAAATTGATGTTCTATTGTCATAAATTCAGGGAATGTCGACTGAGATTCTGTAATAATATAATCAGACAGCGGATTTTTCCATTGATTTCTACTGATATTTTTTGATTTCCAGTTTATGAGTATGGTTTCCTTGGCGATGGTTCAGGCTACAAGCAGTCGTTTAGTATGTGATGAATCTAGATTGAGGGTTGAGATATCTCCTAGAGGCAGAGTGAGGGGGGTGGGGGTGGGGGGGGGGGGGGGGGGGGGGGGGGGGGTCCAGGAGGGCAGAGAGGGGGTCTGACACCTCCAACAAAGTGAGACAGGTGAGCAGAACCATACGGCCTGAATGTAGCTGTCAGTGGTGTTTTGCATGCAGTCTGTCCATGTCTCAGAGTTTGTGGTGAATTTAGAGAGTTTCTGTCCTGCGAGGCGAGTTTCTGTGTTGTTTTGTATCAGTTGTAGATTTGCGTTTGCAGACATACTGTAGATGTTATTGCATATCTGAGTCCAGAAGTTGGCGTCAGGAGCGAGTGACAGGTCTTGTTCCCATTTGTGATGTGGAATTGCCACATCTTTGTCTGACTTTGTAATATTTTTGTACAGTTTATATCCTATCCTATTAGATCACGTTGATGTTGGTTCAAGAATCGTGTGGGTAGCTCTGAGGAGGGAAAGAGTTTTTAGGTAGAAATGCAATCCTTTTGACATAAAACAACATAAAACAAGAGCAATCAGATATTTCTGACATCCGCCAACAGTTGCCCTGGACTCAGAAAAATGGTTTCGGGATCACTTACAAAATTTAATGGAACCTTCCATGACCTAAAACCGATCTGTAGTGAAATGTCGACAAAATTCACGCAGTGGTTTTGACATAATCTTGCTAACAGACATAAAGATACGCCGATGATTTTAATGGATGTAATAAAGCCTCGTCACTGAGCACTTGGAAACATGTTTCTGTTCTTGCTCTTGACTTGTTCCCCAGTCTGTTTCTCAGCCCAGGTGTGTCCTGTCATATCTGTAATTTACCATAAATCTGAAGACACAAATATTCTTTACAAGTGCTTATTTCCATATTATGCTTTATTCAACACGCTTCGTTCACCTCGGAGCTTTGTGCAGTTGTACATTTGCATGCTCACAACAATTTCATGTAATCATACTTATTTTAGCTTAATGTTGAATTCTGAGTGGAAGAGCAACCATTCCTTATGTGACCTTTTAATTTCACTCTAGTTCCTTGTAGCCTGGCAGCCGCTTTTCTCTTGCGTTAATTTCAAACCTTGAGATATTTGAGTTTATATCAGTGGTTAGACACAGAGGAAGGTGGTAGAAATGTGTTTTTTCTTGTCAACTTTTAGAAACTTGTAGTCGACGTCACTCACTTGCTCCGCTGTCGCATTATTATGACGTCACTCAGTGAAAGTGTCTGACCGCCACGCTAACATGATCGCAGCAGTATCTAATACTACTTATTTAACTTTTGTCCTGTCATATTCACTAACGACTTTCGGAAGCCTCCTAACACGTTTCTTTAACCCTGTCACGTCGTCCATGGGGTTAAATGAAAGTCGATAGATAAGAAGTGAAGAGGGACATTTCAGATGCACTAATAATCTGAGGAGATGTGACACAGGTTAGCTGTTAATAATTAGCCCGGTTAGCTTTGTAAATTCTACCATGAAAGCAGATATTTCATAGAGATTGAGAGAAAGAATTTCCCAGAAGGCACTCGGCAGTAATTTTCCACCTTTGTGTGACGGCAAACTGTGAAGTGTCGTTCTTATCATGAAAGAGAAACATGTTTGCTCAATGCCAATGAATCTTCAACAGCTTGTTTGGAGTGAAGAGAAACAGAAAGCACAATCTGTCTTTTCTTTGGAAAGTTCCAAAGCCCTGGAATATTACTCAGACTTAATGAATAACAACATTGACGAAATTAAACAACTGAAGTTAACCGCGACCTTTTAAGTCCATCCAGGAAATAAATATTGAATCAAATTGTGTGCATTGTGCTTTACTGTTGCTCAGTACTGAGTGTTTGCTGCTACTCCCTCTTCAGGAAGGTTGGAATGCTTTGTACGTCTACTAATCTTAAAGACGGATGCATAAATAACACAATCATTTACTGATAAGTACTGTGGCTTTACAGAGGCTAAAGGTAGCTGTGTATTGTGTTGAGGGTTGTTGTTTCTGTGGTTCAGACTTTGAATCTAAGAAATGTGTTTTCAATTCAATCCAGATATGAGTAAGAACAAAGAAAAAGAATTATGAGAAAGTGGCTGAGTGATTGTTTTATCAAGCCCGACTGAAGCTCCTGTGGCTCAGGCCAGAACTGCATTATTTCATGTGTCATCAGCACAAATAACACCCGTTTAAAATGTTTCTAACAGGGTGGATTTTGAGTTCAGATCCAGGCGCTGAAAAGTACAGAGTACAAAGGCGTCAGAACAAATTCAATTCAGTTCAACTTCATGAGCATTGCACCAAATACAACACTCTGTTCAAGGCAACGTTCAGAGAAAAAACCAACAATTCCACAAAAGCAGTCAGAGGAGATGGTGGAAAGGAAAAACTACCTACCAGGAAGAAAACCTGCAGACTCAGAAGTACTGACTCTCTGGTAATTGGGGTTAAGGGATAGACGTTGACAGAAAGATAAGACAGAGACAGAGAGGGTGATGGGGTAACAGCGTTTTCAGAGACTCTGAGCCCCGTTGTGTAGACCAGAGTTTTTCAACCACTGAGATCTCGTCAGGTGTGCCGTGGGAAATTATCCAATTTCACATTTTTTCTAAAAATACATTTGCTCTCACAGCCGCTGTCAGCTGTCAGAGCAGTGTGCAGAGTAATAGTGTATAAATACTGTGTTGAGCACCACAGAAGAATTGCTCTGAGTCAAGATTCTTTTCTGCCAGCTGATCACCAGAGGCTTTTATTTTGACATGAACACACGCAACCGGAACTTCATAACAGGATGAGACTCCACACAACACATTTCTCACTCCTGGTTGATCACCAACATCCAACAAACCAAACTAGAGGAAATAATGAACTATCTGAACCGAGGAACAAAAACACAACACAAGCACAAACCAACACACACAACAACCCCGACAATAACCCTCAATAACCTCCGGCAACACATAACCTGAACTCCCATCATGCATTGCAGCGACCAACTCCCTGATGCTACAATACTCTTCACCACTAGAGGGCAGCACAGAACTTTGCCGGTGAAATGTAAAGTGACAGACGTCAGTGTGGTTCATCTCCACCTCCTGCTACCATCTTGTATCAAAGTACTGTGTCAGTGACAGTGATGGGGAGAAGTTTTAGAAAACCAGGATCTCAGCTCGTGGTGAAGAAGGAGCTGAGCCAAAAAGCGAAGCTCTCGATTTACCGGTCGATCTTCGTTCCTACCCTCACCTATGGTCATGAACCACATATATGATGTACATATATGTGTGCATGTATGCACACATATATGTATATAACATATAGGAAAACGGCCAATTTATATATTTCACATATATGCCAAACCTATATGCGCATGTATGCACACATATATGTACATATATGTACATAACATATAGGAAAACGTCCAATTTTATATATGTCACATATATTCCAAACCTATATGCGCATATACGCACACCTATATGTTCCAATATATGCAAACCTATATGTGCCCATATATGCACACCTATATGTTCCCATATATGCACCTATATGTGCCATATATGCACACCTATATGCGCATATATGCACACCTATATGTGCCCATGTATGCACACATATATGTACATAAAATATAGGAAAATGGCCAATTTTATATATGCCACATATATCCTAACCTTTATATAGGTTCTTTCCATGTGGGCCAACACTGGATGCTGTTATTTGCTCAGTGACCCTAGCAGGAATCGAACCAGGGTCTCCCGTGCACCAGTCCGTTGCCTTGCCACCTGAGCATATAGGTACATATATGTGCATAAAATATAGGAAAATGGCCAATTTTATATATGTCACATATATTCAAAACCTATATCAAAACCTATATTAAAACATATATGTTTATATAGGTTCTGTCCATGTGGGACTTTCCATATATGCAGCATATATATTGTCATATATGTGCATATATGCTGCATATAGGTTTCATATATGTGCATATATCCTCATATAGGTTCTTTCCATGTGGTGTTACCAAACCACACAGTCACAGAGCCAACAAGTACACTTTCAATGGTGCAGCGATAAAAATTAAGCAGAATCTTAGAGTTTGTGGTAAATTCTCTAAGTTTACGTAGAAAGTAGAGACGCTGACGAGCTTTTTTAACAACCCGGTTAGTGTTTTTGACCCATTTCAGGTCATTAGAGAGAGTTAAACCGAGAAACGTGCACTCCTCTACAATCTGCACCTGGGAGTTATCAATAATGACAGGTGTGTGAGAACTGTTCCGGCTAAAGTCAAAGACCAGTTCACATGTTTTTGATGCGTTCAGCTGGAGGTTGTTAGCTTTACTCCACTGAACCACATTTTGGATCTCTGCTCTATAAGAGGAATCATCATTATCACTGATGAGACCGATGATGGTGGTGTCATCAGCATATTTGATTATCAAGTTAGAGTCAGAGGAAGATACACAGTCATGAGTGTACAATGTAAAAAGCAAAGGACTCAAAATACATCCCTGAGGAGATCCGGTGCTCACAGAAACAACATCTGAAAAACAGTCATTGATCTTCACTCTCTGAGATCTGTCAGTTAAAAAGCTAAAAATCCACTTACACATGGCAACACTCAAACCGAGAGACATGAGCTTTTCAACCAGTTTACCTGGGACAAGGCAATTAAAAGCAGAGCTATAATCAATGAAAAGCATTCTCGCGACAGATTTGCTATTGTCCAAGTGACTGTACGCGGAGTTCAGAGCAAAGGAGATGGCATCCTCAACACTCCTGTTCTGTCTGTAAGCAAACTGGAGCGGGTCAATACTCACAGGGATCTGGCTCTTAATGAAGTCCAACACGAGCCGCTCAAAAGTCTTCATAAGAACAGACGTGAGGGCCACAGGATGATAGTCATTAAGGCAAGACACAGGAGTTTTCTTAGGAACGGGGATGATGGTCGACTCTTTAAAGCTGTTCGGCACAGTACAGTTCCTTAGCGACAGGTTGAAAATGTCTGTTAGAACAGGGGCAAGTTGCTCAGAGCACAGTTTCAGGACACGGGGAGGGATGCCGTCCGGGCCTGAGGCTTTCCGGACTGTGGTCCTGGACAAGACCCGCTTGACTTCCTCCTGAGTCACGGTGAAGGCACCTTGATTGAAACAATCGGGGAATACAGCAGGACAGGCATCCGCAGATTCAAAGCGACAGTAGAACGTGTTAAGCTCATTTGGCAGAGCTTGGCCAACAGATGCAATGTTCCCAGCACTAGGTTTCCAGGACGTGATGGCTTTTATACCGTTCCACATGCGGCGAGGGTCAAAATCAAAATAACCCTTTAATCTGTCCCCGTAACTGCGCTTTGCAGATTTAATCGAACGTTTCAATGAGTAGCAGGATAACTTGTAGGCCACTGTATCATTAGATTGAAACGCCAAAGCACGCTCATGAAGTTTCAGTTTCACTTCCGAGTTCATCCATGGGTTCTGACTACAGTGATCCTTAATGACCTTCTGTGGGACACAGCAGTCAATGCAAAAGTGAATGTATCCAGTCACAGCGTCACAGAATTCATTAACATCCTCTGACTGAAATACAGACCAGTCAGTGGCATCAAAGCAGCCCTGTAGCTTCAGGTTAGTCTCCTCAGACCAGCACTGCACAGTGCGAGAAGTTGGTTTATGTTCCCTGCTCCTCTGAGTGTACGAAGGAAGAAGGAGAACAGAGGAGTGGTCAGACTTCCCAAAAGGCGGTCTGAGACTGGACCTGTAAGCTCCCTTCACATTGCTATAGCAGTGATCCAGAATCTGTGCTCCTCTTGTGGCTTGAGTCACATGTTGGTGAAAGTTCGTGAGTACCGTTTTTAAATTACCTTTATTGAAGTCACCAGCAACAATGATGACTGCATTAGGATGAGCAGCCTCATGTTTGTGGAGGATCTCGCTCAGATCGTGAAGAGCTCCAGTATAGTCCGCTCGTGGGTGGATGTAAACGGCGCATAAAAATATTACAGAGAACTCCCGTGGGGAAGATAAAAGGGGCGACAGCTTAAAACCAGGCATTCCAGATTGGCAGTACATGTTTGGTTCATGACTCGAGTGTCCGTGCACCAGCTCTGATTAATTAAAAAGCACACACCTCCACCTCTGGACTTCCCCGTGGTTTCCTTTACTCTGTCCGCGCGGTGAGCGGTAAATCCCGGGGGCTGTACGGCTGAGTCCGGGACGTTCGTGTGGAGCCACGTCTCGCTGAGACAGTACACGGCGCAGTCTCGTGCCTCGCGCTGGCTCTGGACCCGACACAGGAGCTCGTCCGTCTTGTTCGGCAGAGACTGGACGTTTGCCAGGTACATGGAGGGCAGAGCGGTCCTGGAGGAGCGGCTTCGAACGAGCAGACCGCCTCGTTTACCCCGGTGTCTGCGCTTCCGCCGCCGGCTCGTGGTACCCGGCTCCACACCGCGGAGAGTACGGCGGAGACGCCCAGTCCCGTCGCTCTGTTGGCGGCCACTGTAGCGGCCCGTTTGCCCTGCTCCACGGGCCTCTCCAGTGGGGCACTCGTGGAAGCTAATGCACCTCAGTTCCGGTAAGATTCGCGACACTACGCAAACTTGATCCCGAATGTGGAGAAGTGTCTCTCGGTCGTACTTCACAGTAGCAAGTGAATCACATACAAAACAGACCAACATGAAGATTGTGCACACCAGAGCTCTCACTGCGGCGCCCTGACACGGCGCCATCTTGCTCAGGTCGCGGGGACGCAACCGCCCAGTCTGGTCTGTCTTCTACAACGTCAACAGACCAGGACCCCGGACGCTGCGACGACCATTCCTCTCTTGTAACCTTCAACAGTCTCCGGAGCAGACGTGTACCTCACACACCTGCAACATTCCAAAAACTATTCAGGTCCTTTTAGAGCAGATCCTCAACTTCAATGGCAGGTTTAATCTCCTGCACACCCTCTCGGGCTGTACGCTGATATTTAGCCTCTTCTTGCAAGAATATTCTCATAAACTTCCTCTCAAACTTTTCAGTCGTTCTCAGACTGATTTCCTGAGTATTGGTCTCCTGAGGTTTTTACCAGTAATTCTCCTGACAAGCTTCATTCGTCATTGTTGACTTTGTTCAATTGGAACGCAAACATAAATGATTTATGGATGTTTGTCCACAGCCTGCTGACGCCTTCTCATTGACTTCTCATTGACTTCTCATTGACTTCTCACTGACTTCTCATTGACTTCTCACTGACTTCTCACTGACTTCTCATTGACTTCTCACTGACTTCTCACTGACTTCTCATTGACTTCTCACTGACTTCTCACTGACTTCTCATTGACTTCTCATTGACTTCTCACTGACGTCTCACTGACTTCTCAGTGACTTCTCATTGACTTCTCACTGACTTCTCATTCACTTCTCACTGACTTCTCATTGACTTCTCACTGACTTCTCACTGACTTCTCACTGACTTCTCATTGACTTCTCATTGACTTCTCACTGACTTCTTACTGACTTCTCATTGACTTCTCACTGACTTCTTACTGACTTCTCATTGACTTCTCACTGACTTCTCACTGACCTCTCACTGACTTCTCACTGACCTCTCACTGACTTCTCACTGACCTCTCACTGACTTCTCATTGACTTCTCACTGACTTCTCACTGACCTCTCACTGACTTCTCATTGACTTCTCACTGACTTCTCACTGACTTCTCATTGACTTCTCACTGACTTCTTACTGACTTCTCATTGATTTCTCACTGACTTCTCATTGACTTCTCACTGACTTCTCACTGACCTCTCACTGACTTCTCATTGACTTCTCACTGACTTCTCATTGACTTCTCTCTGACTTCTCATTGATTTCTCATAGATTTCTCACTGACTTCTCACTGACTTCTCACTGACTTCTCATTGACTTCTCACCGACTTCTCATTGACTTCTCATTGACTTCTCACTGACTTCTCACTGACTTCTCATTGACTTCTCTCTGACTTCTCACTGACTTCTCATTGACTTCTCACTGACTTCTCATTGACTTCTCACTGACTTCTCACTGACTTCTCACTGACTTCTCATTGACTTCTCACTGACTTCTCATTGACTTCTCATTGACTTCTCACTGACTTCTCACTGACTTCTCACTGACTTCTCATTGACTTCTCACTGACTTTTCACTGACTTCTCACTGACTTATCATTGACTTCTCACCGACTTCTCATTGACTTCTCATTGACTTCTCACTGACTTCTCACTGACTTCTCATTGACTTCTCTCTGACTTCTCACTGACTTCTCACTGACTTCTCATTGACTTCTCACTGACTTCTCACTGACTTTTCATTGACTTCTCACTGACTTCTCATTGACTTCTCACTGACCTCTCACTGACCTCTCACTGACTTCTCATTGACTTCTCACTGACCTCTCACTGACCTCTCACTGACTTCTCATTGACTTCTCACTGACTTCTCATTGACTTCTCACTGACTTCTCATTGACTTCTCACTGACTTCTCATTGACTTCTCACTGACTTCTCACTGACTTCTCATTGACTTCTCATTGACTTCTCACTGACGTCTCATTGACTTCTCACTGACTTCTCACTGACTTCTCATTGATTTCTCACTGACTTCTCACTGACTTCTCACTGCCTTCTCACTGACTTCTCATTGAGGTCTGAGTCTGAGGAGTGTGCCGGGTTCTTCACAGGATATCTATTGTTGGTTTCAGCAGTGAGTGAATCAATGACTAAGTAAGTACAGTGAGTAGAAATGAGTCAATGACTGTAAACATTACATGTATCACAGAGACTCTTAGATTCAATTCATGAATGATAAATCTCTGCTAAAGTATTCATTAAACCATCATGAGGGGAAGCGTCAGTAGAATTCCAGTTTAACTTCTGGAAACGTTTGGGATTGAAGCCTGGGGTGCTCCTGGATGACATCAATGCAATGTAACGCACCCAATGTAACGTTCAGTAACGTTAACGGCGTAAACAATAATTAATTAGACTACCCCGTTACTGAAAAAATAACGCCGTTCCCAAACGCCGTTATTTTAAACGCCGTTATTCCAAACACTGTTGGGCTGTGCTCGGTCGGTCAAAGTAACCAAACACGGAGCCAGAAGTTTGTTTGCTAATGCAGAATGCTGTTTCACTTAAATGCATCGTCTTTGGTCGATCATCCACACAGGAACCTGAAATGTTTTTTTTGGTTTTTTTTAAACACGGGTCCCAGAATGGGGAAATTCTAAAATTCTCGGCTTTGAGCTTTGGATGGTAAAAGTAACAGTAACCTCTGTGGAAAATGACGATGTCATCTCCCCCTTGGCAGTCCAGGATTTCACCAAATAGCCACAACAATCGTAGACGACTTGATCCAAGTCGAGCTGCAGAAGCAACTGATACGAGTCTGTTGGATTTGTCCAGTATCAGGAGGAGAAGAAGCATCGACCTTTAGATAACTCTGATCTATATAGAAGTCTATGAGCAGGATTCTACTCTTACATTTCTAGGATCTACAGCTCTTCTTTGTTTCGAACGCCTGGGAGAAACAAGATAGGGCCTGATACGGCTGATCACAGACTGGTCAGACACTGATTTGACCGATCCTGCATTTTTGCCAAATAAAGTGATCGACACAGAGAGAGTACGATTTCCAAATCTCACAATCGGAGGGAAAAAAACTGACAAGAACTGGACAATATATAGCAGCTCCAAAAACACCTCTGTACACCACGCATGTTCCTCTCCTGCATGTGAATTACAGAAGAAGTCAACTTGTGCCCTAAATTCTACAGATGGGATGACAATAGTTCAGTGCATGGCCGTTGGTGTTTACATCTAAACATCACACTAGCAGCAGCTTTAAATACAAGGTAAATATTCATTTATGTCCTGATGGTGTCAAAATCCTAATACAGAAGAAGAGTTTATTTGACCCGTTTTTTTACGTTAACCATTATTGTAAATGACTGTCACTTATCATTTACAGAGAGGAGAAGAAAAGAAGAGGAACAGGTGATAGAGAAGAGGAGACAAGAGAAACAATAGACGAGGGGGGGGGGGGTCAACGATATCTCAGCTGGTCTGCTGAGGGTGGAGACATCCACAGTTTTAACAAACTCCTCAGAAAGACTGGTCATGTGGTGGAGGTGGAGATCGACTCTGTACAGAGAGAAGCATTCGGTCTAAACTGACGTCCATCACAAACAATGACGCCGACGATCCATCATGGCAGCAGAGCAGAGTATATATATATATATATAATATTACTTATTTAACTTTTGTCCTGTCATATTGATATTTTAGCTTCTATTTATTCTATGTGGAGCTACGCTACAGATAATTCCTTTATTAAATTAATAAGTTATTTCTATTCTATTCCATTCTATTCATTCAGCTTTTCATAGTGCAGATTGGTTAGCATGACCAGTAACCACCTGCCTCACACGATGTGGCCCAGTGCAGGAATCCAGACTGGTTGTGTACACAGTCCCTCTTTCAAACAGTTGCTCACAGAAAGAATTCCTTGTCAAAACAGAAACGGTTTGTAGAAGGAATCTGCCGGATGTCCCACAAGTGTCAACGCTTGCCAGAAGCTGTGTGTCAGATCTAGAACAGGCCCGTGTCTCCAGGGGCTACATGGACATGATCAGAGGGGTTGTTCTGCCCTGCAGCCCCTCTGGGTCCAGACCAGCGTCTCTGGATCAGGAAACATCTCACCACAGGATTTTTTTATCAATATTTTGCAAGAGTCATTATATTGATTTTGTTTTTGCAAATATTTTTTTTTATTGATGGTTTAGCCGAGTACATGTAATTGACAAGGAAATAAAAACGAAAGCAAAGAAATGTATTACAAAAGGACAAAGGACCTACATGCCCCCCCGCTTTTCTCCCACAGTCCCAGAACACACGGGGTTAATTAACTGTTCACCTGCAGTCGCTCTGCATGAGAGAGTGAATGTGTGTTGTGACGGACGAAGGTCCTCGCCACTCACCTCACCTCACGTCCTTGTTTACAGCCACACCCCACACATTTTCATTTTCACACCACACTTGATTTATCACATTTATTTATTATTGATTTTCTAGTCTTCCACTGTTTAAAGGAAGTGCACACATTTTCACAGTAAAAGACCATCGTTTGCCACATTTCTGTTGTGTTAATGATGTTTTTCTATTTTGAGTTCCTCTGCTGATGGGAGGAGTCGTCCTGCAGTGACGAAGGCGGGGCAACAGACCAGAGGCTGTTCCAAGCAGCATCTCTTACCAGAGCAGGGGGGGGGGGGGGGGGGGGGGGTCATTTGTTTCCCCCTGGTGTCTTCGCTGGTTTCACCTGGTCACTATATGAGTGGCTCGTTGAGAGACGTCACTTTGTTGTGGCAACATCTCACTTTGTTAGATGTTTTCAGTTTGTCTTGTTGACCTCATTTTCCGTTAAAGAAACCTTCATTGGTCCTTTGTATTTTTGTTGGGTCAATAAAACCCTTTTACAGAGAAACCTGTTTGCCTGTTTGCCGAACTGCTCGGTCCCTGACAGTGTGCTTGTCTGTGTGTGTGTGTGTTTGCCCTGTGGTGGACTGTCCTGTTCTGGACCCTGGACAGGATGAGCGGTGGATGGATGGATGGATGGATGGATGGATGGATGGATGGATGGATGGAGGAAAACCAAACAATCCTCAGTGGGGGATTTCTTTGGGATACATGTGAAATCTGTGGTTATCTTGGAGACGAACAAACAACCGACAACAGAGGGAGGGTGACGGACACACGGGAAACTCATAGTGAGGCTGATTGGAGCACAAAGGACATGATGGGAGACACACAGTAGCAGTGTGTGTGTGTGTGTGTGTGTGTGTGTGTGTGTGTGTGATAACCACAGATTACTTCCGTACTGCTAGACTGACAGATTATTTTTAATAAATGATTACCCCTCCTATTATCCTCACATTTCCATCATGTCTTTTACCCTCGGGGTCGATTTCACCTCAAGCATGTTTGCCTCAACAACCTGATGTACATCAAGTTGTTGACCAGGTTTTTGTGTTTAGGCACCTTGTTTATGTGTTGAATACATAAACAACCCCTTGAAAATGAGTTGACCGGTCCTCTTGCGCCACCAGCAGGTCAAACATTTCCATTAGAATGAAAGTATCTTGGAACGTTTTTTTATCCAAATCTTTTCAAGTTTACTGACAACAAGAATGTCCACAAGAGTTTGAAGCCTGTTGGGTCTGGTGACGATGAGATCTTTCTCTTCAAGCAACCATCAGGTCCAACGTTTGGTTTTAGAGATGGTGTGTGTTGATAACACATTATCCAGTGTAAATCAGGGCTAAATGTTGGACCCACTTGACCCAAACATCCCTTTTTCCTTCATGTTAGTCGCGTGCTGGTCGACCCCGTCTTGTTTGTCATTAAAGCAAACGACGTGGTGGTAGAACATGGACTGTCCTCCCTTGTTTTGCATGTACTACCAATGTTGTTTTGGGAACACCTCGCCCTTCACAATGGGGGAAATATCGGTTCTACCATGAGAATGATCAAAGTTCTTGTGGGAATAGTTGTTTTCCCAATCGAGTTTTACTGCAGCAGAAAACTGCAAAATGCTCCCAGAATTCTTTGGTTTCTGATGCAAGCATGACATTTGGCACAAATACTCTCTTTGGCTGATTGTGTCAAAAACTGGTGCTGGCCATAAGATATATTAAGATGGTGACTATTTTCCAAAATGGCCATCGTCCAAATTGAAAAGTATTATTTCTTTTTTTTTTTTCCAATTCTTTTTTTTATTGACATTTTCATGGTTCACAATATGATCCACAAAACATTTTGTCTTTGGCATTCAAATGTACATTACAGTTAAATCTCCACAAAACATTAAAATCTGTATAAATAGCACAAAGATGAATGATTGATCCTTCCACCATCTTATTTTAAATCCTAATGAACTAAATGACGACCCTAAATGAGAACAGGGAAACATGGGTGCACCTGGGTGTTGCTCAAAGAATTACCAGGAAAAACTTTAATACTGAAATAAACCTGGTCAAAACCTGATAAAGAATCCATAAACTTTAACAATATATAAAAGATGGCCTCACTGGTTTTATATGGTTGATCACAAAAACACATTGCAGTCTAATAGCATGTGTAATTCTGTCCATCTTATCTTCTCAAACCCTTCGTCCACCGTTGGCTTTTCTAGTTTCAACCACTTTCCTGTAATGTCCTTCCTGCTGGCTGCACCAAGGATCTGAAACATATTGATCCTGAGAAGAGAAGTCATCAGATGGCAGAACCCAGACACACAGAGAAACAAACTCAAATGGAATGTCTGTCAACAATAAGCTCTGGATCATTTTGTAAACCTCCATCCTGCCAGGGACTCGGCTGAGGATCTTCTTTAACAGTGGGAGGTCACATGTTCTGGGCCGTCCTGTTCCTTCCACACCTGCAGCCAGTCTGCAGTCAGTACCTGGCCAGCTATATATGTCCCGTCTGTGTGTTTGTTCCTTGTCGGTCTGTTCGTCATCTGGTAGTGTGTTAGTCCGTCCTGTTCGCTGTCTGGAGTCCAGGTCTGCTGCAGCAACCTGCATCTCACGCCGGTCTGTACTGTCTATTGTAATTAAAGACTTGATTAAACGCATCCTGCCTCACGGTCCTGCAATTGGGTCCAATACTGTACAGGACCAGAAAACGTGGAAACGCTTTGCCTCTTGGTATCCACACTCTCTCCAACATGCAGAGGTGGTGGAATGTTTTTTTTTGCTCTGGTGTTCTAAAAAAACCTAATGAGGCTTTTCCAGCAAAACTCTCTCCATAATTTTGAACATGATGTTTTCCATTGAATTCTACACAAATGTTCCCAATCTTCTGCAGTCAATACCAAGTTTCCTTCACGTTCCCTTTTCTGTTTAACGTTCAGTGAGCTGCATTTCTTTTGTTGCATGCCCTGGTAAAGTTTTGAGATGGTTTTTTGGTTTGGGCCCAAAGTAAGCCTCTATAAACACTTTTAATAAATTATTAACCCATTGCTGTTGTGTAACTTTCTTTTTAATTTGCTCAATATAATGATGGGCCTGTAGAAATCTAAAGAAATCGTCCTTATTCAAGTTGTATTCTCTCTTTGAATTATGAAAACTGTTCACTTCCAGCCTTTTTCAAAAAAGTACAGTATACGTTTCATCCATTATTTTCCCATCCTCTAAACCTCCCATCCCAATTTTTAGGCACAAAATCTGGGTCAAATCCACACCATATCAAAACTTTTGTCACCTCTGTATAATATATATATTATACAGCTGTATAATAATCTTTTAGACATGGGAGTGTGACCCCCCCTTTGCTGGTATTTAATTCCTGGTCTTCGCCCCTCCCAAACGTATCTCGATATACGTTTATTACAATTGAGAACAGTCTTGACAGGTCCTTGGGTAGAACAACCCCCAGATGTCTCCTGGATTCAGCTTCCCATTTCAAGTTGTAGCTTGTCTTCACAATTTCTGAAGGGTTGTAATTAAAAATTAAAATTTGTGTTTTGGCGACATCTAACTTATAACCTGAAAAAGATCCATATTGCTCCAAAAGTGAAAATACTTTTACGAGAGATCTTTCTGGGCTGGACAGCTGCAACAATATATCGTCCGCAAACAAGGAAATCTTTTGTTCTCCTCCCTTCATACATATTCCTTTAATATCTTTATTTTGATAAATCCACTGACAAAGCGGCTCTATGAAAATCAGGAACAAGAGTGGGCTGAATGGCATCCTTACCTTGTTCTGCATCCCAATGGAAATGGGTTTGAGATTGTTCCATTAATTTAAATTCTTGCCCTTGGGTTATCATAGAGTGCCTGTCATGTCCTCATAAAAGAATGGTGAAATCCAAATTCTTCCAAAACTCTAAACAAAAAAGACCAATTTACGTAATCAAAAGCCTTTTCTGCCTCCAACCCTCCTCGTGCTGCTGGCAACTTCCTGTTTGTTATGTGATTTATTACCTGCAAGGTCCGTCTAATATTATCTCTGACGTACAAATCCTGTTTGATCCAGGCTGATGATTTGAGCTAACGGTCCCTCTATTCGCTTGGCTAATATATGTGTAAACATTTTATAATCTTGATTCAGAACACTAATCGGTCTGTAACTACCACATTCACATTTATCCTTCGCCTCTTTTTGGAACTAGTGAAACTGCTGCTTCCCTCCAGGAGCCGGTATCATGTTCCTCTTGAGGATCTAATTAAAGGTAGACTGGACCTGGATCAAGAGACTCTGATCAGCTTGTAGACACTGTGATGGAAACCCGTCTGGTCCGGGGCCTTTCCTGACTTGAGATCAGCTCTGGCTGCTCTTATTTCTTTTCCAGTGACTTCTTGTGCAGGTCAGTTACTCTGTTCAGTGGTCAATTTAGGGAGTTGAACCTTCTTGAAAAATGTTTCCATCCTTGTTCTGTCCAACTGTAATTGTGAGTATAATTTTTGAAAATATATCTCAAAGCTCTGAAGTTTATTTCGATCTTTTTCTTCTTCAGTGTCTCCTTGATCTTCTCATCATTTGTGTCTTTATGTCTTTGTTCTGGCGTTTAGAATTCCATTTCTAGTTGATCCAATTCCTTTTGCTTCACTTTCTTTAAATGAGAACTTTATCCAATTATCTTACCTCTTAGCACTGCTTGGCATATGTCCCATAATCTGTGAGGTGAAACCTCTCCATTATCATTTTCTTCCAAACACTCTGTAATATCATTCTGTAGTTGGTCCTTCATATGATTCAATATACTAGTTTAATCTCCAAAAGGTGTTTCTTTTATATTGTTCCAGATGCAGTTCCAGATGTAGAGGCTTTGGTCTGACAGGTTCGTCCTCCCCGTGTTGCAGCACCAACCCTGTGGAAGTCCTTTTGAAAGATCAACAAACAATCAATCCTTGAATATACAGAATGTGGATTAGAGAAATATGTATAGTCTCTTTTTGAAGGATTTAACTCCCTCTAGACATCTGTTAACCAAATGTCTTCCATTGTCACATTGAACCTGTTGTTTACTTGATGGGGCTCCAACCTGTACTTTTGAAGAGTCAAGTTTGGGATTTCATCTAATATTAAGACCCCCCCACTAATGAAAACACCTTGAGACCCCTCTTTAAAAACAAAGGTATCCCCCTTCTGTATCCTTCTTTTCAAATGTGAACTCAGAATCCTTCTTGCTATGGCCTGTCTGCATATGATGATGAGAATTGATGCTTAAAGCTCATTCTTTTTAGCATGTTCAGTATCTGAAAGATGTTTGCTGTAGAAAAGCCTCCCCAACACTCTCTCTTTTCAGTTTATCTCAGAGTTTACTTCTCTTAATTGGATTATTTAGCCCATTTACATTATACTTGCTATTTTAACAGTCTGCATTTAGATTCTAGTAGACAAATGAAAAAAAGAGAAGAGCACCCCAAATATTCACCATTGGTCAGGTTTATCTCAGGTAACACCCCTGAACACCCCTCAACGCGGAACACCACACAGAAAAAACCAAAAACATCCAAAGTAAAAACTTCTAAGACTGAGGTCCTCATCTCGACCTCAGTTAAGCCCTGATGACATGAGGGCTTTGAGGGAAAACCTCCCACACCCCCAGGTGTGTGAGGGTCCCCAGACACTGGATAGTTCTGTTCGTCTGGCTCCATGGCGAGGAAGAAAACACAAAGCCCCGACAACGATATTATATCTGTAGTTATGGTCTATGTACAATGTTCCTATGCTGTGAAATCCTGGTTTGCAGTCTGTCCTTGTGATGGGAGCCGGGTCCCCGACGTCTCCCATCTCCCCCGAGACTCACCCTTTATTCCCGGAGTGTACCTACCGCTCCGTCAGTCACTTGGGAACTGGGCATTTAAAAGCCTGCAGCTTCTCTTTGTAGCTCCCACCTTGTCCGTCCTCTCCTGGTTCCCCGGCCTCCTGCTCGTGAACCGCTGGATCTGCTCCAACAGGGACTCCGGCTGTTTAATAACTGCCACCCGGAATCCCCTCTGCACCATGTCCCTGGTCTCTGGTCGCCTCCACGGCCGATCCATACAGTACCGTCACATCTGGATGAAAAACTCTAAGCCAGGCCGGGAATAGAGTCTGAAATCAGATTTTATTTTCTTTTAGCACCGATTTTGCTTCTGCATATTCCCGTCGTTTCTTAAACACCTCCGGCGCATCGCCACAGTCGAAATTAACCATTTTTTTCGTGCAGTGGAAATCTACGCTTCTGCCAGGCAGCAGCTCCTCTTTCATCCTGCAGCTGAAGAATTTGGCTACGATCGATCTTGATGGAGCTCCTATTGGTGGCTCCGGCCTCAGGGCCTGGTGGGCTCCCTCCACCCGCAGCCCCAGACCCTCCCGGAGCAACCGCACCATCGACGGAGAGTCCTCTTCGGAGCCCTCTTTAACTCCGTGGATTCTAATGTTTTCTCTTCTGGAGTGGCTCTCCAGGTCCGTCAGCTTTTCGTCCAGGTGGATCTGTAACTTGAGCAGCTCCGTCACCGCGTCCTCTGGCTTGTATCTGACTTGTATCCGGGTTTCAGCCGTGTCGATCCTTTTTTCAGGCTCCTCAATTCTTCAGTTCATTTTGTTTGTCTCCTCTCGGATCTCTTTCAGCTGCTCACTGAACTGCTTAGTTCTTTTAGTATGAGACCGAGACCCGTTTCCTGCACCGGTTCCTCGTGATTGCCCGACCGCATGTTGTTCGCCATTAAACTGCTCGTTAGCGGTTGTTGGCTAATTTCCTCTCTCTCGACTCGTTCCGACTACTTTGTCTTTTTCTGCTGTATCTTGGGCATCCTCCAAACCCACTATCCTTATTTGACTTGTACTTAAAGTTTAAACTATATTCGAGTTATAGTGGGTGAGTTTTATCTTGAAATGTCAGGAGTCCATTTTCCTACACTGCCGTAGCCTCGCTCGCCAGCCCGGAAGTCCAAGACAAGGCTTGACAAGGCTTGACATGTTTGCCTAAAAGCAGAAGCCTTACGAGGCCATTCCACCTATCAGAGCAGCTCTACCAGAGCAGGTCTGTTCCAACACAGCAGACGTTCTGCCTCCCAGGCTGGGTGTGTGTGGGCCCCGGCAACCCAACGTCAACCAGAAGCAGAGATCCCTTCTGACTGGGTATGGCAGGTGTTTGATGAGGAATGGCAGTCATCTGGACAGCCAACTCTCCTATTACTCAAAGTTGCCAGCAACTGACCAAATGTCGCACTAAATCAAGCCGTCATGGGAGGTGCAGGTGCTACAGACTGGGTCTGAGCTATACAACATGATGCAGTTTCAGGGGTGAGGTATAACAGCTTTTCACCTGTTTGAGGCGATAGCTGCTTGTGGCGACAGCTAAAGTTCTTTAGGTGCTGGACACCAATTAGGACACCAAGAGACCCTAGCTCAGGGGTGGGCAACTCCGGTCCTTGAGGGCCGCAGTCCTGCATGTTTTCAATGTGCCCTCACATCAAAACAGCCGACAGCAATTGGTGGCTCATGATCAAGCTTTCTGCAGAGCCTCATCATGAGAACTCAGGTGTGTTTGAGCAGGGAAACATCTAAAACATGCAGGACTGCAGCCCTCGGGGACTGGAGGTGCCCACCCCTGCCCGAGGTGATTCTACGGTGACCCCCGATCCCTCCTGTCCCTTGTTCTGCTCACTTGAGTTCCCCTACTTACTGCCCTGGGTGGCCTCAGGTTGCCAGGAACATTTAGAATTCTTTTGCTTTTGCCAGAGCCCAGTCGTAGCGTGAGCGCCTGCACCCCAAGCTCGGCTTCGCAAGCATGGCTCACGTTGCGTAGCAAATGTGGCAGCCATTATGGACTCAATCAGAAGAATAGATGGGAATCTAAAACCATGTGCACTTGATTCTGGTCATTTGTAACCACTGTTCCAAAAAGGAGACACATGCCTGGAAACCTCTCTAATGAGCTGCTCAGCACCACGTCTCTTTCTCAGATGAAAATGGGTCAAGAGCCAAAGGAAGATGTCCGGTCATGGAGGACCCAACTCCTGCTCATACATGTGAGCTGTCACAGCAGCCCTGGGCAATGGCTCTGTGGGGAACTCTGGCTTTTGTTTTGGTATACCTCTGCCTGAAATGGTTACAGACTTTCTTTAGTGTTGGACAAAATTCTGTCAGTTGTTTTAATGCTCCTGATCCTAATGATCATTCGCCTGGTATCCTGTGGACATTCCAGGATCGCACAACTCTGCTGGGTTTAATCTGACCTACATGGCATGCCAGGTATAAGACATAAAATCTGGTTACATTGTCCTGCATGTCAAATTAAAGGCCAATTTATACTCTACAAAAAGCTGAAAAAAGATCTGACATTCAGAATTCTGGCTGAATAAATGGTCAATTTCTTTGGTTATCACCTTCTGTAAGAATAACTTTTGTTCGGCTTTGCCAACCATTCAGGCCTCAGTTTTTTTCTGATGTATGATCCATAAACTGTTGTGTGATTGGTCAAATTTTTCTTGTTTACGTCTACATTCTGTCACAAGTCCACAGGCTGTGCGTGGCATATATGAACTATGTGCTGCACACACAGGTTCCAGCTCGATAATGATTGTATCACTAATATTTTAATCACATTTAGTGTATAGTCTAGTTACTATGTGAGCCCCAAAGCCTGTTGGCAGGTAGCATGGTCTGGAGTTATGTGATGCACCTGAATGAATGATTCAAGACCGTCAGCACAGTCGTGTGTCTGCAGACTGAGGAACTGCAGAGTGACAACCGGAGATTGAGGAACCTGTTCTGCGTTTTACAGACTGTAACACCAACCCTAAAAACTACATATAATAGTTCAAGAACATGACTATATTCTTTTAAAAGATAATAAAGGACGATTTAATTGTAATGTTTCAAGTGATGATTTCATTCAAAACATACCTATATTTTCCAAGATGGCCACCATCCAAATTGAAAAGCATTATTTAATAAGTATTTGAATTCAAAGACATTTCCAAGGTTTATTTAAGGAGTGAAGTACGACTTTATGCCATACCTATAATTACCTTTTCCAACAAAAGTTGGGTGACGAACGAAGTAGGGTGATTAATGAAGTTGGCGTGCATGTATGTATTCATGTAGTTTTTTTTTTTGATAGTTTTTTTGGACATGTCGGTACATAACAAAACAAAAATAAACTAACATAAACAAGCAACACACATAGCAGTGCAAAGCAACCAAGACAAAAAAAAGTAACAGATAACTAATAACTAATTAATTTTACTGACTGCTCGCGAAAACTACTCAAGTGAATTTCAGGAATGATTTGTCATCATCCAAAGACCAACCAATTTGATCTGGGGTCATTAACGGCTTAAATCCCCAAAAACGGTGAAAAAAAGTCCTATACAAAGCCGACGTGGGTTGTTGTAGTTATTGTCAATTTCTGTTTGACAAAATGTTGCATGAGTTGCACTTGTCTGCCACGAAGAATGAAGTGTGGCTGTCGCGGGGTTGAGAGGTTTGTTTATCGTGAACAGTGTCTTTGGGTTGCTCTCGCCAGAGTGCGTAAGGTAGAAGTGCGACCAGGCCGTGTTCAGAACATTCTTGTATTTCTGCAGGTAGTGGGATGAGGCCTGGAGGTGAACTCATGACCACAGTGTACCAGGTTCTGATGGACACTTCCAGCAGCTCACAAACATCAATGTATAAGATCAGTCTCTTCTGTATGTGTCTCAACCATATATCTCTAAGTATTTAAAAAAAAACACAACCAAAAAAAACCCACATCATTATGACACTGACGCTATTATCTGCAGTGAAAACATTTGAGTGTGTGTTTTGAATTGGCTTCTTTCAACATTGCATTCCATTGCAGTGAAACAGCTTAATCACAATGTAACTTCTGTTCTCCAGTAGAAACAAAGGAGGTTAGTTCTGCCTGTTGGCAGCACTGCTGCAGGTAAGTAATGCATGCTGCTCCTGCACTAGTATTGTTTGTACAAGCACATAGGAAATAACTGTTGATGTGACACTAGCTCATTGTGTGGATTAGTCTGTGTGAGCAAGCAGCACAATCCAAGTAAAACATGTACTAATGAAACAGAAATGACAGAAGAGGAAACTTGACCATTGGGTTACATTACAATTAATAATAATGTGTGATGGTAGTCAGCATTTTAGATACTTTTAATATTTTATTGAGGCAAGACGACATCAATCTCATTAATTGGGAGATTCCAGACAGTTAAGAAGTAAACAACATCATGTTGGGAGATCCCAGCTTATTTCCAGACTAAGACTGAAGTGGATCTCTTGCCCTGGACTCAAATTATTATACCTGGTATAAATCCAGCCAGAAGCATTCAAGAGGCATTACAATCTGTCTCAACTTGTTTTTCTCAGCATGGAAGTTCCATGGAAGAAGCAATACAGTGCTACCAGAAATTACTCATCTAACATAACTGGTTTGGAACGATGACCATGACTCAAAGTTCACAACCTGTGGGGAGGTTGGAAATGTAAAACCTCAGAGGGAAACTGGGGGAAATCAGAAAATTCCCAGTGGGCAGTTTCAAATCTGCATTCATAAATATCCGTCCCCTCAGTTCATTTTCTCTTGATGTTTTGCATTCAGTGTTTGACACATGGTGGTCTGCATGGTGTTTGATCAGTTTAACCTTCGCAGTGAATTCTCAGCAGGTAACATTCATCAGAGTTGTATTGATTGATTGATTACTTGATAGATTGATAGATTGATTGATCCTTTATTCATCTTGCAAACAGTGAAATTTACAATGAAAAACGAAGAGAGTAAAAGTCGGCAAGGAGGGGAAAAAGAAAATCAAGGCAGGTCCCAAACTATGCTTCTTGCAAAGCAGCAGAGCTGGTTAAAGAAAGATGGTCAGTCGTTCTTGCTGGACACTGGCACATTTGGCTCCTTGATGATTTTGATTTTTGTGATTTCACTCCCCTGCTGATCTCACCTAATGTCTTTTGGCATGGTTTCCTGTGCACTATGTCTTTTTGGTGCTTTTGGACTGTTTATGTGCACATCACTGCCTTGGGCATTGGAGGGTTTATGGCTGCTGCCGGCACTCTCTTCCAGCTCAGTGCCACTGTCTTCAACATCATGGGCACTTCCTCAACCTGGCAGCTGTTTGCTGCTCAGTTGCTGCTTTTCAACTACTGCCTGCTCTGGGGCCTGTCGCCTGCATTGTCAGCGGGCAGTCTACTCCACAGTCAAACTGAAGCGTCCATCAAGAACCACTTGTTGTTAACTGAGCAGCTACGGCCCGGGCTCAGCAATCAGCACCCATCCATCCATCCATCCATCCATCCATCCATCCATCCATCCATCCATCCATGTTCTGCCGCTTATCCGGGGTCGCGGAGGCAGCAGTCTGAGCAGAGTTGCCCAGACTTCCCTCACCCCAGACTCTTCCTCCAGCTCTTCCGGTGGCACCCCAAGGTGTTCCCAGGCCATAGAGAGACATAGTCCCTCCAGCGTGTCCTGGGTCTGCCCCGAGGCCTCTTACCAGAGGGAATGCCCGGAACACCTCCCTAGGGAGGCGTCCGGGGGGCATCCGAAATAGATGCCCGAGCCTCCTCAGCTGCTCCTCTCGATGTGGAGGAGCAGCGGCTCTACTCCGAACTCCTCCCTGGTGACTGAGCTCCTCACCCTATCTCTAAGGGTGACTGAGCTCCTCCCCCTATCTCTAAGGGTGACTGAGCTCCTCCCCCTATCTCTAAGGGTGACTGAGCTCCTCCCCCTATCTCTAAGGGTGACTGAGCTCCTCACCCTATATCTAAGGGTGACTGAGCTCCTCCCCCTATCTCTAAGGGTGACTGAGCTCCTCCCCCTATCTCTAAGGGTGGCTGAACTCCTCCCCCTATCTCTAAGGGTGACTGAGCTCCTCCTCCTATCTCTAAGGGTGACTGAGCTCCTCACCCTATCTCTAAGGGTGACTGAGCTCCTCACCCTATCTCTAAGGGTGCCTGAGCTCCTCACCCTATCTCTAAGGGTGACTGAGCTCCTCACCCTATCTCTAAGGGTGACTGAGCTCCTCCTCCTATCTCTAAGGGTGACTGAGCTCCTCCTCCTATCTCTAAGGGTGACTGAGCTCCTCCCCCTATCTCTAAGGGTGACTGAGCTCCTCACCCTATCTCTAAGGGTGACTGAGCTTCTCCCCCTATCTCTAAGGGTGACTGAGCTCCTCCCCCTATCTCTAAGGGTGACTGAGCTCCTCACCCTATCTCTAAGGGTGACTGAGCTCCTCGGCAAAACCTGGGAAACGGGGATTGGAGACTCCAGGGTGCAGAGTGCACGGGTGAGAGGACCGCGGTAGGGAGGCATGCTGCACTGGGAGGAGGTGCACCAATGACGCACGGAGGGAGGAGCTGTGAGGCGCACGAGGACCACAGCAGGCAGAGGCACCGCACGCCGAGGAGGTTGGCCGAGGATGCTCGAAGCGAGGAGCGGTGGCGCGCGAGAAGGAAGCAGGTGACTCGGATGAGAACCACAATCTGCTGGGACCAGATCAGTCTCACTGCAGGGCTGAAGAGGTTTGGAAGAAGCAATTCGTAAATTACCTGTAGGAGTGTCAGTGAGGGAGGATCCGGTCCTGGAGCGAGGTGTGGATCCTCACATCCACACGTCTGCAGGTTGGTCGTGATGATCGTCACTCTCATCGAGTCCACAATATTAAAATATCTCATCTGTTGAAACCCCTCCCGTTATTGTTCACCGCTTTGCACGCACGGGTTGTTTTGTTGACTGGGTTTATTGAGGTTCAGATGCTCCTCTCAGTCAGAAGAGAGGAGGAGGTCCAGTGGGAGAAAGTTGTCCGCTGTGTCGCCGGTAAGGGAAGCTCACAGCGTTATGCCGTGTTTCCACCGCACAAAAGGTGCAGGGATGGAACGGACCGTTACGGAACTGTACGGCAAAGCGGAACCGGAGCCAAATCTGGTGCACGTTTTCACTGCAGAACGCAGGTTTAAAAAGTAGGGGCGACTTAGAGCTCCCCAGGTATGTGACGTTACAACAGGAATCTCAGCCAGGACCTTATGAATCCTCTGTTGTTGTTGTTTACATCTGCTTTGCACTAGTTGTTTTGTTAACTGTTAGCACCCCCGGGGGCTGGCTGGCCTCCGGGGGTGCGGTGGGCTCTGCTGACGGGATCGGGGGGGTGTATGTAAACGGTCTTACAGACCACTTACATACACACATATTGCTGAACACTACATTGACAGCGTCTATGTTTATTGTATATGGCTGTTCATAAAAATACATATAATATTACAAATTAAGCTTTATACACTATATAGTTATTTTATATATAAAACATTGAATTTCAATTCTGAGGTTGTTTTGCAAATAGTTTTCAAATAAACAATAAATAAAGCAACTTCTGATCAATCCATATCAATTTCAGGCATAAAATAATATACTGATTTAAGCCCCACCCAGTTTCACTTGAATCACGCCCACGTCTGGTTTAGGCCCCGCCCACTCCGAGTACAGATACAGATACGGATCATTTAGATGGTTGAACAGATACAGATAGTGGTGAACTCACTCATCCCTAATTTGGCTTCTGGACCCAAAACTGCCCAACAGAGCATCCGGTCCAGCTTTGTGAATATTCAGTGAAAGTTAGTGCTCTTGCTGATATATTCACTGGGGATTACAGTGTATTCCTAAGAATATCAGACTAACATAACCCAGAAATCACTGACACAATACAGACTACAAGCAGATTAATATGAGCAAATGCCTCAACCTGAGCTTAGGTTAATTTATTTTACAGGAGGTAACTTTGATGAAAATCACTTTATCATGTCTATATTCAAACAGATTGTCCAGCCCAGGCTGGATAGAGAAAATTAAAGACTTTAATTGCACAAACATTCCACTCAAACAAAGAAAAACATTAGTGTTGTCGAAACATTTTCTGCAGTCTACTAAGCTAGGAGTTAACTCGTTTGTCCTTATAAAGATCACATGATGGTGTATATGGGCCCTGAATGATATGAAAATTAATTCAGCAAGTTGATTAAAGGACACAGTGGAGCAGTGGTTCATTTTAATCAATTAATCTTGTGCACTACTGTCATGCAAGCGCGCTTGTCTGTCTGTGTGCACGACTGTATGGGAAACATCACTTTACAATAAAAAAAAAAGCATCAAATGCCAACAGCAGCGCCAGTCTAATCCAGAGAAAGTAAAAAAAAAACTAGCACCACCATCACTTGTAGATTAAATCCATCCTGCTGCACAAAGCCTTTGTTGGTCTGAGTTTAGCTCGTCATTTCTGGTGTCGTTCTTCTTCTACTCACAATTGAAAAAGGTCCTGAAGCAGGTCCGCTACCGTATTATTCGATCTTGCTGTTAAATCAGCCTCCATCACTCCAGGGTACCAGATAATAACAGAGTCATCACCACCTGCCCATGAGCCCATGAGCCAATCAGACAAGCTCATTTCAATGACGACAGCAAGACCAGAGCTCGAAACCTTGCTGGCTGTAAGGCGGTCTGTCAATAACACATCTGATTGGCTGATGATCCTGTCACTCAACCTTTGAACCCAAAAGCAGCGTCCAGCTTCCATCAGAGGGGGGCAGTGAACTTACTGCTGAACCCCCCAACCCCCCAGCTGAGGAAAGGAGCTGTGATGCATTTAGAGGACATAGGAGATTTGAAACCAAATTCATTTTTGATAGGGCTAGCGGCGCTCGCTCTGCTGCCCCTGGCTGCACACCACTGCTCAGGCAAGAAACAGTCAAAACTGAGTCGAGCTAAAAACAATAAAGTTCTTAAAAAAAACAAAAGGCTGAGGCGAGGAAGATAACATGTTGTCTGCAGCCGCCAGATGTCTGGCGGAGGATACACACCTGTGCAGGTACGCAAGTTTGAGCCAGGAATTCTAGGAGTTGTCTGATGAGCCTGTCTTAAAACAACAAATATCTGGAGCTGCTACATCAGAGCACAGAAAAGCTAAAAACCTGTTTTTCTCAAAGCTTCTTTTAGTGACTGATCTATGCATGAATGAACATGCTGACTCCTCCCAACAGGTACGCTGAGAAATGCTGGCTCCATGCCAGACAGCCGAGTCTGCAAACGCCTCTGCTAACAGCCAGCGCCATTGTCTTCTGACATATCAAGAGTCCTGACTTAGAAACAAAGCTGTACTTTAACAAATAACTGTAGGATTCACAGTTAATACCTGGGAATAATAGTCAATAAAGTGCTGCAAAAAATGTACCGGATATTACGACGTTTATCCGTTTTGCAGCAGTCGATTACTGCAATTTATTGTTGTATATCAGAAACAATGATTAATTGTATTCAATTTACAACATTATCTTTGTTTATATTCCAATTGCATGAGTTACCTCAATTTTTGAATATTTTTACAGTGAATCTTTGTTTTTATTTTTTTACGGTAACATTTAGTAAATTAAACACACTGTCATTACTCTTCAACTCTTCAAACTGAGCAACACATCATTAGATTCTTGAGTCAGAGCTGCTATAAAACCAAACATTTGTGTAAAATTCTAATCATTTAGCAATACATTCTAACTGTGTGAAATCAATACCACACTTCTTCAGAACCTGGAGGTGATGATCCTTGTCTGAACAAGAAGGAAGAACAACTTTTCCATTATTTTGGAACTCTGTGGAACTACTGAATCAGAATCAGAATCAGAATCAGAATCAGAATTCTTTTTATTGCCATTGCTTGTAAACAGGTTCACAAACTAGGAATTTTTCTTGGTGAGATGTGCAACATTAAACATAAAAACATTTACACTTGGTTTATTTACTGTTTTGTAGATTTTTGCAGAACAGTAGTCCTGGAATGCACCAAACCAAAGGCTCCAGTGGAGATTGTAAATTGTTCCATTGTCCTCGTCTTTTGCATAATAACTTCCGTTCAAAGCCCTTCAGAGTCCATTCATCAGCTGAGGAGAGCAGAGACGTGAGGAGGCATGTGAATCTCCATCACTGACAGCGATTCGATACGAATCTCGATACGACGCCATCGATAAGGAACATTAGTGATCCATTGAATCCCCTGGCGATACGATGTAATACTAGGGATCGTGCATTTTTTTTAATGAGTCCAAGCGTGTAATAAGTACAACTTGTAAACATCCGTCCTCGTGGTTTGGCTGGTGGTGTAAAGTCAGTTTGCTCGCACTGAACCCCGGCGCTTTTGAAAAGAATACAGTGAACAAGGCGGACATATTATTTCCCTGTTTTTCCTCCACTGAATGTTTTCGTGAATCACCAAGTTCACAATCTCAATTCAGGCTGTTCTGTAAATAGTTTTCAAATAAACAATAAATAAAGCAACTTCGGATCAATCCATATCAATTTCAGACTTAAAATAATATACTGATTTAAGCCCCACCCAGTTTCATTTGAAAAACACCTACTTCCTGTTTAGGCCACGCCCACTCAGAGTCCGGATACGGATACAGATCATTTAGGTGGTTGATCAGATGCAGATAGTGGTGAACTCGCTCATCACTACGTGATACGACACACTCCTGTTCCCGATCCAATACAATTTAATGCCGATTCAATTCTACACAATGCAATACAATGTGATTTGGTGCAATCCAATAGGATTCAACATGATGTAAAGAAATTATACCAAAAATCTAAATGGAAAATAAGAAGCTGTAATTCCAAATGGTGCTAGAGGCAGAGGATTTATTCTGTATTCCAATCCTCACAAGCAGCACATTTAACAAAGAGTTCCCATTTTGCTTATAATCTACAAGAACTATGCATCACTTTATGCTTCTTCATTTTGGCCTCTTAGAAAGCACAACACAAAAATCAGGCCTTTTCACAGCGTTGGGATTTGGAACCAAATTCAACATAAGGAACAAGAATCTGTTTAATCACACTGTCATAACTTAAACAGTAAGACAACAAACACTATCAATGAGTAACTTAAAGTGACATTTTCAGTAGTGCAATGTCCATATTTCTGTCTGCCAGACCTACACTAAACTAAGATTTCAAATAGAAACAATACAGATCATAATAACCTTTTACAATTATGGTCTTTCACAATTGTTTTACAAAACATATTATTATTTGGCCGTGGCAGCTGCTGTCAACAAGCTGACTCGCACTGAGTGTCTCATATTCAATGTAAATAACACAAAAATCTATTAATAAAAAAATAAAATACACTTTTGAAAACAGATCTCTGTAAATGCCACTTTCCCTGCTAACTACCTAACTTGGTGATTTATGTCATGTGGCTTTTTTGCCCCCAATTTCTTGTTTTCAGGAAGATTAGTGGGTCCACAAGTTCAGAAAGCCGGTTCTACCTCTCTTCCGCCTCACAGGGAGTGATAACGCTACTCTACCCCCAGCTGATGACATGTCAGACAAGTCCTAGTGAAATGAAAATTCCACCTCCAAAACACTCTGGTGTCGCTTCTAGGGACGTTTTCCTGCTAACTGGCTGAAGGTAAAATGTTAAAACACGGCAATCTGCGAGAAAATAGCCGATAAACGGCGCTATTTCCTCTGCTGGGCGGAGCTTCTGACAATAACAGAGTGACATCACGAGTTGTGCACACGCCCAAGTTGTGTTTACATTATGGAGGATCAGAGTTTTGACCACGAAGAGGCTGAATTGAACCATATTTCATCATCATGGTCATTTCAAACCCAGTGATTGATGAAGAATCACTGGATAGCCACCTGTGCTCCTTTTCTCCTCTCTGGTCTCTTCCAGGCTCAATCTTTCATCAAGGCTCATAAAACGCCGACTACAACTTCAAAACACTGTAAAAACGTTGATATTTAAGAGGAAACAAGTCGATATAAACACAACAGATGGAGATCTGCACAACTCTTGACGTCACGCCCACGAAGAAGAAGGATTCCCCCGACTTCCTCGGCTGGAGATTCAAAATTCAAATAACTTTGTTATGCGACAACAGTGGTGGGGCAGAGTCGGAGGAACCTTACAAGTAGAACCACAACTATAATTCTTTACAAAGTAGTGTTTTACATTTCACTGGGACTTTAAATTGCCCTGAGGTGTGAATGAACTTGTGACTGTCTCTCTGTGTTTGTTCGGTGATAGAGCGGAGACCTGTGCCGGTGGATCCTGCCCTCACCCATAGGTAGCTGGATTCAGGATGGATAGATCAGTCAATCGATCGATAGGAGATGAAGAGACGGACTCTGGCAGGTTGTTTTCTAAAAATACAGAATAAACTAATCCCGAGTTCGGCCAGCTGAGCTCCTAACATGAAGGTTAGGAAGATTTGTATTGGCTATTACTGTATAAAACAATTCAGCACTTTTTAGGAGAAATGCAGACCATTGCTTCATTTAATAAAATCCTGTTGGACGTTGCATGTGATAAAATAGCTGTTTGAGATCGAACCTACTGGAGAGGATATGGAAGGGGTGCAGAGGGACGACGGAGCTGCAGAAGAAAAGATGCTTTGCTGCAGCAGAGACAACAGCAACTGCTGGAGGAGTTTCAGACCGGCTCTCCCATCTCTGTTCCAAGTGTTCCATTAGTCTGTGCTCATTGGGTACCAACGCTATGCTGTTGCATGCTGGGACGGCAGGGGAGGGGTGGCCGACACCAACGGGCTCAGTGAAGTCATGAGAAGGTGACATGTTGGGGGTGGAGGTGGACTCAGAGCCGGGGGGCTCAAAGAGGAGGATCAGGTCCACAAGGCAGCGTCAGTAACAAGACTCTAACCACTAAAATGCTCTTCAGCATTACAGGAAATCCTGCAATTCTGTGGACATCCAACATCAAACTCTTTTATTGTTGTTCTTACTGTCAAGTTGTTGTCAAGAAGAACATTAGAATGTGCTTACAGCCTAATGGCTCAAGAACTCAGGATTCTTTAACGTGCAGAAAATGTATGTTTGTGGGACTCTTTACCTTCAGTATCATACCTGAAAGATCTTTATTCTTATTCATTGACAGCTGTTTCTGTTGGAAGAAGTATTCTAGTATCGTCAGTGAAATTGTAATTATTGTGACACAAATACCTTCCATCCTGTTCCTGTACTGTGTGGATCTAATCTTCTGTTTATTGGTGACATGACAAACAGTCAGACAAAAGCCATATTGTCCACCTCTCGCAACAAGCAATCCAAAAATGTGCCAAAAAAAAAACGAAAGGTGTTTTCCAGCAGCATCTCTGTGACAATGAAGCATTGTTTTATATTTGGCAGCTGGAGGTTGTGAAGGATTCCACCACGTGAAACAGCGTCTTCCTGTCATCAACACCGAGAACCAGCTCCAGCTTCTTTCATTATCAAGCTAATAAATCTTTAGTGGCATGTACCCACTGTGACAGGACGGCATTCAGAGGTGTGCACCGTGTTTGTGGATCCGTTCACAGGAGTGAGGCTGTCTGTCCACTCAAATGTACATTTTGTCTCCCTGAACCTTCCCACTACCTTCATCGGAAGGAAAGCAACATGTGCTCTGAACTGCAAACAATTTGTGGAGGTTTATTGAGCTGCAGATCAGCACACAGAGGTTCACTGAACAGGCAGAAGAAATGTGGTGTAAATGTCAGTGTGGCCGTCCCCTCTGGGTGTGGCTAATCGAAGACGTAGAGAGTTTCAAATGGCTGTAGTGGTGATTTATTCTCTCACAATCACCAAACACCGATCATCAAACACTGGCAGAAATAGAATAGAATAGAATAGAGCTTTATTCCTCCACGGGGGGGAAACACAAGCTTACAGCAGCTCAAGGTAAAAAGGTGCAGAAATTAGAAAATTAAAGAACTAAAATATGTAAACATGTGTAAATATCTAAACCAGAGCAAGAAAAAGAGCACAAAAAATAGAACAAGTAAAAATAAAATAAAAAATAAAACAATCCAGTAAAAAAGAAAGAAATCCTCTAAAAATAGAGTAAATTGACAGAATTAGTATATAAATACAGTGAAAACTACAAAATAAAACAAGAACAAAACCAAAATATCTTTCTGGAGTTCCACAAACAATACACTGATAATTGATGCACATATAACTTGTACAGTTGTACTAGTGAGATCCTAAAATAAAATACATGAATCAATTTATAATACATTTAATAGCATCCCAGCAACATTCTGTACCTCAATCTGCCCTCCAGCAGCGCTAGCTAGGGATCAGCCGGATACGCTACGGATAAAGCATTTTTGACGAGTACGAGTAAAACTCGTCAAAATCCTAAATCCTCATTCGGTAACAGACTGACTTCACTCTGATTGTCCAGTCACACACAGCTCCCGCCCTCCACACACACATCTCTGCCCCACTCTCACAGACACACAGAGTTACTGACTTCTCTATTTCAGTTTGTATGAGATTTAAAGTGACTTGGTGAACTTGTTTCATAACGTACGTGGTGCATCTGACAAGACGGAGCGGGAAACGGCTCGCGTCTCGTCGGACACTTCCTCCACTCTGGTCTGGGTTTGGTTTTTTCTTTGAACCGTCTGCTTGCTCTTAGTGTGGCTGCTGGTGTAAAGTCAGTTGAACTTTGCTTGCACTGAACGCGGTGCTTTTGAGAAGGGAGTGTGAACAAGGCTGACATATTATTTCCCTGTTTGCCTCCACTGGATGTTTACATGAATCACCAGGTTCACACAGATTATTAAAATATAAACAGTCTTACAGACCACTTACACACATACACACTAAAGCTGAACACACAAAGTAGCCTATATTAATATGTTTATTGTATATAGATGTTCATAAAATAAATATAATATTATAAATGTTACAAATTAAGCTTTATATATAGGTGGCCTTGGGCTCCGGGGTGGTGCTGCGGCCCCCCCACAACAGTTCCATTCACATCCAGAGGACAAACCACACACACACACACACACACACACACACACACACACACACACACACACACACACACACACACACACACACACACACACACACACACACTTCCACTCCTCATTGACGAGATTGTTCTGTTTAATTATCAAAACCAAGTTGTTGTTTGCTTTTGTTGTTGTTGTGTTTGTTTGTTTGTTTGTTTTATTTATTTATTTATTTATTTTTGTTCTATGTCCTTTTTGTTTTTGCTTTTGTTATAATTGCTGTCATTATTTAGGTGTTTTGCTCTGTTGTTGCTCAGGCTGGTCTTAATCTCATGGCAGTTGGAAAATATTTAGATCACTGTGGTTAATGTATTATCAAAAAAAAAAAAAATAGTATGTAGCACTAACAAGGGTATTGTATGTATTTTGTATTTTGTATTTTGTATTTTTTGTATTTATTTTGTTTCACCAAGCCTTTCTCTGTCTCTCCTCTCCTCTCCTCTCCTCTCCTCTCTCCTCCTCTCCTCTCCTCTCCTCTCCTCTCCTCTCCTCTCCTCTCCTCTCTCCTCCTCTCCTCTCCTCTCCTCTCCTCCCCTCCTCTCCTCCTCTCCTCTCCTCTCCTCTCCTCCATCCTTTCACCCCAACCGGTCCTCAGACTTCCTCCACCTCTGACTCTGGTTTCTACAAAGTTTCTCCTTGTTGAGGGAGTTTTTCTTTCCACAGTGACAAACAAACCTGCTGCTCATGTGGATGTTGGGCTTTTCTACTTTCTCTATAACAGCAAATTGGAATGACTGTAAAGTATTTAAAAATAATAATTAAAAAAAAAAAAAAAAAAAAAAAAAAAAAAGCTTTATATATAGTATATCGTTTTTTAAAATAAAACATTGAATCTCAATTCAGGCTGTTCTGTAAATAGTTTTCAAATAAACAATAAATAAAGCAACTTCCAATCAATCCAAATCAATTTCAGACTTAAAATAATGTACCGCTTTAAGCCCCACCCAGTTTCATGTGAACCACACCCACTTCCGCCCACTCCGAGTGCAGACACGGATACAGATAATTTAGATGGTTGAACAGACACAGACACAGATAGTGGTGGACTCGCGCATCCCTTGCACTAACCAACGGTTTCAACCGTTATTGTCGGTAGGGGGGTGGGTGGGGGACAACATAGTGCCCTTGTTAGTGCTACATATATTATTTACAGTTATCACACTGATCCAAATATTTTCCCACTGTTATGAGATTAAATAGCCTGAGCAGCTCTATCTAGACCAGGGGTCTGCAACCCGTGGCTCCGGAGCCATGCGGCTCTTTGGTCCCTCCACTGCGGCTCCTGGAGCCTCCGTCCCACTGCACTTCATCCTGGAGGGACGTAAGGAGGCAAGGCCACCCAGAGAGGGACGTAAGGAGGCAAAGCCACCCAGAGAGGGACGTAAGGAGGCAAGGCCACCCAGAACGCAGTCCCTACAAAGAGTGGTAGAATGTAGGGTGGTGAACGAGCAGCGATGTGACGTCATTACAACAATAATGGATGAAGAAGGTAGAATTGCGGCTGCAGGTCATGACAGCGGCTCAACTGGTGTCTGAAGCTGGGAGCTTCCTGAACCTTTCACAGTAAAAGCCCACAGTTCCAGGAGGTTCATTCCAGACTTGTTGAGAGTGACGGAACATTCTAGTGAATTCCACAACAACTACAGGACATTAAAGACACACCATCACACTCATGGTTCTAACACTCCACATCTCCACATTTATCTTCCATTTTAATAATGTGTAGCGATAAAGGAGCTGAGAGCTGCAATGCATTATGGGAGTTTCTGTTTGTGGTGTTTTAAATGTAATTATTGGGGGTTATGTTAGATTTGTAGTGTTGGTAATGATTGTGTTGTGTTGCTTAGTTCATGTAGTTTAGTTTATTAGTTGTAAGTTGTCAACCAGCAGTGAAGAAGGTTTTGTGTGTCGTGTCGTCGTGGCAGGGTCTTCCTGTGGGACTGTCAAAATAAAATGTCTGTGGCTCTCTGGGTGTTGTGTTCAGTAGGAACCGGGACCAAATGGGTCTTTGAGCATTAAAGGTTGCCGACCCCTGGTCTAGACAGTTACATGATTTTCGAGCAAAAGTATAAATTAGCAGGTTGGCAAAAAAATTAATTAATAAATAAAAATACAACAATGATAACAAAAGCAAAAACAAAACAAAATAAGAACATGATTTTGATGTTTGAAAGAACAATAGCAGAAAACAAGAAAAATCAGCAGCAAATCTCATTGATGAGAAGTGGAAGTGTGTGTGTGTGTGTGTGTGTGTGTGTGTGTGTGTGTGTGTGTGTGTGTGTGTGTGGTTTGTCCATTGGGTGTGATTGGAACTGTTGTGGGGGGGCCTGCAGCACCGCCCCGGGCCCCGAGGCCACCAGGGCCAGAAGCCGCCACCCCGGCACCCGGCGGCCCCCCGGACCCGGGGAGGCCCCGACAAACCACCCCGGAGAGCCTCACCCCAACCCGGAAGGCACCAGACAGAAAAAGCAGAGAAGCCCCAGAGCCCCAGGCCCTGACCCAAGCCACCCAGCCAGGACCGGCCGGCGCAGGGCCCCCAGGCCACACGGGCGGGGAGCCCCCCGATCCCAGCGGTGAGGCCCGCCGCACCCCCAGGGGCCGGCCTCCCCACCACCACAACCCAACACGGCGGGACAGAGAAGGCCCCAGCCGCTGAGCCCCGGACCAGCCCCACCCAGACCAGGAGGAGCGAAGGCCCAGCCGGGCCTGGCGGGAGGCCCAGCAGGCCACTACGAGATCCCATCCTCATTTTTTTAGCCATAAGATGTGAAAGGTCAGTGTGTGTTTAACTAGATTGCCATTGGAAACGGCTGTAGAGCTGCGCTCTATCATTCTACACCTCCATTCCTCCTGATGTAGAAGCAGTTTATTCAGACACATCCAGAAATGATTTAATTTCTGTATGTGAAAGGAGCAGAAATTCCTGGTGTAATGCTAAAATGTGGGAAAAAAAGCATCACGCTCATTTGCATGTTATTTTTTCTCTATGGCGACTCTGAGGCTCCAGACAAAAGCAAGAAGGACGTGAAAAAACAACAATGGAGTGATGAAGAGGTGCAATGTTTCTTGCTTTTTGGTCTGCATCCGGGGTTTAGGCCGGACTAGATGGAGCGACCTGGAAGAAACCGATGAATACAGTCCGTCTCCAAGTTCCTGTATGAGCGCAACATTGGTGAAATCAGTGACGTACGACGTTTTGGAGTGACGCACTGACGGTGCTCATTTAAGAACTGACCCTGGCACCAGCCCTGAACTCGCACCTGGTTCTTTTTGGTGGAAAACCCAGATCTGAAGACTGTTCGCTTTCCCTTCCACTTCCCACTCTACACCACGCAATTCAGCAACTGTCATCTCCAGAAGTTTTCTGATGACTCTGCAGTAGTTAGATGTATCACCTGGGTGATGAGACCGAGTACAGGACAACCCTGGACAACTTTGTTACTTGGTGTGAGCAGAACAATCAGCAGCTCAATGTGACAAAGACCAGGGAGCTGGAGGTGGACCTGAGGAGGCACAGGGTGGACTCCATATAGGAGGTCTCAGAGATAATGATCCGGTCTATACTGTGGTCTATCCTGAGCAATAACTCTCCCCATCCATGATGTCTGGGTCAGCAGCAGAAGCACCTTCTGCAACATCCATCCATCCATTTTCTGCCGCTTATCCAGGCCGGGTCACGGAGGCAGCAGTCTGAGCAGAGTTGCCCAGACTTCCCTCACCCCAAGGTGTTCCCAGGCCATAGAGAGACATAGTCCCTCCAGGGTGTCCTGGGTCTGCCCCGAGGCCTCCTACCAGAGGGACATGCCCTGAACGCCTCCCTAGGGAGGCGTCTGGGGGGCATCCGAAACAGGTGCCTGAGCCTCCTCAGCTGGATCCTCTGGATGTGGAGGAGCAGCGGCTCTACTCCGAGCTCCTCCCTGGTGACGGAGCTCCTCACCCTATCTCTAAGGGTGACTGAGCTCCTCCCCCTATCTCTAAGGGTGACTGAGCTCCTCACCCTATCTCTAAGGGTGACTGAGCTCCTCCCCCTATCTCTAAGGGTGACTGAGTTCCTCATCCTATCTCTGAGGGTGACTGAGCTCCTCACCCTATCTCTAAGGGTGACGCCCAGCCACCCTACGAAGGAAGCTCATTTCAGCCGCTTGTATCCAGGACCTCGTTCTTTCGGTCATGACCCATAGTTCATGACCATAGGTGAGGGGAGGAACGAAGATCGACCGGTAAATCCAGAGCTTTGTCTTTTGGCTCAGCTCCTTCTTCACCACGACGGACCGATACAACGTCTGTATAACTGCAGACGCTGCACCGATCCGCCTGTCGATCTCACGCTCCATCTTCCCCCCACTCGTGAACAAGACCCCAAGATACTTGAACTCCTCCACCTGGGACAAGGGCACTCCACCGACCTGGAGGGGGCAAGACACCTTGTTCTGGTTGACTCCCCCTTGAACTGCTACCTTAGCGTGGTGGGGGAGTTTGAGCACCCGAATGATCCTCGGAGCTACGTTGTCGGGGGGCTTTATGCCCCCCAGTAGGGTCTCCCAAGGCAAACAGGTCCTAGGTGTCAGACCAAAAGCAGTTCAAAACACCCCTATGAACATACACCAGAGGAGAGAAGTGAGGTCGCCTGGTTTGGTGCAGCCGGGGCCTCACCCTGGAGCCTCACCCTGGAGCCTAACCCTGGAGCCAGGCCCGGGGTCGAGGCTCGTCAGCGAGCGCCTGGTGGCCGGGTTCTTGCCCGTGGGACCCGGCCGGGCTCAGCCCGAAGGGACGACGCAGGCCCCTCCTCCTCGTCCTCCTGTGAGCCCACCACCCACAGAGGCTGCCGTAGGGGTGGGGTGCAACAGACTCACTTTACCAAAGTGCACAACAAAGTCACAGGAACTCCTTCCTTCCCGTGGCAATAACACTTTAAAATTCCTTCTTGTAAATAATGTGTGTTGTGTTGTTAAGCTCACTCTGCTCTGCCACACCGTCACTGCTGACCTTAACTTAGTAAATATAGGCAGTTAAATTAATTTAATTTATTTAACTTTACTTAAACATTCTGTTTCCATCTATGTGGAGTTCTGTCTAAGAATTTCCCCGAGGGATTAATAATGTGAAATTGATTGTGATTGGTGCACGGATGGTAAGAGGAGCTTGTGAGAGAAAGAGATGTTTTGAGATAATAAAATGAAATAACATTTTCACTAAGAGCTATGTAGGATGTTTGTGTTGTTGTTTTCAACTTGAGTCTGTTTAGCTCCACAAGGTTCATCTGTAATAAAGAGGTTGATAATTATTGTCACACATGGGATCACTGCAGAAACATGAATTAATAGACTGCACAGTGACTTGTGTCATCACAGTGATGTACTGTATTAATATTCCAACATTAAACGCATTCACATAGGTGGCTGAGCCTGAAAACAACTCAATGGAAAATATAAAAGGAAAAGCAATGAGGATGCTCTGCCCAAAATGTCTGTGCCACTATAATGTGAAATTGAGTGATCACAATGCTGCTCATAGTATTTGATTAATTATTATTGTATAATCTCATGAAGTTAAGCATTATCAGAGTCAGCACATTTCTGCAGCATTGCTTCCTTAAGTTTTGCTTTTGGCCTGGATGATTCGTTTGGATTCTTCAACAAGAAGCATGAAAACACAAACAGAAGCACAAGGGAAACAATGGAGGGAAACATGGAGAACAACTCCTGAAGGCCTCGGAGACTCAAAAGTAGGTATGTGACAATCGCCCAGAACCATTATTATGTTGTTTGTTGAAGAAAGTTGAAGCACACTGTTTATAGTTTCTATACTCTTTGCAAGTCCTGTGTATAAACTGTGACTTCACCTAAAAGCAGAGTCAAGCATCACAACTAGATGAACTCCTTATCACGGCTTTTTAGGGGCTTGGTGATGATTCAGGTCTGTTGAGACGTTGCAAACATGCAGGACTGAAGTTCTTCAGGACAAGGATGAACAACACTTCATCAAAGATTGGAAAGCCTGCTTATGTTATTGATCCGTCCCTCCATCCCTCCGTCCATCCATCCATCTTCTGTACTGCTAACATCCTGTTGAGGGTAGTGGGAACCTGTTGATTTAAACAGTGCCACATTTGTAAGGATGAGCAGAAGTTCCATCAGTGAGTGTCACATGAAAAAGTTACCAAAGATCTCTTTTTTGGTTTGTTTGCATTTACTTTCTCTCAATTTTCTAGTCTAATTTTTTTTTTTTATAGCTGTTGTGCTAAGAAACATGAAGGAAGAATGCAGGAGAAGTGACTATGTATTCAGCAGCTCCATTTTCAAAACCATGATGTGGAGATGAAAAGAAGAGAGTGATTTCTCAGACCTCTGGTCACCCACTGAAGATGATGTTTGACGTGGGTCCTACGGGTCTGCCGGCTGTTGTGTTTGGCTGCGGAGAGTCTGGAGCTGCTGTGCGAGACCTGCTGGACCCCCCCGCTGACAAAGGTACATCAGCAGAGCAGAGGAGGATGTAAAAAAAACTTGAGGGGCGGTTGGAGGGAAGGAACCAGATGATAATTGACACAGATAGCTTAGTGCAATAGAAATATACCTTTCAAACATATTTAAACTTTATTATGTTAATAAGCCCATCAGTAATCCAAATACACCAGGTCCTACATGTGGGTAGTTGAACATGGGATTTAACTGGATTCAGCCGTATTTTCCAAATATTTACTTGAAAAGAAATTCCAAGTCCACATTTTACTTTTTCAAATAATTACCCTTCTACGTGTTGTAACCTCCAAACCTGAGAGTTTTCAACACCAGATAACCTGTTTGAACTTCACAACAAGGTGCAGATTATCACGAACCAGTAATTTACGAAACAGTGTAGAAGAGCTGTAAGTGTGGCAAACAATCCCAATAGAACCTTTAACCTTGTGAAGACATAATATGACATAACGCAGCTTCATAACATGGGTTGTTTATGTAGCTCCATTGTCACGTGCCACCAGAGTAGCTGAAGCTTCATTACACACAGACCAGAGGGGAAATGCTGCTTAAGAAGACACACGGTCATGCTTCACTACTGTGGCCCCTGATTATGTACCATGAAAAGGTTTTCTCACCACATGAGAGGCACAGCAAGTGGTCTTAATAATCCATAGTAGCCTTTTGCTTGGTCTGACAACTGCAGGCAAGATTATACTCTTCACTAAGAACTATTTTGATTAAGATAATTCATGAAAGATTGTCTTTGTCGGCCTCTAATTTACATTGAATTCACTTCCAATGGGTAAAATTCTTGTTCTTGTCTTAACTGCCTAAACTCTGTGGAATTGAACCAAAGAGTTCTGAGGAGCCGGACGTGACAGTGGAGAAAGCAAAGTAGAGTTTGGTTGCTGAGGAGACTTCAAGCTATGCTTTCAAGCAAGAGAGGGACCAGAGCAAAGTAGCAAGGCATATTTTGATTTCCCCAATGTTCATAATTAAACATCTTCTATTTGAATAGCCAGCAGGGAACTCCTCATCTTGTGTTTTTCTAGCGGCTATTGTGTTTATGGAGCCAAATATTGGAATCTTTGATACCGAATCCCCTGGTGTATGTTAACTTTGGCAGCAGCGAGAGGATTCTGGGAATGCTTTCCCTGCGCATTTGTGCACCTCCACTGTCCACCACCCACCATTTCCTCAGGTCGTGGAGTTCCCTCCAGCCACGACTCGCTGAGCGGCGCAGGAAGACGCACAGGGAAGACATTGTGATGCATCTCAGGGTGAAAACCGATCTCAAGTGTCTCAGTAGTTTTCAGAGAAAACACTTCATTGTGGGAGTTTTTTTCGGAGTGTCCTATCTTCTGTTAGTGAACTCTGCTTCATCCTGACTCATGCATATAGCGCTGTTTCTCATTATTCAGCTACCTCCAGCATGCAGCCTCCCCTGACAGCGTGTTCAGCACATGGAGCTCTACCTCCTGCCCAGAGATCAGTGGATGATCAGACTACTGTCGGAAAAAGGAACTCTGTGGGTAGCAGGGGACGATCCTGGCTGGGAATGTGAGCCGAAGGCTGCACAGGAGGAACGAGAGTCAGCAAACAAGCAGCAGAACAAATAAGCCACACATGCTGTTTGTTATTAAGTTCTCTTTTTACGTGTGCGTGTGTTTAAACCGATACCAATATTATCTGGTATGGCAGTGCTCTTCTTTTTTGGTTTGGGGTGGCCCATGTTTGCTGACACAGTTGTTTGGACATCAGCAGAAACATTTTCCATTTAACACGATAGAGAAAGACAGTTCTTCAGAATTTTCTCACAGTGGGCAGAATCAGCTCCACATTTTGTTAAAGAAATATGAATCTTACGAGAGGTCCAGAGGTTCTGTTAACGTCTTTCAGCTTCATGATGAGCAACAGGACAGCCAGCTGATCACTTCACAAGTATAGTGTACAGGATTTGACATTTTATAACAACAACAACAACAACAACAACAACAATAATAATAATGGTTGCTGTTGTGGTGAATTTATGTGCCTTTATAAAATTGCAGAAAGTCAAACAGTAAGTCACCCGTCAAAACCAACAGACAGAATCACACAACATGGTGGTTGTGACACAGTCACACCCAGCAGATTTCCAAAAGTCCAAACTATACAAAAAAAAAAAGAACTCTTCGGGAATGAACTGATTGCACGGTACAGCAAGGACAGATATACTATATCATCCTGATCTGCTGTGTTGTCATCTGTTTGTACCGATACTACTGGATACCTGGTGCTGGAAATGGAACTGTCATCCTGGCTGCTAAAAGTCAATACCTCCTACCCGTCTCGTTTTAGGGACAGTGGCAATCCTAAAGCAAGGAAGGCAACTCAGGGTGATGAACTCGCAACAGTAAACCCTCTATTGCTATTGCGTATTGCTGTGATACTCTTGTTAGCTGGAGACGTGGAGCTCAACCCGAGGCCAGCGACACCTGGGGGGGGGGGGATTCCAGGTTGGAGGTTCAACAATCTCTGAGTTTCTCCCTGAACACTGAGTTGACTGACTCTGGGATGGGAAATTCAGAGTTTCCGGTTCCAGAACGGCTGATCTGAATTAGTTCAATCAACTGTCAGAATGTGAACCTTGAGTTAAGCGCCTGAACCACCAGAAGAAAAAGCTTCATCAATGGAGCCCCGACATCATGAGTCACTATGGCGTACATTTGAAAGCATCACTCCACTGACTGAACATTTAACTTAAGATCACTGCAGACAGGTAGAAATAATAAATAAGGTCAAATCTGAATTTCATTTAATAGCAATCAAGCGGGAGGAAGGCGACTTAGAAGCAGCTAAAAATGAAATATAAAAATATTGCACAATAAAAAAGGCTTTTAGGTGTATGTATACTCTGATTGTACCTCAGTTTGATTTTCATTTTAGTATTTAAATTGATGTAGGCTGTTAAATAAAAAAAAAATATGAATACAGTAGTAATTTCAAACAGTAACAAAATGTTGTTGGAAGTCGTCCTCTGTTAATATTCTACTGAGTAGATTAACAGTGTTTAGACGTTTTTATTATCGTCAAGTCATTTAAAATGTAACAATGTGTACATCAACACTCAATAAATGAATAAAATACTACACACACACGTGCACATATTTCTTTATTTATATAACACACAACCCCCCCACCCAAAAAAACCCCAAAACACTTGTTTCAGATGGAGACTTCTCTAACTGATCGACACACAGTTGCTTTACCAGTATTATAAAGAAAACTACCATTAAAACAAATATGTAATACTGTGCATAAAATGTGCTCTGACATGAGACAAGGGTCGATCCTGGATGGAATTAATACAGTCACAAAAAAAACCCAACCTTCAGATCTGGGCGAGAAGACTCTTTTGCGACATAAGTAATCTCAAATTACATTTCCTCGATGTCGATCAGGTTTGGAAATAATGGACAGTCCATTTCTAGCAGCTGCTTCAGGTGGGAGGAGCCAGTAGAAACTCAGGGTTTCTTCCACTAAAACTGCCAGTGAGCAGGTTCAGTTCACAGAGTCTGTTACTGTGGCGACTGGCCCGGAGCTTAATTCAGCTCTTTCTGGAATGAAAAACTCTGAGTTTCCCTCATTTCAGGGTTAATATACTCTGAGTTTTCACATAACTCGCTTTCTGGAACTGGGTTCTGAGCTCACCTCCCCGGTTAAAGCAGCCGTCAGTGGACTTCCATGGCTAACCACAGCACTGAGCAGTGGAGCGGTGGATGGGACAAGCACACTGTGTCCCATCCACCAGCAGCGGTATGGCAAGCACCACCTGCAGCTCTAACCGGGGCTAGGATGCCGTGGATCCCTGCCCCAATGTGGCAGCCTCTAGCTCCAGCACCACCTGGCGGCCCATCCCCACCTCCAGTTCTAACCGGAGTGATGCCAACCCCCGGATCACAGAATCATAGAAATCACAGAAACCCAGTCATCAAAAAACATAGCCAAGTAAGGCTGCGTCTCAATTCTCCCCCTGAGCCCTTAATCTTAGCCCTACCCCTTTGAAATGCGCGTTCACGAGAGTCTAAGGGGTGTCCCATTTCACTACTGTGCAGAGGCGGAGGGGTGAGGGGAAGGGCTATTCGCCCCTCGAAATGAAGCGTTTACAGATGCACACTTTAAACAGAGGGGTAGGAGGACATGGCGCCGAAGGACTCACATTTCACATCTATACGCTTCTAAAGTTATATAAACCTGTTGTGTTTTATACTAGTAAGAACAGCAGTAGCGCTGCCGTATGGAGCTTCCGTGTGTATTTGTTTGGATAGAGACCGTGTTTATAACATTTTATTATTACACTGTACAGCTCTAAAGTCTTCTAATATGGGTGTTTTGAAAACAGGGACCCCTGAGCAAACAAGGAAGATCCTCCGCTTTCACATGGTGGATGAGGAAATATTTCTGAAGTCCAAATACAAAAACTGAAGTAATCCATGTCTCGGTCTATTTCTTCACCTTGATGTGGAAACAAAGCAGCCAAGCTGCTGCAACACGTTGAATTTGGGACGGCAGGACGATGCTCCTGCTGGAAAATCAACAAACATCCGTGGCTCAGCTCTGCTGATGTAACGGCGCCGTATTATGACGTCAAAACTATGAGATGGAGCGAGAGGGGGAGGGGCTGAGCAGAGGGAGAGGGGCGGGGGTGTTAGCAGAGGGAGAGGGGGAGGGGCTGAGCAGAGGGAGAGGGGGGTCCCAAATCTAAGGGCTGAAACTGCCTTTGCCCTCGGAACGTCTATTACGTGAATCTAACATTGACTGTTTTGGAATATCTGAAACTTAGTTGAAGCAAACCTCAGTTGAAGAGCCGGTGAAGATGCCAGACTAAAACATATTTAGAAAAGCTAGGGAGAAAAGGAAAAGACGGGGTGTGTTGCTATATTCTAGAAGTACTTTAAAATGCAAATTACTAAATTGGCCCACTGATTTTGCCTTTGACTGGTTTGGTGTGGAAATAATCATTTCTAGTGAAATGTCCTTCATCCTTGTTTACAGTATATATACTGTATAGGCACCCTACTGCAATAGTGGAGTTCTATGACCAGCTAAAAAACCTTTTGAACTTATATAATCAGGATAAATAGATCGTCGTTATTGGGGATTTAAAAATTAACAGGGATGATAAATAGAATCACAAAAACCTCAAATGAACTACAGACTACTTCAACCAAGAGCAACTCGCAGAAAAGCTAACAAGAATAACTAATTCCTCCTTAAAAGAATAGATCTTCTCTTTTCAAACAAACCAGATGGGATCGCCAAAACCTATAATCCAGGAATGAGCGAGTCCACCACTATCTGTATCTGTATCTCTTCAACCATCTAAATGATCTGGATCTGAACTCGGAGTGGGCGGGTCCTAAACCGGAAGTGGGCGTGATCACATGGAACTGGGTGGGGCTTAAATCGGTACTTTTTTTAAGTCTGAATTTGATATGTATTGATCAGAAGTTGCTTTATTCATTGTTTATTTGAAAAGTATTTACAGAACAGCCTCAGAATTGAGATTCAATGTTTTATATATATTAAAAATAAAAAAAATAAAAATAAAAATATATATACTATATACAGTATATGAAGCTTAATTTGTAATATTTTAAATATTATATTTATTTTTATGAACAGCAATATACAATAAACAACTTAATATAGGCTAGTTTGTGTGTTCAGCTATATGTGTGTATGTGTGTAAGTTTATTTTTTAATGATGTGTGTGAACCTGGTGATTCATGTAAACATCCATTGATGGCAAACAGGGAAATAATATGTCAGCCTTATTCACTGTGTTCTTCTCAAAAGCACCTCGTTCAGTACGAGCAAGTTTTCCACCTGACTTTACACCACCAGCCACACTTAGAGCAAGCACACGGTAATTAAAAAACAAACAAACAAAAAACCGCACTGGACTGGAGGCAGTGACCGGCGCGACACGAGGCATTTTTTAGCTCTGTCTTATCAAAAGCACTGCGTACGTTACGAAACAAGTTCACCAAGTAACTTTGAGTATCTTACAAACTGAAAAAGAGGCGAGCTGAAGAAACCCTTAGGAGAAACACTCACTCTCTGTGTGAGGAGCTGCTGCAGAGATGTGTGTGTGTCGGGTGGGCGCCGTGTGTGACGGGCCAATCACAGAGCGTGAAGACAGTCAGTTACCAAATGAGGATTTTCCTTCAGGACGAACACAGATATTGACGCATTTTACTCGTATTATGCTCGTGCTCGTAAAAAATGCTTTATCCATACTGGATACTCGTTTCAGACGAGTATCCGGCTCATCCCTCCTGTCGACTCTTCGGCTTTCAAACATACTCCACTGTGTATTCATGAAGCAGTCCTGGAGCTGAGAAAGTGCTTGAGCAGGCCAAGTGTTGATGTTCTGGTGGTGTGCTGGAGTTTTCTCCTGAGGGGTTCTCCAAGCTGGGATCAGGTGCAGGGTTAGATGATCTGACTGTCCCCTGTGGGGCTGAGGAAGTGCTCTGTTAGCATGTGAGATGCTACAGTACACATGATCCGGTACGTTCTTCTCCCTGGTGGCACATTTCACATATTGTTTGAATTGGGGGAGAACAGGCTTTAAGCGGGCCTGATTGAAGTCTCCAGCAATCATATGCACCCCGTGAGGATGAGCCTTCTGCTGCTTGCCTACCATGTTGTGCATGTGGGAGAGGGCTAGGCTAACAGTAGCATCAGGACTCGGGATGGAGACGGCCATTGTTATTACTGATGAAAGCTCTCTGGGGGAGGTGGAACGGATGGCAGAAAACCTTCAGAGCGTCCAGGTCTGGTGAGCAGTAACTGTCAATGGCTCGGCTCTGTGCACCAGGTATTGTTGACATATATGCAGAACCCTCCACTGTTCTTACCAGAGCCCTCTGTCGCGGTCCAGTCGGTGTGTCGCTAGCTGCACGGCCGAGTCTGGGGTCCGGAATGAAGCCAGGTTTCAGTCATGATCATCATATATATATATATATATATATATATATATATATATATATATATATATATATATATATATATATATATATATTAATTATTATTAATTAACCTGGTTCTTACTCACATTTGTATCACTTGACTTATAATGGCTCTCCTACATTTGTCCCTCTGGAGGAAGCACAAGAAGTACCTGGAAAGGTGCACCAAACTCGCTGTTAATAAAAGGAAGGGTGATGAAGATCTGAATGACCAAGCAGCACCAAGCAGCTGAAACTGTGGGATTCGCCTCGCGTGACACAGAAAAGTGTGGATGAGCGTCTTGTTAATTTTTTGGTTAATGGCCTGAACCCTCTGCGTGTCGGAGAAGAGCCGGGCTTTCAATGTCTCATTAAATACTTCCAACCCAATGCATCTGTCAAGGTTCTCAATACCACGAAGAGCAGAATCGCCAAAGCAACTCCAGAGATGAAAGAGAACCTTAAGGGGACGGTGCACGATGTGGAGTTCATGGGGACCGCCACTGATTGCTGGACAGCAGACAGAAAGGGCTTCATCAGTGTCACAGTCCACTGGATTCAAACTACAAGCCTGAGATGCTCTGCTGCACCAGCATGCAAGCAACTGAAAGGACCACACAGCTTCCCTGCACTGGCAGATGCTCTGACGAAGATCCATACAGGTATGGAGGCTATTGGTAGCTTTAATAGTATTTTCCTGGAGTCCAATCCAGTTTAAATATTTAGGCTTGTTGTCACATCTGCATTCATTCATTCATTTTAATAATTTGCCTTTAACTTAGAATATCTGGATCCTTAACTGCTCATGTGTGCAGTCGTGTGTATGTGTCTGTGCTTTTTCCCTTGCTATTGTGAACCTAGATTTCCTGTGGGATCAACAACGTTTCTGTATGCCTTTTTTCTTACCCATCTATCTGTCTAGAGTTCAACATCAGAGACAAGCTTGTACGTACGACGACAGATAGTGGGTCCAATTTTCTGAAGGCCTTCAGATTGTACGGTGTTGACGATGACAACAGCAGTGCAGAACCACTCGGGGCAGAGTCAGATGAATCAGGTGAGTGTAGCACATAGGGCTGCGCAATATGGCTTGAAAATAACACCTTGATATGATTTTGCAATTCGACGGTATACGATATATACCTTGATATACACATTTTCTCTCAAATAACACACAATAAAGTCTCAAATAGTTTTAACATATGATTTTCTAATAAAATATGATGCATTGCTGTAGATTAAACTACCCAACAGTATATAAAGTAGTTATAATTGGTACAACCGTAAACCTCTACAGCAGCAAAATGCAAAATACATATTAATGTATATAACAGTTGATACAAAAACTTCAGATGTAATAGTAAAACACTGACAGGGACATTTTTACTGCAAAATGAGTAATGTTACTTTGGATTTTACAATTGCACTATTTTTCTATATTAATTACATATTACCTTAGTGAAGTTTAAATTGCACAACATTTACTTGTTGTGGAGTATTTTCAATGTGGGGTCTTTGTCGTTTTGCAGAAGACGTGGACTTGAATTACACACCCACTGAAAAGACAACCGGAGGTCCTCCAGATACTTTTCAGAGCTGGAAGCTCAGTAACAAACGTGGTCAGACGAACTATCGTGTTTTTGCATGTGATTTTTTTTCCAGCCATGGCGGATTAAAAAAAATTAAAATAAATCACGTTTACTCGTAGCTGCAAACTAGTTAAGTTAACTTTTCACAGAGCAGCTCTGCTGTGCAGAGTACATGGAGATGCTGGAGTAACATCACTTAGACAGGGACTTTTTATTTATTTTCAGCAGATCCACCCCCGTTTCAGAGATCATTGTGTTCAACCATTTGAATCTGTTGCAGAAGTAAAGCACTATACAAATATAATGCATTCCTTCATATTGTTACAAGGTGGAATTCTCTCTTCTATGCTGTTGAGAGGATTGTACGCATCCTGAAGGGACAAGGAGAAGCAGCCATTGCAGCGGTCTGCAGCGTGTTGAAGATTCACATGTACGTTTATTTTGCGTTACCACCTAACTGTAGGGTTGGCTGGTGTAAATAAACATGGAGGAGATATTCAACAAGAGCCGCTGGCTTCTTTAGTCACCATCTTTTCAGGCGATACATTCCTCCCTGCTCTTCTTCTACCAACACTAAATAGTACATAGATAGTATATAGATACTTGTAGGTGTTGTGGGCAGTATTATTCCATCATGTAATGCAGGGGTGTCAAACTCATTTCAGTTGAGGGGCCACATCAACCTGATCTGACCTCTGGAGGCCCAACAAGTCAAACGTTACATATTAAACTGCAGATACAGACAAATGTTAAAGTCTTTCCTTCTTTTGATCCTTTTGTAACTGCAAGAATTTGCCAGTCTATTCTGAAATATACATATTAAAGTTAATCAGATATTATTATATTTGCAAAAAAAACCCAAAACCCTCAGTCACCTGAATCTGGACATCGTATTTTTATTCAGGATTAAAACAATTTGTCATCATCTGGAAACATTTTTGAGTTTATGTGTCTAAAGTATCACTTCACATAAATTGGACACCTTTATTGTGAAAGGTGTTGCGTTGTGTGACCTCCACAGATGCTTTAATTAATTCTGACCAAGGGCAGTTTTGAATGTCATTTTTGCCAATCTCGTGTTTTTAGATCAGCCTCTGTCAGTTTTCATATTTATACTTAAAAAAAATAAAAAATCAGATGGCTGCTGGAATTGGATCCTCTGGCGGGCCGTTCTGGCCCCCATGCCGCATGTTTGCCACCCCTGATGTAGTGTTTCACTGCTCCGATGGTTTTGTGCATCTGTGTGTGTTTCTCAGGTTCAGTCCTGCCGAGATTGCTTTTCTCACGAAATATGCAAAGACCAAGAGCCCATTTACAAAAGCAGTTGATGTTCTACACGGCGAGGCAAATGTGCAAGATGGGGGGACTTGTACCCACCATCACACTGCTGATGTCCAGAACCTTCAGAACCTGTGTCCAGAACCTTCACACCACTTGGCAGAGGCTCTTCAAGCAGAGCTTGAACGTCCCTTTGGAGAGATGCTCTCCGATCCAGAGCTGATTGCTGCTGCCATCCTTGTCACCAAGTTCAGGACACGCTGGACGACTGATGAAGGCCTCCTTTAATGTGGTATGTGCTGCATCACTTTCTTTTATTGTGTTGTTATTTTTTCTATTGTGTTTAATATGCTTAACACTCTAAAACTCACTCCCTTCACATCCATATGTGCATACAAACAAAGTGGATCATAACCGACTGGTGCACCTGTTAAATACCACTTATAACCCGACAACCCTTCCCTACCTCCTCCTCCACACCTCCATCCATACTCCCTAATGTCCTTGCCCTCCCTTGCTCTCAGTCCCTCCTTTCTCTGTCCATCCCCCTCGCTTGTATGCGAATTCTATTTCTTCATTTGGTTTTGTCTCCCCGTAGGCCGTGACGACATCAAGACCCACCTGAAGGAGCAGAGTAGTGCAGCCCAGTCAGGTGACTCTCTGTCGTCGACGGAGGAGGAGGAGGAGGAGGAGGAGGAGGAGGAGTTGTTTTCGACAATCAAGCAGACGGATCAACGGGACGATAACACCAAGCAACCGGCGTCCCACTTGGCCAGTCCAGCTGCTACCATGGACATCCTGAAAACATTTCCATCTGTGTGCCACCTTTCTCTTCAGCTCAACACACCACGACCTGCCTCAGCTGCCTGTGAGTGGCTTTTTAGCACAGCAGGAATTACTTTTAGACCCCAGAGGGCCAAGCTACTGTCTGACAACTTGGAAAATCTGCTTCTCATGAAGCTCAAGTTTTGTTAGATTTGTTCTGTCAACACCTACAGCACCTGGATATAGTGCTTGGCCGGTTCCGTTAGGAGGGCCTGAAGGTGAAGCTCGAAAAATGTGCCTCCTTCCAACAAGAGGTGAGCTGCCTGGGGCGTGTGATGTCACATCAGGGGGTCTCCACAGACCCCAAGAAGATCAAGGCTGTGGCCGAATGGCGGAGCCCCAGCCATGTTTCAGAGCTGCGCTCATTTTTAGGGTTTGTCAGCTATTATCAGCGGTTTGCAGAGGGGCTTGCCAAGCTGGCAGCTTCTCTGCATCAGTTGGTGGCCGAACTCGCAGGCACCAAAGTGAAAAGAAGGTCCGGTCAGATTCTGGGGGATAATTGGATGTCGCAGTGCAAGCACAGTTTTGAGGCCTGGAAGGCTAAGATGGTCTTGGCCCCTGTCCTTGCCTATGCTGACTTTTCGCGCCCCTTTATTCTGGAGGTTGATGCTAGTCATGGTGGTCTTGGAACTCTCCTCTTGCAGGAGACCGACAGTGGTGTGAGGCCGGTTGCCTATGCCAGCAGGGGTCTTCGACCCACCAAGCGCAACATGTCCAAATACAGCTCTATGAAGCGGGAATTTCTTGCGCTCAGGTGTGCCATGGCGAACAAGTTGTGGTAGTATCTGTTGGTGCATACGTGCATTGTCTACACAGACAACATGTTGAGCTATCTCCGGTCTTCTAAATGGGGGGCCACCGAACATCGATGGGCAGCCGAGCTTGCAGCTTTTGACTTCGATATAACAGACAGTTGCTGACTCCCTGTCTGTTAATTCAGTCCCTGCTGCCCTTCAGCAAGATCCCAATTTGGGCCCTGGGTTCTCGAGCACTCGGGGCGTTATCACAGCCTTCCCTTCCCATTCTGTCGCCAATCTATGCTCTTTGTAGGAGGCAGATCCCTTTCTCCGGATTGTGCCGCTGTTTTGGCGACCCTTATGCGTCAATGGAAGCACCTGGTGGAGAAACATAGGTGTCTTTTTCCACCAGGTTTTCTACTCCGATGGGAGAGAAGAGTGTCTTCAGCTCATCCTGAATTGAGACACCTTCAACCAGCATGGTCACCAGGGCCTTGGACAACCGAGTTGATCCGACAGCACTGCTATTGGCCAAACATAAAGCAGTGGGTGTTGGAGTTTGAGAAGTGCGAAGTTGCAAAGAACACTGTGCACAGACCACAGAGTTTCATGGGCCATCAACTTGCCTCCCGACCCAATGAGCTCCTGGCTCTGGATTTCACGCTGTTCATTCAGGCGTTTGTGAACTGTTTGAGAGGGTTGCCAGATCTACAGAGCGTTCCAGTGGAAAACCCGGCTAAAGCACACCGTAAATGGGCCTTAACACGTAGGGGGGAAATCCAAGATGGCGGTGTTGCGGGCGCCGCCATACTCGTTTACTGGTCGCCGCCAACTTGAAATGGTGCAAGGTGTAAGCGTGACCGGAAATTACGCAAATTGACGCAACGGAAGTGACGTTAATGACCGAAAATTAGGGAATTACGTTAACGGAGGCCGACCCACAGTAAGTTACGTTCCGACCGTACATGCAGGACGTACGTAGACGACATGAACACTTGGGAAGTGACGTAGCGGGAACCACCGGAAATGACGCAAGAAAGAAGTAATTTGCAGAAAAGACACACATTTATTGTTTCTTTTTACCATTTTTCATATGTCAACAGAATGAAGGACTATCTTCTCATAAGGTAAAGAGTTGCCTTGTTGTCTATATAGAAACGATCATCCTGCTCTAATAAGAAGCAGGAGTTTATCAGTGTTAATGAGAGGAGGAGGAGTTTTGTGGTTAAGTTAGGAGCAATGAACGTTTAAGTTGTTCTTTCTATCCTCGTGCCTTGTTTTGGTGTATTAAGTGTCATTTCTTGTCTTGTGAAAACTTACTGCAGTAACTTTTGGTGTGTTAAGAGACGAATGTGCCGACATTGAACTGCACCAGTAATCATATTATTCTGTATAAATGGATGTATATGACGAGCCTGCTGCTGTGTTTTTCTCCCAGATAGATGCTGTGTATAAATGATTAACTTGATAGTGATTAAAGTTTATATTAGCCATTTCTCATCATATATAAGCGATGCTTCCCGCTTTTTCTTTCTCTGACTTCTTTTCCCACCTGAAGGAATCCAGACTATTTCTCATTCTATTTAATCGTGAGCAACCAGGTACTGGAAAGTGTTTAGGAATTAATCTGTGCTGAGTCTCTATCCCGGTTTCCTCCCGTCGCCTTTTCTATGACGGACTCCACAACTTTTTTTTTCTCTTCCTGCTATTCAAAGGAACTATGTGTCTTTAGGTGTAAAATGACATTACTGTTCATCCTCGGTCACTAAAATGTGACTGATAATTAATTTATTATAATAAGACATCTAAATGGGAAGCATCTATCTGGGATGAAACTTTTTATCTTGCATTCACATGAGAAAATTATTAAAGGTTATGAGAGAAATTTTAAATCAAATGTATAACATAATGCAACGAATCATTTAGATGTTTGTCAATTTGTCTGTGCCACATATAGAAAACTGAAATTGCATTTCTCTTCACATCTGCATTTAAAAAAGAATTTCACACACTAAAAATAGAAATAATTGAGGTAACATGAATAGAAGTTAAGAGAAGTATAAAAAGTTAAATAATGTAAACACTGCAGTGAAATCACCACAGTAAAGTGAACAGAAAGTTATAACGAATATAAATGATGATGATTGACTTGTTCTTTTTTCAGAGCAAATCTTCTATTTTAAATGAAATTAAACAACAATAATGTGTTATTGTGTCTCTTGTTTTGCAGGATTTTTTAATCCAGACACAGAAATGCTGGATGCAGTGCAAAGTTTGCAAAGGCTGCTGCATGTTGGTTTTGCCTTAAAATCCCACAAACATCTGGACGAGTCATGTTTATATATATTTATGTACATATGCAGATATGTATATTATTGATTTGTTTATCTACTTTTATCTACTTGAGCCATTATCTAATTTTCTACTTTTATTAGGTTCTTAACTGAATTATGTATCTCCAGTGGTTCCCCTTAGGGGTCGCGACACTGGTGGAGGCCGGGTTCCCCGCTGGTGGTGCCGTCCTGTGGGGTTCTCCTTCTTGGGCATCTTGACTGATTGATTGTCAGGAAGCAGTGTGTTCAGCATGTTGAGGGAGCAGTGTGTTCAGTGTGGTCAGGAAGCAGTGTGTTCAGTGTGGTCAGGAAGCAGTGTGTTCAGTGTGTTCAGTGTGGTCAGGAAGCAGTGTGTTCAGTGTGGTCAGGAAGCAGTGTGTTCAGTGTGTTCAGTGTGGTCAGGAAGCAGTGTGTTCAGTGTGGTCAGGAAGCAGTGTGTTCAGTGTGTTCAGTGTGGTCAGGAAGCAGTGTGTTCAGTGTGGTCAGGAAGCAGTGTGTTCAGTGTGGTCAGGAAGCAGTGTGTTCAGTGTGGTCAGGAAGCAGTGTGTTCAGTGTGGTCAGGAAGCAGTGTGTTCAGTGTGTTCAGCATGTTGAGGGAGCAGTGTGTTCAGTGTGGTCAGGAAGCAGTGTGTTCAGTGTGGTCAGGAAGCAGTGTGTTCAGTGTGTTCAGTGTGGTCAGGAAGCAGTGTGTTCAGTGTGGTCAGGAAGCAGTGTGTTCAGGAAGCAGTGTGTTCAGTGTGTTCAGTGTGGTCAGGAAGCAGTGTGTTCAGTGTGGTCAGGAAGCAGTGTGTTCAGTGTGTTCAGTGTGGTCAGGAAGCAGTGTGTTCAGTGTGTTCAGGAAGCAGTGTGTTCAGTGTGGTCAGGAAGCAGTGTGTTCAGTGTGGTCAGGAAGCAGTGTGTTCCGTGTGTTCAGTGTGGTCAGGAAGCAGTGTGTTCAGTGTGGTCAGGAAGCAGTGTGTTCAGTGTGTTCAGTGTGGTCAGGAAGCAGTGTGTTCAGTGTGGTCAGGAAGCAGTGTGTTCAGTGTGTTCAGTGTGTTCAGTGTGGTCAGGAAGCAGTGTGTTCAGTGTGTTCAGTGTGTTCAGTGTGTTCAGGAAGCAGTGTGTTCAGTGTGGTCAGTGTGGTCAGGAAGCAGTGTGTTCAGTGTGGTCAGGAAGCAGTGTGTTCAGTGTGTTCAGTGTGGTCAGGAAGCAGTGTGTTCAGTGTGGTCAGTGTGGTCAGGAAGCAGTGTGTTCAGTGTGGTCAGGAAGCAGTGTGTTCAGTGTGTTCAGTGTGGTCAGGAAGCAGTGTGTTCAGTGTGGTCAGTGTGGTCAGGAAGCAGTGTGTTCAGTGTGTTCAGTGTGGTCAGGAAGCAGTGTGTTCAGTGTGTTCAGTGTGGTCAGGAAGCAGTGTGTTCAGTGTGGTCAGTGTGGTCAGGAAGCAGTGTGGTCAGTGTGGTCAGGAAGCAGTGTGTTCAGTGTGTTCAGGAAGCAGTGTGTTCAGTGTGGTCAGGAAGCAGTGTGTTCAGTGTGGTCAGGAAGCAGTGTGTTCAGTGTGTTCAGTGTGGTCAGGAAGCAGTGTGTTCAGTGTGTTCAGTGTGGTCAGGAAGCAGTGTGTTCAGTGTGGTCAGGAAGCAGTGTGGTCAGTGTGGTCAGGAAGCAGTGTGTTCAGTGTGTTCAGGAAGCAGTGTGTTCAGTGTGGTCAGGAAGCAGTGTGTTCAGTGTGGTCAGGAAGCAGTGTGTTCAGTGTGGTCAGGAAGCAGTGTGTTCAGTGTGTTCAGTGTGGTCAGGAAGCAGTGTGTTCAGTGTGTTCAGTGTGTTCAGGAAGCAGTGTGTTCAGTGTGGTCAGGAAGCAGTGTGTTCAGTGTGGTCAGGAAGCAGTGTGTTCAGTGTGGTCAGGAAGCAGTGTGTTCAGTGTGTTCAGTGTGGTCAGGAAGCAGTGTGTTCAGTGTGTTCAGTGTGTTCAGGAAGCAGTGTGTTCAGTGTGGTCAGGAAGCAGTGTGTTCAGTGTGGTCAGGAAGCAGTGTGTTCCGTGTGTTCAGTGTGGTCAGGAAGCAGTGTGTTCAGTGTGGTCAGTGTGGTCAGGAAGCAGTGTGTTCAGTGTGGTCAGGAAGCAGTGTGTTCAGTGTGGTCAGGAAGCAGTGTGTTCAGTGTGTTCAGTGTGGTCAGGAAGCAGTGTGTTCAGGAAGCAGTGTGTTCAGTGTGTTCAGTGTGGTCAGGAAGCAGTGTGTTCAGTGTGGTCAGGAAGCAGTGTGTTCAGTGTGTTCAGTGTGGTCAGGAAGCAGTGTGTTCAGTGTGTTCAGTGTGGTCAGGAAGCAGTGTGTTCAGTGTGGTCAGTGTGGTCAGGAAGCAGTGTGTTCAGTGTGGTCAGGAAGCAGTGTGTTCAGTGTGGTCAGGAAGCAGTGTGTTCAGTGTGGTCAGGAAGCAGTGTGTTCAGTGTGTTCAGTGTGGTCAGGAAGCAGTGTGTTCAGGAAGCAGTGTGTTCAGTGTGGTCAGGAAGCAGTGTGTTCAGTGTGGTCAGGAAGCAGTGTGTTCAGTGTGTTCAGTGTGGTCAGGAAGCAGTGTGTTCAGTGTGTTCAGTGTGTTCAGGAAGCAGTGTGTTCAGTGTGGTCAGTGTGGTCAGGAAGCAGTGTGTTCAGTGTGTTCAGTGTGGTCAGGAAGCAGTGTGTTCAGTGTGGTCAGTGTGGTCAGGAAGCAGTGTGTTCAGTGTGTTCAGTGTGGTCAGGAAGCAGTGTGTTCAGTGTGTTCAGTGTGGTCAGGAAGCAGTGTGTTCAGTGTGTTCAGTGTGGTCAGGAAGCAGTGTGTTCAGTGTGTTCAGTGTGGTCAGGAAGCAGTGTGTTCAGTGTGTTCAGTGTGGTCAGGAAGCAGTGTGTTCAGTGTGGTCAGTGTGGTCAGGAAGCAGTGTGGTCAGTGTTGTCAGGAAGCAGTGTGTTCAGTGTGGTCAGGAAGCAGTGTGTTCAGTGTGGTCAGGAAGCAGTGTGTTCAGTGTGGTCAGGAAGCAGTGTGTTCAGTGTGTTCAGTGTGGTCAGGAAGCAGTGTGTTCAGTGTGTTCAGGAAGCAGTGTGTTCAGTGTGGTCAGGAAGCAGTGTGTTCAGTGTGGTCAGGAAGCAGTGTGTTCCGTGTGTTCAGTGTGGTCAGGAAGCAGTGTGTTCAGTGTGGTCAGTGTGGTCAGGAAGCAGTGTGTTCAGTGTGGTCAGGAAGCAGTGTGTTCAGTGTGGTCAGGAAGCAGTGTGTTCAGTGTGGTCAGGAAGCAGTGTGTTCAGTGTGTTCAGTGTGGTCAGGAAGCAGTGTGTTCAGGAAGCAGTGTGTTCAGTGTGTTCAGTGTGGTCAGGAAGCAGTGTGTTCAGTGTGGTCAGGAAGCAGTGTGTTCAGTGTGTTCAGTGTGGTCAGGAAGCAGTGTGTTCAGTGTGTTCAGTGTGTTCAGGAAGCAGTGTGTTCAGTGTGGTCAGTGTGGTCAGGAAGCAGTGTGTTCAGTGTGGTCAGGAAGCAGTGTGTTCAGTGTGTTCAGTGTGGTCAGGAAGCAGTGTGTTCAGTGTGGTCAGTGTGGTCAGGAAGCAGTGTGTTCAGTGTGTTCAGTGTGGTCAGGAAGCAGTGTGTTCAGTGTGTTCAGTGTGGTCAGGAAGCAGTGTGTTCAGTGTGGTCAGTGTGGTCAGGAAGCAGTGTGTTCAGTGTGTTCAGTGTGGTCAGGAAGCAGTGTGTTCAGTGTGTTCAGTGTGGTCAGGAAGCAGTGTGTTCAGTGTGTTCAGTGTGGTCAGGAAGCAGTGTGTTCAGTGTGGTCAGGAAGCAGTGTGGTCAGTGTGGTCAGGAAGCAGTGTGTTCAGTGTGTTCAGGAAGCAGTGTGTTCAGTGTGGTCAGGAAGCAGTGTGTTCAGTGTGGTCAGGAAGCAGTGTGTTCAGTGTGTTCAGTGTGGTCAGGAAGCAGTGTGTTCAGTGTGTTCAGTGTGGTCAGGAAGCAGTGTGTTCAGTGTGGTCAGGAAGCAGTGTGTTCAGTGTGTTCAGGAAGCAGTGTGTTCAGTGTGGTCAGGAAGCAGTGTGTTCAGTGTGGTCAGGAAGCAGTGTGTTCAGTGTGTTCAGTGTGGTCAGGAAGCAGTGTGTTCAGTGTGTTCAGTGTGTTCAGGAAGCAGTGTGTTCAGTGTGGTCAGGAAGCAGTGTGTTCAGTGTGGTCAGGAAGCAGTGTGTTCCGTGTGTTCAGTGTGGTCAGGAAGCAGTGTGTTCAGTGTGGTCAGTGTGGTCAGGAAGCAGTGTGTTCAGTGTGGTCAGGAAGCAGTGTGTTCAGTGTGGTCAGGAAGCAGTGTGTTCAGTGTGGTCAGGAAGCAGTGTGTTCAGGAAGCAGTGTGTTCAGTGTGGTCAGGAAGCAGTGTGTTCAGTGTGGTCAGGAAGCAGTGTGTTCAGTGTGGTCAGTGTGTTCAGGAAGCAGTGTGTTCAGTGTGTTCAGTGTGTTCAGGAAGCAGTGTGTTCAGTGTGGTCAGTGTGGTCAGGAAGCAGTGTGTTCAGTGTGTTCAGTGTGGTCAGGAAGCAGTGTGTTCAGTGTGTTCAGTGTGGTCAGGAAGCAGTGTGTTCAGTGTGGTCAGTGTGGTCAGGAAGCAGTGTGTTCAGTGTGTTCAGTGTGGTCAGGAAGCAGTGTGTTCAGTGTGTTCAGGAAGCAGTGTGTTCAGTGTGGTCAGTGTGTTCAGGAAGCAGTGTGTTCAGTGTGTTCAGTGTGGTCAGGAAGCAGTGTGTTCAGTGTGTTCAGTGTGGTCAGGAAGCAGTGTGTTCAGTGTGTTCAGTGTGGTCAGGAAGCAGTGTGTTCAGTGTGGTCAGTGTTGTCAGGAAGCAGTGTGGTCAGTGTGGTCAGGAAGCAGTGTGTTCAGTGTGTTCAGGAAGCAGTGTGTTCAGTGTGTTCAGGAAGCAGTGTGTTCAGTGTGGTCAGGAAGCAGTGTGTTCAGTGTGTTCAGTGTGGTCAGGAAGCAGTGTGTTCAGTGTGTTCAGTGTGGTCAGGAAGCAGTGTGTTCAGTGTGGTCAGGAAGCAGTGTGGTCAGGAAGCAGTGTGTTCAGTGTGTTCAGGAAGCAGTGTGTTCAGTGTGGTCAGGAAGCAGTGTGTTCAGTGTGGTCAGGAAGCAGTGTGTTCAGTGTGTTCAGTGTGGTCAGGAAGCAGTGTGTTCAGTGTGTTCAGCGGGCAGCATGTTTTCCATTGTTTACATTTATTTGTCTTTCAGAGTGGTGGAGATCAGCGAAAACCCAAGACGTGTAACATCACAAGAAAACACTCCATGGCTGAATTTTCACATCTTTGTTCCTGAACATTGATCGTTCCTACTGTTTTAAACCTTTGTTTTGTGGCTCCATGTCTTCATCAACGCACATGTTTGGTTTTCTTCACGTTTCAGTTACACCTGTAAGGTCAGTCTGTTTTTTTAATACATTCACAACATTGGCCTTAACATTGGCCACCTGACATGAAATAAGATCAGAAAAATGTACAAATGTCACGAGTCCCGCCAGAGTGGAGAGGAAAACCTCCAGTAGCAGACTCACATTTCCTTCACGTGTCTCAAACAGTCAGACAGTTTGATTGACAGGTCAGGAACCAGAGAGAGGACAATATAGATTCTTGTCAGTAACCATCAGACTCATTCTGCCTGTAATACAAGTACATGTGACCTGTGTGACCCGCCAGCAGCAGGGACGTCTGCAACACACACATTGGTCTGGCCTGTGTTTTACCAGGTGTGTGGTTCCCACTGTGGACGCCGTTCTGCTCCCGGCTAACAGTCACGTACGCCATCCGCTGCCGCCGAGGCTGGATGTTTGTGTGTCCGTGTCCCTGAACACTCACCGCGCCGATGACAGACTCATGAGTTCCTCACTACTGCAGACCATCCGCTCAGATCCTCTTCCGTTGGACCAGCAGTTCTCTTCCTGTAACACACACACACACACACACACACACACACACGCACACACACACACTGTTGAATCATGGAAGGTTAACCAGACCTGTCCACTGGATGTGAAGCTGATTCTCCACTTCACAAATGATGGATGGCAACAAAGAAATACCCTCTGAAGGAAATACTGTTATTTCACCAAGACAAGTTAAGAAAGGGGTTTATATTTTACAACTGATTGGATGTAGTAATGTACATATCAATACAAGAATCAGAGCTTCTGACTCCCAATGGTTTATTTAGATTTTTACAGTGTTGAAACTGAACTAGAGGAATGAGTGATGACTCTTTTCCTCACGAGCCATTGTAATGTGAACTATTCAACTTTTACAGAGGTCTGTAACGTGAAGTCACATCTTCTCTTCCTCTGTAATGGCTATATGTTGGAATACTGTTTGTCTTTTTATTTTTTTATTTTGTTAGCAACAAGCCACTCAAATGGTACAGAAAACACATAAAAAAGAGAAAATTCATCGACACCCAAAACTTCTAAAACAGCCAAAATGGCAAAGAGCATAGAAGATTTAAAAAAAATCTGTAAAAGAACACCAAGTTTTAAATGGTCATTTTCTACGGAGCTCCCAAAGGGACATGGAGAAACAAAAAAAACTTTCTCGGGATCTCGCAACAACTTTTGCGGTATATCGCAAAACTATCTTGTTATATATGCGCATTGTGTATGTGATCGACTAAGTTTGTCCTTTCAGAGACACCGTACACCCCACTGTTGTTCAGGGAAGCTAAAGCTAGTGGAGGACATCCACCCACACGAGTTTTATTTTGAAATCGGCCTAAAATATAAAGACATTCAAGCAGTGCTTAGCGAAAGAACAGGCTTTCGTGAGATCTCGCAAAAGTTATTGCGAGATCCTGAAATCGTTTTTTTTTCTCCTCCATGTCCCTTCGGGGGCTCCGTACATTTTCAAATATTTTCACATTTCAGATTTTTTTTCAACTAATTACAAAATTCACAAGTTAATTTTGAAAGTTGCACACTTTAAATTTCATTTGGTGAAATTGTAGTTGTGAAGGTTGCAGACCTCTCTGTGCTGTCTAAATGTTCATCAAGTCCGAGATAGGAACATATGTTGGTAATAGTTTATTTAAAACGCATATCATAACCCCCCCCTCTCATATACGGTGCCCATGAACTGGAAAACATACGAGCACTACGATGTCAATATTCTTCTAATGAAGCATCATAAACAGTTATAAAACCCGGCAAAGCAACCTGCTAATATCTGCATTAGTGCTCTAAACTATACACCAGACAAAGTGAAACACAGCAGCTGGAGTAAAACATTTTATTTGGAAATGATTATTCATTTTGAAAATAGGTTTGAGTGATCCAGTGGTAAATGTAAATAAATCATAATCAGGATAAAGTGCAAGAAACACAATTTGATATACAGCATTTGCACAAATACAACATTTGGAATGTGTTATTGAATATACAGGCACTTGAGGGTCACCAAGTAACAACAAACTGGTGGACTGAGGGAGAAAGTCCACACACAAGGAAAGGACGCAGACTCCACACAGAGGAAGCTACAATCAGGTCTCCAACCGAAGACCCCACAGCTTCGGAATAAATAATTAAAAGGAAGACTTTAAAAGGTCCAATTTACATTCCATACCTCCATACATACTGTATCTGCAAGGCCTTTTTTCTGAGCTACTTCTTGAAGAAACATGAGATACTTCCTCTGCAGACGCCGGCAGGGCTCCGCTGCCAGAAGCTGAGAGAAACGCTGTTTGGGCGTTTCCCAGTGTCCTTGTCCCGCTGACAGAGCAGCTGTGTCACTTCATCTTGGACGGTTTCAGTTCGTGTATCTGCGTGTGGAGAGTTTTGTGGACCGCCAGAGTCCGAGACTGACAGAAGCCTTTCCCACACTCCTGACACTTGAAGGGTTTTTCTTTTGAATGGATATACCTGCAGACGGGAAGAACAAGGTCATTCTGTCACGTGTCGACTCGACCTTCAACACATCCTACAACTGAAACTACAACAAAGATCAGTTTTCATTTTTCAAACATCATTCCACAATTTGCTTAAAATAAAATCCCTTTGATAGGACTTTAGGATTCACCGTGTCGTCACTGTTAAACCAACACTGTTTACATTTGAATGTGCATCATTTATTATATAAATAGTCGCTGATGAACTGAAATAGTTGACAAGTTGTCATCTTGCAGTCAAGTGAGGCTTCTTTCTACCCAGTAACCCCAGTGGTTGCCAATGCAGCACCCGGAAAAACAGAACCATGCACTAAAAATGATTCCTTGACAGACTAATGATTCTATTATTGACTATTTATTTACTGACCGAATGCATGCATGAATGTAAATGTGCACTGAGGAGCTCCAAATGAAATGCTCCTTGTGAGATAAATAAAGTTGTTTGAAATAAACTGAGCATTTACTAAACGTAGGAAGGAAAGGAAGAGGGACTTTCTTTTTTGAGATTTGCAAATCGGACCTTGTCAGTGATTTCAAGAGGCCAGAGGGGAAATGGATGAACAAATATAACTCATATTCCAAAGACAAAATCAACTTTATACACTGACTTGATTCTACACTGCCTGGCAGTAAATATACCCGTCACATTTTAAAGAAGCATTTAGTGTTTATGGTTATTAAAAAAGTTGACAAATGTTACTAAATGTGTTCAGTTAGAAGAGGAAGATGTTCTTCAGGTCAGAGTGAGTGAGACCATGAGAGGAGGAATGAGCATGACTGACATGAAGTCACTGCAACGTCCATCGGACCCTCCAGACCAACGCATTTCTCTTTCACAAGCCAACATTTACATTTAAATCTGCAGTCACTTTGATTAAACTAAGTTTTGTTTGATTCATCTTTCTTGCCAATTTCATAACGAATGAAACATGTTTCAGTCAAACTGAAGCCGATTGCTAAATAACAGGAATTCAGAATTGATAAAGTGATTTTTGCAACTGATCTTTTTACCAATTGACGACTTGAGCAGTTTGTTGCAGATCTACAAAATGTATGAAATGAATAATTAGTGTTGTCCCTGCTGGAGCTGCACCGGGAGAACAGCTTCATGAAGATCCATGCATTTAGCTTGAGGGGGCCGGCAGCTCCTACCTGTGGTCCCGGAGGTGGTCCTGTCTTCTGAAGGCCTTGTGGCAGATGTCACAGGTGTACGGCCGCTCATCTGTGTGCGTTCGCTCGTGAATCAGAAGGTTGTAGGATTTGGTAAAATGCCGGCCACAGAACTTGCAGATAAACTCCTTCTTGGTCTTGGAGGGCAGTCGGCCTCGGGTGGACTTGCGCTCCGCCGAGGGCAGTTTGCTGACGTCCAGCAGGCATCCCAGGCCGGCCGTGCTCAGGTGTTGGGACGACGCCTGGGCTGCAGCAGCAGCAGCGCCCATACTCAGGTCCTCCACCTTCAGGTGGTCCTCCTGCGTGGCGGCTACTGCCAGGTTAGCAAAGTCAAAGCGAGGCTTGTTCTTGGCGCTCTGGAGGAGCCCTGCGGAGTCCTGCTTGGGCTGCAAGAGCTGCGGTAGGAATGGGACGGACGCCATGCCGGAGAACTGAGGTGGCAGCTTGGAAATGGTGCCGCGGGCCAGAGCCAGGGGGGGGTAGCCCAGGGTCCACTGGTGCAGGTGGATGGCATGCAAGGCACTGAAGCTGTAGATGCTGGGGAAATAATCTGCAGGCAGCTGGAGGCCTGCAGACGTCTGAACGACGGAGCAGTTGGCCAGCTGGAAGGACGGGTGCAAAGGGACGGGCGCAGGTAACGTCTTACTGCCCATGGCGGCAACATCAACCCCGGCAGGCTCCAACACTGAAACACACAACATCCACCTGTGTCAGCGCCACTTTAATTCTCTGTACATCAGAAGAGCAGCATTTTAAACACAATGGTTTACATTAGACAGGAGTTTAGAATGTTTTTTTTTTTACTGCCACAACACAGAAACCTTTAAATCCTTGTCTTCTGCATGAACTCTCTGCTCCTTTCATAAACTGTCTGCAGAATCTGTGACCCAGCAAACATTACACATCCTGCTGCAGGAGCTCTGTGTCGCCTTCAAATGATCAACACTTTACACTGATGAGAAGGTTTTGTTCAGTCCCATTTCAGATGAGTGCAAAAGAAAGTACACAGGGAATCACCTCACTCCTCCAATACGTGCAGCAAATAAGCATTAAACAAAGCAAGGCAGCTTTATTTTCATTGTACATTTCCACAACCAAGCAAACCAAAGTCTTTTACCTCCATTACAAATGTTGACCCATAAATGTTGAGTCTCCTGCTTTTCCCGCTTGTAATGAGCAGAATGTCTCTACCATCCTTGAGGAGGACGTCCAGAGGGTCCTCTCCAGGACTAAAGTTCCTGGTCCGGACCGTATTCCTCCCGTGTCCTTGAACCTGCCCTGTCCTGACAGATCTTTTCAACACGTCACTCAGGAAGTGCACCGTCCCACTTCGCTATACAAGATCAAGTATAATTCCAGTGGCCAAGAAAACTCCAGTGACGTGTCTGAGTGACTGTCGGCCAGCAGACCTCATCTCTGTCTTGATGCAAAACCCTTTGAGTGGTTGGTGCTGGGTGATATCAGAGATCAAATCCCTGCTCCAGTTTGCATACCGAAAAAATATTAGACGTCATTTGCTTTTCTTTGAACTCTGAACCCTACCAGCATCTTGACAACGGGAAATCCCAGGTTAGAATGTTACAGTTCAGCTTTTAACTCAATGGTCCCAACACTCAAAGACCTTGGACTTGATGATGCCATATGTAAATGGTACTTTAATTCTTTGACTTGCCGTCCACAAAGGGTCAAACTCAATGGATGTACTTCTGATGAGCTGTATGTTAGCACTGGTTCCCCGCAGGGATGTGTTTCGAGCCCCCTGTGGTTCTCACTGTATACTCACGACCTTGTAGCATCTCATGAAAGTAATGTGATAATTAAATATGCAGACGATGCCACCATCATCAGGCTTTTCAGCTCAAAAAATTCATGGCATTATCGTGAGGAGGTAGAAAATGTAGTTAAATGGAGTAAGGCAAAAACCTGCTCTTAAACACATCAAAAACATGTGAACTTGTTATCGACTTTTCTCACGATAGGAATCAGAAGATTATTACATCAATGATTCTGAGGTGCAGATTGTTGAAACGTTTAAATACTTCGACTCTCATGACTTGAACTGGAACTCTGATACCAGAAACATTGGTGAGAAAGCAAGACTCCGAGATTTTACTCAAAATGTAAAGATTCTTTTAAACTTTTACTATTGTGTAATTGAAAGTGTCTTAACCAACTGTACTACTGTGTGATTTGAAAATCTCACTCTGGAAGAAAAAAATACTTTGAACAAAGTGGTTCAGTCAGTCAGCAGGACCGTTGGCTGTACTTTGCCAAACGTAAAGCTCGACTCTTGAAACGAGCTTTACAAATCGTGAATGACGCCTCAGGGCTCCCTGCTGGGGACATTTCATAAATGCTTCCCTCAGGGAAAAGATGTCGCTCGATCAAATGTTCCACTGCTCGCCAACAAACAGTTTCTTTCCACAAGTGGTGACGAATTTAAACAAGGCACTTTAATTTTGTATGGACTTTTAATTGTACAGTATTTTACAGTAATTCCATATGGACTTTTTATTGTACAGTATTTTACAGTAATTCCATATGGACTTTTTATTGTACAGTATTTTACAGTAATTCCATATGGACTTTTAATTGTACAGTATTTTACAGTAATTCCATATGGACTTTTTATTGTACAGTATTTTAACCTTTTTACCCTATAGAATTTTATGTGGCATTGATGAATTGATCATTTTCTTTTAAACGTTTGACAGTGCACGTTGAGCTCGTTGCACATTAGTTTTTCCAATGTGGTTTACGTACTACAAATGGCAAATAAACTGAATCGGAAACAGGGAAGGAAGTACAGTCAGCGAGAGAAAGGTGGATAAAACAAGACCAGATCAAAAAGAAAACGAAAGGGAAATGTGAAATATTGAGGCCATTAAAAGAACAGTGAGGAAATAATAATAGGTTGTTGTGGACGTTTCACGGGCTCATGGGAATAAAGAGATTACTCTTGTTGTCCTGACGACAAAGAAATAGTCTAAGAAGAAAGAAAATCATACTTTTATGAAGAGGTGTGTGTCTGAGTGTTTATGTGCGTGTGCGCGCGTGTGTGTGTGTGTGTGTGTGTGTTCTGGGTGTTTCCAGAATAAGCCCGGGGTTGTTGAGGGCAGCAGAACAGAATGACACTGTTGAGCAGAGAGAAATACCTGTGAGCTGTTCCATCAGGTTTGATAAGTAGAAACAACAATAGACAATAATGTATCTTTTTCTGAGGCAGCATGACGAACCAGGGCCTCAGAAACTGAGTGGTTTCACAGGGAGCCTCTCGTAAATACCTGCTCACTTCTGTGGAGGAGCTCAGCAGAAAAGTCAGAGATTCAGTCATCCAACATGACAACACTGCATCTATTCTGCTGCATGTTCAACTGATTTCTTTATTCTTCATGCGTGTTGGTTTACTCAGGAAAAATGTCATCATCACCAGTGGCCTACAGCAGTGGTTTTCAACCTTTTTGAGACGAGACACAGTTTTTTTGTTTGGAAAACTCTGGAGGCACACCACCACCTGAAAATGTTAAAAAGTTAAACTCTGTAGCCTCTATTGACAATATAAAGTCTTTCTCATCAAAGTTTTATCAACAGGAATCCAGTAAATCCAGAAAGCAAGGACTTTTTTTAATAGTGACTCCGTCAGTGTGAAACCTGGACCTGATGGATGAAGAGCTGAGATCCTGGTTTTCAAAAACTTCTCCATCACTGTCACTGACACAGTACTTTGATACAAGATGGTAGCAGGAGGTGGAGATGAACCACACTGACGTCTGTCACTTTACATTTCACCGGCAAAGTTCTGTGCTGCCCTCTAGTGGTGAAGAGTATTTACACATGATTACTCTGCAACACACTGTCGCTGTGAGAGCAAATGTTGTTTTAGAAAAAAATGTGAAATGTGATAATTTCCCACGGCTCAGCTGACGATCTGGAGGAAACACCAGCGAGCCGCGGAGCAGCGGGTGAAAGACACTGGCCTATAGAACAAAGTGTGGTTTTCTGTTCTGGCGGTAACTTCAGGGTGAAGCCTGGGTTTCTCGTACGACGATGCTGCTTCACCTCTTACCTGCTAAATCACCACAGTAACTTACGCCGAACCTCTAACCTGCTCCAGAGCAGGTTATGTTCTCAATCAGAGATCAACAAGTATAACAGCGCCGCGTCCTGACCAATCAGATCTCGTGGAAAACGACCTGCCCAATCTTAGAAGATCCTGATTAGTTTGTGGATCGCAGGAAGAGCACTTGGGCGAGACGGAGGTTTTGAGGATGGATGCAATCCTTTTGACACAATAACATAAAGTCTTGTCACTAAGCTTTGAATTATGTTTTTGTTCTCGTTCTTGACTTGTTCCAAAGTCCGATTAGCGTCATAAGGGGCTGATCTTTCATAATGGGTTAATGGTCACACCTGACAGAACTGCAGAAACATGAATTTAAGGAACGCAGAACTGCCCACGCCGTCATGGCAAGGAATTGATATTCCAACAAAAAACGCATTCACACTGGAGAAACTGAGCCTCAAAATACCTCAATTGGAAATATAAACGATCAGAAGAGCAGTGAGGAATCTCTGCCCGAAACCTCTGTGCTGTTATGAAGTTACAGTGAGTAATCCCGACCACTTAATTCTGTATAACCGTAGAATATATTACACAGTAACAGAGTTGATTTTCTGCCAGCGTTCATTATTGGCTTTTGCTGCGGCAAAAGTGTTGCTTCTAACTTGGATGTTGACTGATTTCTTCATATTTCCTAATATTGTCTGCTCCTCCATTATGTAAGCTGCTCTGCAAAGTTTGATTGGTCTCACTCGATAAACTGCCCATTTCCTGTGCAGGCACACTTATCAGGACGAGAAAACCCCGGGTTGAACTACCGATGATAACCTGCTTTGTAGTAACACTTATCAGGATCTCAAATGTCTGGGTAAGTTAAACCTCAGATAATGGATAGATAACCCGGGTGCGTTAATCTCAGTTCATAGTAGTCCCCTGGTGGTTTAATGGCTGGTGGATTTATTGCTATTGGCCTGTTATAATGTAAACAAAAGCACGTGGAAAATGAACATTGCATGAAATCCTATAAGTGAGGACGGTTTGTGTTTTTGCACCTCGATGATGTTTATGCATAAAACAATCAGTGAGTCAGTCTGGAGACGACGTGGTGATGAGGAGCTCCATCATGACTGGTCCTGGGAGGTCTTGACCTCGTCACACGTGCTGTGGCTCCTTGAAAACACAGCTTCCTGCTGGTTACAGCAGGTTACTGCAGGCTGAGCAACTCATCTCTATAACTTACTTATTGCAGACTTTTTATGTGTTTCTGCTCCGTCTGCAGCGCTGAGCTGTCAACCAGCCGAAGAAGCTCCGCCCCTCCCATCCTCAGGGTCCCAATAACTGCGTAAAAACTCTCCAATTGATTCAAATTGCTGCAACGGGGGGTCCCAACAGGAGAAAACACAACACTCCAATACGATATTCTTTTCATTGTCTTCCTGTTAAATCTCGAATATCATTTTTAAAATCCTTCTTTGAGCCTATAAAGCTTTTAACAACCAGGCTGCATTGTAGCTTAAAGAGTTGTTAGTCCAATATTAACAGACCTTCGTTCTCAGAGTGCTGCCCCCTGGTGGTTTCTAACTCTTCTCAAAGTAGAACGGGAAGCAGAGCTTTCAGCTCCGAGGCTCCTCTCATGTCCGCCCAGCTTCCAGTCCCAGAGGCTTGTACGGGTTATGCTGGAGACTTTTCTATTTAATGAAGCTTTCAGTTCGGTGCTGGTTCAGGACACCAGGGACCATTTTCTAGTCCAGCTGCTATAGGTTCAGACTGCTGGAGGACCCCCCCCCCCCCCTCACCCCCCCCGCAGGACCTCAGACAGTCGAATGGAGCTGCTGGTCTGAAGCCTGATGTGTCTTCACCGAGTGGATGTCTGACGTATCTGTCTGTCCTCTCCTTGTCTCTTCTTCTGTCTGTTGTGTAAAGTTTCTTCCTAGAAAAACATATCTTTCCCTTTTCACAGTTGCCCACGCTTGCTCATGTCCATTTGTTGGGTTTTCTCTGCGAAAGTGCCCTGAAATGACTTTGTTGTATTTGACGCCATAAAAACAAAGTCAAAAAAATGTCTTGGTTTTCTCAGAATTCAAACATAAAAAAGTAAAAATGCATTTGTTATGTTGATGCTCCTGATCATATAAACTGAGATTTATCAGAGAGAGTGGAGCTGAGCTGTGAATGAAGCTTTATTAACTGAAGTGAACACCTTTCTTCTTTTTGTGAAGTCTGATTCAATGTTTATTGACAGCGAATCATTTATCTGTAGTTTATTTTGATTGTTTACTGCGCTCTTGAATCATATTCATTCAGTCACGTCAGAGTAGCTTCAGCATTAGCAGATCAGTGCGTGAACTAACACGGGCCAAAGAAAGCAGATGTGCCACAGTTCAGCCAGTTAAACTGAACAATCCGAGAGAAACAGGACACCGACAGACAAGAACCTTTAAAACTGCAGGCCAGATCAGACCCCCATGAGCCAGTCTTGCCCCTGAACCACACGCCTCATCGAACTTTATCACATACCTGAGCTGTATCAGGATCTTTATCTAAAAATGCATTAAATACTTTTTTTAATTAAACTTGTATTCAAACAGACTGATGCTATACTTTATAGTCAGAAGATCCCAGAAATGCTTTACAGATTATATGAACACAAAAAATGTAGTTATGTATACAACAGGGATCTCTAAGACAGGAGATCAGCTCATTCATGGATTTTATTTTCATTAATTTGTCCATTAATGTTTGAAAAGATCGATTTTTGTATTGCCATATTCTGGTTTTCTATCAAGAAGAGAAATCATTATATTCCTGGGATTCTTTTTAAAGTCGTTTTACTACATTTTGAGGAGGTGAATTTAGATGTAATAAAACATTTTGACTAACCTCCGAATTTGTACATATGGCTAAAGAAATGTATTATTTTATCATAAAACTGAATTTCCATTCAATATTGAGGAGACATACTTTAAATATACTAAGTTATAACGCATACTTGTGTAAACTTCTAAAATCTTTTGAATATCTGGAGGTAGATCATTTATTCTGAGATTTAAATATGGTTGCACTAAACTAAATATGAAATAGTATGAACGTTAACTAGATTAGATCATGGAGTGCAGACACCTGCACAATGTCACTATAAGTCAAACTAAGTTAACTAAGTTGGTTCAAACTAAGCAGAAAGTCACTCGAATAGTTTAATAACCCGCACAAATAGAACGTGGTGTTGGTTCGTTATGAGTAACTGCGGCAGATTGAGAGTGTTTGCGTCTCACCGGTGAAGAGCAGCGGAGCGGCTGGTCGGAGGAGGTGCAGGCCGGCGGCAGCGCTCACTGTCCGGCTGAGAGCGACAGTCTGCGGGCTCGCGGCATTCTGCAGGCGGCAGCGGAGCGCGAGCGACACCGCCTCTTATACACCCGAGCTCAGCCCACCGCCGGCCCACCGAGCAGCACGAGCACCGGGTCCTACCCCCCCTCACCCACACACACACACACACACACACACGCGCACACACACACACACACACACACACACGCACACACACACACCCGACACAATATGTCGACATATTTACAACGCATTCATGTTCTGCACAAAACAATAGCTGTTCTTAGTGAATGAAGCAGGATATTCAGTGTGTGGAGGAGAATTTTAAACCAGCTGTTCTTAAACTGTGTAGGAAAACCAGTTGCTCTGAGAGTGTCGGAGAATATTATCTCGTTATATTAGTTGCAGAATGTTAAAATGTGAGAGTAGAGGGCTTTGTTCCTCCCCAGGGGGAAACACAAACTTACAACAGCTCAAGGTAAAAAGGTGCAGAACTTATAAAAATTAAGGAATTAAAATATGTAAACCTGTGTACAAATCTAACAAGAGCAAAAAAGAGCACAAAAAATAGAATATGTAAAAATAGAAATAAAAAAGAAAACAATCCAGTGAAAAAGAAAAATCCTCTAAAAATAGAGTAAATTGCCAGTAAATTGTGTGTAGCAGGATATATTTTTATAACTCTTTTTTATTGGAAGTCGTTTCACAGATTACAAAAAATATAGACAGTGTGAAGTAGAAAAAAAAACACTTTTTTATTGTTGTTTTTTGTACCCCAAATCCCTTCTTCCTCCCCTCCCACCCTCGTGTACCACCCTCAGGAGCAAGAGTGTCTGGCTGCAGGACCTCCACTCTCAGGCTCTCTCCACTGTCAGGCTCTCTCCACTCTCAGGCTCTCTCCACTGTCAGGCTCTCTCCACTCTCAGGCTCTCGCCACTGTCAGGCTCCCTCCACTAGTGACGATCGAATGTGAACGACTCGTTCAAAACCCGCGAGTCACTTGACTGAACGGTGACTCACGAGTTTTCACGTTCATTAACTGGTTCACTGAGTCATTCTTGCTACAGCCTCCAGCCGCAGAGAGGAAAATATAAATGTCACTGTTCTGCAGCTCGTCTAACTCCATTACACACTTTAGTGGCCCTGTGAGGAAAGCAGCTGTAATGCTAAAAGAGCCGCTAAAAGCAGCTGTAATGCTAAAAGAGCTGCTAAAAGAGCTGCTAAAAGCAGCTGTAATGCTACAAGAGCTGCTAAAAGAAGCTGTAATGCTAAAAGAGCTGCTAAAAGAAGCTGTAATGCTAAAAGAGCTGCTAAAAGAGCTGCTAAAAGAAGCTGTAATGCTAAAAGAGCTGCTAAAAGAGCTGCTAAAAGAGCTGCTAAAAGCAGCTGTAATGCTAAAAGAGCTGCTAAAAGCAGCTGTAATGCTAAAAGAGCTGCTAAAAGAAGCTGTAATGCTAAAAGAGCTGCTAAAAGAGCTGCTAAAAGAAGCTGTAATGCTAAAAGAGCTGCTAAAAGAGCTGCTAAAAGAAGCTGTAATGCTAAAAGAGCTGCTAAAAGAAGCTGTAATGCTACAAGTGCTGCTAAAAGAGCTGCTAAAAGAAGCTGTAATGCTAAAAGAGCTGCTAAAAGAAGCTGTAATGCTAAAAGAGCTGCTTAAAGCAGCTGTAATGCTTGTGATTTACTCCACGCCCTCAATATTTTAATGTCGGCTGGATGAATCCTCTGTTGTTAGTGTGGTCAGCTTTGCACTGGTTGGTTTTTTTTTCCGTGTTGGTCGTGAAAGAGCAGATGTGAGGCAGGGGGAGACCGGGGCTCGGGACTTTGCGTCGTGTCGGAGCTTTCTGTTTGCAGCATAGCGTCAGTGCGCTAAACGCTAACACAACAACTAGTGCAAAGTGGAGGATGTAAACAACAACAACAACAGAGGATTCATAAGACCCAGATCTGCCGCCAGGCTGAGACGACTGTTGTAACGTCACATATCTGCGAAGCTCTAAGCCCCGCCTACTTTTTAAGCTCCTTTCTGCAGTCACATGCCCGAGTCGGCTCGCTTCAGTCGTTCATCTCGAAACTCGAAAGAGTCGTTCACTGAATCGGTCAGTAGCACTTCCGCTGTGTCGTTCACCTGGTGAGCGGTGAGGCTCCGCCCCTCCCTCACCTGAAAGTCTGCAGCGGCGCTCCGCTCAGAGAGTGACAGAACAGAAAAAAAACAACACATTGTTTGTTTCACAAAGCTTGTAGAGATAAATACACGAATAATACATGGATAAATACACAATAAACAATGTTAAAATACAAGTGTAGCGTGTATTGTGTTACATTTAATATTGTCCCCTATAATTAGTTCTGCCCTATGAACGTCACATTATTTATTGATACTAGTAAAAAAAAGAAAATCAGAAGGTTAGAAGTAAAAAAACCTGTAAAATCGTGTAAAATCATATGTATATATTAATATATACTGTATATCTGCCATTCTGGATGCCAGGTATTTATTCAGTTTAATCATTTATCTCATTTATTTTCTGATTCAACTAAACCACAGAAACAACACACATAATCTAGAATAAGGAGACCAGGACCACTAAAAACTTACGTGTACTTATTGTTTATTTTCCTCAGAAGTGTTTCATCATTTTACTATGAATACATGATTCTCCCCCTGGTTCATGTCGCAGTTCAGCTGAGCCTCCAGGTCCAGGAGCGGGTGGAAATAGTGCGCATGCGCAACTGAATCAAATGACTCAAATGACCGATTCACTTGGATGAACGACTCAAAAACCCGTGAGTCCGTTCAAGGAGTCGGGTTTCTCATCACAACCCTCCACTGTTAGACACGAAGTGCTCATTCAAAATAAAATGCAACAATTCTAAATAAAATGGAACAGAATGAAAAGCTGAAATGCTCGTGGAAAATTCAGAATATGTTAATTAGTCAACAACGCAACATTAAAAGATACTTTCTTGAATGTAGTTCAGAGCCTTTTTATCTATATAGCACATGTAACCTGAGTCTTTATGCCAATAAATTATTGTATATTATGCTATTTCTGAATGTTGTGGTGTGCACCTGAGGGGGAGGTTCTCCCAAGCAGAATGGAGTGGGTGTGTCGGTCACGTGGTGTGGTGTTGTTAGTGGGCGGTGTTTATAAGGGGTAGTGCGGTGACACTGGGGGTGGGTTATCTGACAGGTGAACTGTCAGACGGTTGGAGAAAATAAAGGAAAAGCAACTCGACTCCTTCGTCCGTCTCCTCATTCTCCGCCTCCACAATGTATAATATAGGATAATTTATGGCCACAAATGATCGGACAATATTCAATCGTTACGACTGTGGTCGTGTTTGTGTGTGTTGCAATTTTATGTTGCTCCAGGAACTCCTAGGCTGGGGCTTAACAACAATCAGTATTAGTATCTTCCATGCAGTATTTGAAAATACTGAAAAATTATATGAGAAAAATGCAGCATAGCTCGTGACTTGAGCAGTTTATTATTACGATGTGAAAAATCATAGGTCTATACTCCACCATTTTAGAGTTTCATCTTTTATATATATATTGTTTATTGTTTATTTCAAACATGCACAAAATCAAAGAAACAGTTCAAAATAATCAAATGATGTCTCACCAAACAAAGAAAGAAGTATAACTTATCAAATCCCACCGCCTCTCCATAAATACTGAAATGTTTGTTTTTATTGTATAAAGATGGGTGATATGTACATTATCTCACTAAAGTGAGTTCACCCTCACACATCTGTAAATATTTCATTAATCTATTGATTGAACACTGAAGAGAGTGGGGTGAGGGCGTTTCCAGTTAAGTTATGAGTAGCCTGGCCGGCAGGGTGGCGAAGGCAAGGACAGGCAAGGTCTGCACAGTTGTGTCGGCTCTGGGCTGTAAGGCGCACCAAACAGGGCTCTGAGAGGATCAGGCGTAAGAGTTGTGTTGTAAGTCGTGGTGGGCAGATCGATCCAAATATCGATACTATTGATACCCACTGTTGGGATTCATGGTTGGTTATTAGCTTAAAAATGACTGTAAGTAATAGATTACTGAAAGTAATTAATCACTGTAAGTAATTTATTAAACATTTTAATTATTAAGGGCAGTAAACTGTCATTCACTCATTAACAACTCCTAGAGTAATTGAGTAATTACTTAAAAGCTAATAAATTATTAAAAAAATAATTTATTAAAAATAATTTATTAAGAAAAATAAATTTTTTTAATAAATTTGTTATTTATCAAATTATAATGGAATTGGGGCACCACCAACTAACTGGACATAGCTAATACCAAAATATCAGTCTCATTTGTATAAATGGTTATTTAAGTTAGTTAATATTCCTGTGCAAAATATATAATATAACAATCTTAAATAACAGGGAAGGTGTGAGATTCGAGCGCAGACTGTTACAAACCAGTCAACAATAAAAACACAATAATTCCCAGGAATCGATCAGTTCAGCTAACAGGCATTTATTAACAAAAATGTATTAATTCATAAATAATTCGGAAATCATCTCAGAAATCAACACAATCAAGTAACAACATCATCTAACACAGAGATCGAATCTACTAAACAACAAACACTATGTACAAAGAGAGCGTGTGTATGTGTGTGTGTGTGTGGGGGGGGGGGGTCTGAGTGGGGATATAATGACCATGCGTGTCCACCAGGTGGCGGCAGACCTTGGAGGGTCAGTGTGAGTGGGTGTAATGACCTTGAACGGACGCCAGAGGGAGGCAGGCGTCTGGTTCGGGGCGGTTACCATGACGACCACTCTCAGCGGCACAGAGGGAGAGTGCAATGACTCCATGCGACCACCAGGTGGGTGTAAAGTGAGATTGCGATGACCCATGCAACCACTAGAGGCACTCGACCCGCTCTTTCTGGGAGTGCAGCGGTTGCTCGGCGACCAGACAAGACCGATTGCTCGGAGCAAGTGGTCTTACCGGGGAATAATCATTACTGTAACGCCGGAGTTTAACTGGATGTTGAGACATGCAGCCAAACTCCAGTGGCGATACGGCTGCACAAGTTAGCGGTTCGGATGCTAATTGTGGCTATGTGGAGATCTTATCTCGATCAATGGGGGTGCGGCTTCGTGTCTGGCTCCCAGGATCCCCAAAAAGAAAAAGGGAGAAGAGAAAAAGGACAGCCCAAACGGTGCGTTCTGCTCGCCGGCGGGCTGAACCTGGGTTTGGTTCATGTGGTCCACTTTGTGCTCTCTTGGCCCGAGCCACAGCTGATGGTATTAGCGTCGCCGTTAGCCCCTTGTCTGGTCTGGGAGCTGTAAGGCCTCAGACTGGAAGTGTCTGCAGCGTGTGGTGAGGACAGGGAGAAGATCATTGGGACCCCACTACCATTACCACCCATCAAGGACATTGCAGACACACGCTGCCTCACCCCCATAATGGACTGTTCACCCTCCTGGCATCCGGCAAGAGGTTCCGCAGCCTCCGCTGCAGAACAACCAGACTGAAGAACAGCTTCTTTCCCGGCCATCAGGTTCTAAATACCAAATAACATCACATTGTGCAATTATTCAATTTTAATCTATCCCATTTCTCATCCTGCTCTTTTATTTATCGTTCATATGCACCGAATTTGAACTGTTTGACTGTTTGCACTACTTTTTAAAATATATTTAAATAGGTTTTTTTTAATGCCTTTTTTACCGGTTGCTAAGCAACGACATTTCGTTGCCAGTTCCTGACTGTGTGATGTCCTGTGCAATGACAATAAAGAAAGACTAAGTCTCTAAGTCTAAGTGTAAGTCTTCCCAGTGCTGCAGAGACGTGGTCCCTGCTTGGAGACCAGGTTGAGAAGCAGGTGGTGCTCGTAGTTCCGGTGCTCGTAGTTCCGGTGCTTATAGTTCCGGTGCTTGTAGTTCCGGTGCTCGTAGTTCTGGTGCTCGTAGTTCCGGTGCTTATAGTTCCGGTGCTCGTAGTTCCGGTGCCCGTAGTTCCGGTGCTCGTAGTTCCGGTGCTCGTAGTTCCGGTGCTCGTAGTTCCGGTGCTTATAGTTCCGGTGCTCGTAGTTCCGGTGCTCGTAGTTCCGGTGCTCGTAGTTCCGGTGCTTATAGTTCCGGTGCTCGTAGTTCCGGTGCTCGTAGTTCCGGTGCTTATAGTTCCGGTGCTCGTAGTTCCGGTGCTCGTAGTTCTGGTGCTTGTAGCTCCGGTGCTTGTAGTTCCGGTGCTTGTAGTTCCGGTGCTCGTAGTTCTGGTGCTCGTAGTTCCGGTGCTTGTAGTTCCGGTGCTTATAGTTCCGGTGCTTGTAGTTCCGGTGCTTGTAGTTCCGGTGCTTATAGTTCCGGTGCTCGTAGTTCCGGTGCCCGTAGTTCCGGTGCTCGTAGTTCCGGTGCTCGTAGTTCCGGTGCTCGTAGTTCCGGTGCTCGTAGTTCCGGTGCTTATAGTTCCGGTGCTCGTAGTTCCGGTGCTCGTAGTTCCGGTGCTCGTAGTTCCGGTGCTTATAGTTCCGGTGCTCGTAGTTCCGGTGCTCGTAGTTCCGGTGCTTATAGTTCCGGTGCTCGTAGTTCCAGTGCTCGTAGTTCCGGTGCTCGTAGTTCCGGTGCTCGTAGTTCCGGTGCTTATAGTTCCGGTGCTCGTAGTTCCAGTGCTCGTAGTTCCGGTGCTCGTAGTTCCGGTGCTCGTAGTTCCGGTGCTCGTAGTTCCGGTGCTTATAGTTCCGGTGCTCGTAGTTCCGGTGCTCGTAGTTCCGGTGCTCGTAGTTCCGGTGCTTATAGTTCCGGTGCTCGTAGTTCCGGTGCTCGTAGTTCCGGTGCTTATAGTTCCGGTGCTCGTAGTTCCAGTGCTCGTAGTTCCGGTGCTCGCCCACAGCCTGCTGGTGGTGGTTAAGTCTCCGGTGCTCGCCCACGGCCCACTGGTCTTAACTCTAGTGCTGACCTGTGGCCCTCTGGGGGTGGTCGTGGCTCCAGTGCTGGTTCGTGGCCCACTGCTGGGGGAAGCTACTCTGGCGCTACCCTGACTGGCGCTAGCCTGACTGGCGCTACCCTGACAGGCCCCGCCGCTGGGAGAGAAGGTTCCTGTACTGGCCCGCGACCCGCTGATAGTAGTGGTAGCATCGGTGCTTGCCCGAGCCACACAGCTGATGGTATTAGCGTCGCTGTTAGCCCCCGGGGTCTGGAATTTAATTCAACATCTCCTAGTACCAACAGTGCAGGCTCGACATTCCTTGTCCCATTTTCTCTCCCATGTTTTTCTTGTACTCGTGGATGCCCCTTATCCACAAAGTTGGAGTACAGACAGAGTTGACTGTGAGCTGCTGGGAGGTTAGCTCTTTCATTTAGCTACGGTAGCAGCAGGTCACGGTACAGGCAGGAGACGATACAGTGCATGTCGCCACTCTCGGTTGTTGAATAACAGTTCTCCCATAAAAACATTGAGCTGTCTTAGAATGAGTTTTGGGTTTAGAGTAGTGACACATCCTTTAATACTTCAAATGTTTTATTTTACAGATGGTAATAAGCTGATTTTGTTATAGTCTTAATGTGGTTGTTGAATTTCAGATCGATAGAGGTCTGAAGGGTCTGTGGAGCTGTGTGCTGTCTGTAGAATGATGAGACGTTCTGTCATGTTCATGATCTGAGCCAGATGGAGCATGTAGATCAGGGGTGCTCAATACGTCGATCGCGATCTACCGGTCGATCAAAGGTAGTAATAGTAGATCGCATGACATTAGAAAAAAAATAGACGCTGGTGTAATGAAACTAATTTACCTTTCTGAATTACGAGTACAATCGAAGGCATCAGACGACGGCTGAACTTCTCTGACCTTCAGGTCGACGCACACGCGCAAACAACGACGCTAAGTGTGGCGAAGCTAACAAGCTAGTCAGCGAGTTAATGCTAATTTGAAGCCCTCGCTTTTTTCTTTTAAACTAGAGAAAGCTTTGGTCGTCAAACATGAGTGGAGGAGCTGGACCAAGTGAGAAGACGAAGACGTGTCACTTCCGTGAGGAATGGGAGGTGGACTTTTTTTCCACGAGGTCATTTTCGAAGTGCGTTTGTCTCGTCTGCCAGTCGACCGTCTCAATACCAAAGAAGGTCGTCAGAGTAAACTCAGGTAATTACAATAAATGTTCATAGTTAATTATGTCGTGTTGCACAATATTGGCTCGTACGGTTTTGCAAGGTACATCATTATACATTGTACATATAAAGAATCCTCAATATATTTGAAAATAAATATGTTTTGTATTTTTGTAGTGGGTGGATCACTTTGACTTGGTCGTTTTATAAGGAGCTCGAATGCTGAAAAAGTGTGGCCCCCCCTGATAATACAATAAAAGAGGCCCAATGAGGGATCCTTCATAAAGATGAAGAGTTCTAACCATTTTAACACAGAACCACAACCATTTTTCAAGTCTGTCCAACAGTATGTCGTTGTCAAAAGGAACACTAAAACTGCAACTTTACATGTGTCGCTGCTCATACACAGTACATCCAGTCATGTACACTGAAAATGTTCAACTTCCTAATTATTCCAAAAGGAGTTTTGTTTGTATTTTGAAACATTTTTTTTTTTATCATCTTTACTGATTTCATCATGTGTGACTGTCGACACAGCAGTGAGAAATGTTTGATTAAAACACGAGGTAAAAGGCAGCTTCCAGCTGCAATATGTGTCTTCATGGTTTACTTCACTTCATCAGAGAGGAAACAAAGTGAGGGAAATGATAGGCTGAACATAACAGTGAGTGAAACTATATCCCTTTTTACTACCCCTTGCAAAACAACTTTTCTTGATGAAGTAGAGCAGTGTTGATGAGAGTCATGCTGAGCCGACAAGCGGTAGAGACTCTTTTAATTGTTGCAGGTGGCCTGGCTCAGGAAACATAGCGGTGACGCGGAGGGATTTGCAAATAAAACTCCAAAGCATGGATGTGCTAATGGGTACACAAACAAGGAGCTCAGTCCAAAACAGCTGTAGATCAGAGAGCTGAGCCAAGTTCTTGGCCTGCAGTGAACAGCAGGGCCTCCTTCTGCCTGATGTCACTGACACTGAGCCTGCAACAGGATCCAAACACAAAACCACTGGAACAGCAGGACATTTTACTGTCTGAAACCAGCAGGACCTTTCTGCTCAAGAACATTTCAACAAAATACCACAAAACTCAGAAAAAATCAGGACTCAAACGAAATCCTATTTTCTTCTGGAACACTGTAAATGTTTTATAGATGTCGTTTCGTCCTGTTTCCTTTCAAATAACGTGTTAAAGCTGTTTTAGACTATTTGTTATTGCACTAAATTATAGGGGATGAAGGCTTTAGCTGGCGGCGCGTGGAGGGAGAGCGCAATGCTGCAACAAACAAATAGTTTTTTTCTTTTTCCCGGAAAATATACAGAACCCCTTTATTATTTTATTAACCCCAATTTAGAATGAAGCTTTTTTCAAAGTCTTCACGCAGCTATTTAAACAGGTTTATAACGGTACGATGAGCAGCGATGGAACCTGCTTCACGGAGCCTGCACAGCCAAGAAGTGAGGACAATCTCACCATTCCGTTTTTTGTAGGTCAGTCTGAGCCAGCTGATGGTGAGTCTGCAGGCCCGGGTCGTCTACACCCTGACCCGAGTAGCACAACCAAATCGTGACGCCAAAAATGATGTAAATCAGCTGATAAGAAAAGAGCTCGAAAAAGAACTGCTTCGACGATGCTTCTTGAAATAGATAAAGGTGTTTAATTGTTGAATAGCATCAAGAAAAATCACAGGCGGCTGGTAAATGTCTGCGGGAGGAGCGGGCTTTGTACTTCTCCGGGATCACGGACTGGTGGCATTAGTCTGCAGGAGCAAAAGTCCAATGTGCTTTTCCCCGGATGGAAGGTCTGGCTGGTTTATATACTGTTCAACATACGGCTGAACAGATGAGTTACATGTGGGCTACATACAGTATTCGGTGCAAAACAACCGGATTGATAAGATAAATCAGAACATCAGAATCAGCACAAAAAATTGATCCATGGTCAAAGCCCCCCTCCTCGTCACAAGGTGGGACATTAACTTCTCGCCTCGATTTGAAACACTGCATGTGTTATAATCACACAAAAGGAGACATGAAAATACCATGTTGAAACATGTACAGAAAATATACTTCAGTTCCGAAGCACAATCACAGTTCCACTGTCGGTGGGAGGCGGGAGAACATGAGACCCTGCGCTTCCAGAATAGAAACCCCGCCAGCGCGGTAGCAAGATGGCGGCTTACGGGCGCTGACATGCTTGTTTGTGGTCGCCACCATATTTGTATGTGGTACGACACCATACTTATATGTGGTTGACGCCATATTTAAAAGGCAGAATGACGTCAGTGGCTTAAGTTACGTCACGGTTTCATGGATCATGTTCAGTTCGAGGAAGCACAAGAACACTGGAGGAACATCCAGGTACATTTTATCTGAATAAAGCTCAGAGAGCATTTATAAGGTCCAGAGCCAAGTGGATTGAAGAGGGAGAAAAACCTAATCATATTCCATATTATTATATATATTATAAAAACACAGCCTAACATAAATGTTCTCTCACATGATGAATGGGGAAGAATACTTAGTTAGAACCAAAACTATAGCGAAGGAGATCTTGAATTTCTTTAGATACCTGAATGTATCATCTTATTCTAAACAAAATGCTGAATTACTTTTCAGTTAGAAAAATGATTTGATTCCTGTAAATGATGAAAACTTTAGAAATGTTTCTGAGGAGGAGGATTTGAAAATTAAGAAATCATAAAAACAGCCTCTGATCTCCGGGCTCTGATGGAATAACTACTAACATTTCTGAGAAGAAATTCAAAGGTTGCTATTTGAGGCAATAATGTCTTCCTGGAAAGCAATTATTTACAATGAAATGAGTAGCATCTGAAATAATGGTATAAGCTTTCATAACCCTAACCCTTTCATGTTTCCTTACCTTCAGGACAACATAGAGTCTTATCTAACCCCACTCTTCTCTATTCTAAATTCTACATTACATTTACATTTCACATCACTGCACCTCTTATTTTATATCCCAGATTGTTGCTGAGCCATGGAGCAAAAGTTATACTTGCTGCGTACATGATTGACGGAGCTGTCTAACTCTCTCTGAACCTATTTCTGTAAGACACTGCAGCTGGAACCACATCTGTACAGTTCAGCTACTAAACTGATCAGCCGACTTCATTCATCGTGTGAAATCAATCTGAACCGGCTGCTCTAATCCGTTCGATACTAAAAGAAGAAATAAGCGAGGCAATAAGTCAATTCAAGCCTCAACTGGACACACTACAGATCAGATTAAAGGAACGTGAGAACAAACTGGATGAAGTGGCGCTGGCTCTATCTGGGATGGTTGAAGTGGCGAATGAGTGTAAAACTCTCCGGAAAGAAAACAAAGAATCAAAAGAAAAAATGGAAAAGCTGGAGACGTACAGCCGCAGATTCAACATCCAAGTGTTTGTCCTCGACAAAGACGTGGAAAAGGGGCGTCCTACTGAATTCATGCAGGCTTTCGTCAATGAAGTATTTAAAAGAAAAAGTCTTCCTTGCTCCTTCCGTGAAGTCCGGTTGCAGACCGATGATTGTCAGAATGCAAAGGTACATGGCTAAAGATGCTAGTTTACAAATAGCAAAGAAGGAGAGGGTGCTGGATTATGGAGGAATGAAGGTAAACATCTTCCCGGACTTAACAGTGGAGGAGTCCAAGGAAAGAGGGCAGTTGAAGGATCTCAGGATGAAATGACATCAGGCTGGAATTAAACCCGGTCTACTCCACCCAGCAACGCTCATTGTGACGGAGAAAAAGTATTTCCAGGATCATGAAACTGCAGAAAACTATGTTAAACAATCAATTCCTCCGAGGCTTTCAGTCACTTCCTGAATGGTAATGGCAGCGCGCAAACGGAACGAACTCTAACGGTGAGAAACAGTTCATATTAAATCGACAGAAGAAGGATGTGTTTCTTATTTGTAATTTTTTCCTCACATAATTGGACTGAACCATAAACATTTATAACAAGCAAACGTTTTTGAACACATGAAATACTGTTAAATATTACATATATTTACATTTTTGCTGGATTCAGTTGTATGTTTATATGCTATTGTTCATCTTTTTTTGTTTTTTTTATAATGCACCTAACAGATGAATCTGTGTCTCAATCTGTAGACTAAAATAATTTGATAAAACGTTGGGCCTTTTTCATTTGGTAAAAATATTAACAATGCAATAAGTTACTGGGAATGAAAGATAATTGATCAAATATCTTTCATTATATTAGACCTTAGAGCATGTAGAGCACCCCCGAATCAAATTAATGACAAGTGATGACAATGACAAGTCCGGTGCAATATTCTGCCACAAATAAAGAGTATTAATAGTCAAATACTTTGCCTGAGTTATTATGTTAAATAATGGAATTTAAAGATGCAGCTCACTTATGACTGGAATTTTGACATCCAGAGTGGCAATGTAATGTGATACATCTGAATTTGTGTTTTGGAATGTTTGTGTGTGTATATGGTGGAATGTTGTTTTCTTTTTTTTTATTTTGATGTATGTTGCTCTGATATTGAATGTATCAGCATGAATCTCAAGATAGATATTTATCTTTAGTATGATACATAATTTACCCAAGAAAGTTCTTAAAATAGCCCATATATACAGTATATATATATATATATATATACAACGTGTACCGCCTCGGCATCATCCGTCCTTCCGACAGCCCATGGGCCTCGCCACTCGCCACTCCACATGGTTCTGAAGGCGGACGGCAGCTGGCGTCCGTGTGGCGACTACTGCCACCTTAATGACGCCACCACGCCGGACCGACACCCCGTCCCACACATTCAGGACTTTTCAGCACATTTGGCGGGGAAGCGCCTGTTTTCAAGTTCCAAGTTCTGGTGCACCCGCCACACATTCCAAAGACAGCAGTGGGCAAATCAAATCAAATCAATCTTTATTTATACAGCACTTTTTATACAGTGAAGAAACACAAAGTGCTTTAACAAGAATTAAAAACAATGCAAAGATAAAATAGATGAATAAAAAGCAAATGAACACACACGCACACATGCAGACACACACAATAAACACATAAATGAAGACATGGCTAGTGATATGAAGACATGGAGGACACTGAGGACTAAGGTGATATGAAGACGTGGAGGACACTGAGGACTAAGGTGATATGAAGACGTGGAGGACACTGAGGACTAAGGTGATATGGAGACATGGAGGACACCGAGGACTAAGGTGATATGGAGACATGGAGGACACTGAGGACTAAGGTGATATGAAGACATGGAGGACACCGAGGACTAAGGTGATATGAAAACATGGAGGACACTGAGGACTAAGGTGATATGAAGACATGGAGGACACCGAGGACTAAGGTGATATGAAGACATGGAGGACACTGAGGACTAAGGTGATATGAAGACATGGAGGACACCGAGGACTAAGGTGATATGAAAACATGGAGGACACTGAGGACTAAGGTGATATGAAGACATGGAGGACACCGAGGACTAAGGTGATATGGAGACATGGAGGACACCGAGGACTAAGGTGAGGAAAGGGTCAGAGTCCGATGGGTTTCAGTTTGACCTGAACATTTTCTGGAGAAAAGTCGAACCACTTGTCAATGTCAGTGATGGAAGAGTCGTAGAACTTTCAACAGACGGATGACTCGAGAGCCATTTTGTGACGCAGGATTTCACGCCATTCAATGTCAACAAAGTCAAAAAATGTCCACAGGTCTTCTCTTCTCTTCACTGAGAAGCGGCTGTGGATCTTCAACACAATTGTGTCAATGTCCATGAATTGCTGATCACAGGCATGCTTGCGAGTGTTATGAGCTTTGTGAGCTGGACAATTAACTTTCAGAATACGATCGACTTCCTCTTTCAACAACTGGTAAACAGAGTTGAATTTTTCATAGTTGACATTAGCATTATCTGCTGCATAAGAGGTGATGTTTCTGATGTCCAGCCCATATTTTTCCAGACAGTTCATTACTGCTTTATGAATGCCAATAGCAGTTTCATCACTGTCTTCATAAAAGCCCAGTGAACTCCCTCAGACACAGAGAAATACCTGACACACACTGGAAACATTCTTATATCTCCCTTGTTCGAGGCATCAGTTGCAACTGAGAAATATAGTGTCATCCAGTGGTTGGAATACAGTAGCAGTCAATATACAGAACACAGTGCATCTCGTATGGGACAAACTAGTTTCGGCCAAAATATGGGATGTCCGGGCTTGTGAATTGAATTGAATGAATTGAAGGGCATTTATTGTCATTGTATACAACGGAATTACATAGAAGTTGGGGGGAAAGAAGGACAACAAGAGGTGAGGAGAGGAGGAAAAAAAGACAGATTACAGACTGTGCTCTGAGGAGTACAGTCTGTAATTAGAGAAGAAATCCACCTCAGGCACATTGAAGCATTAGCACAGATCACAACATATCTCAAGACAAGGCACTTTGGTCACAGGAAGGGTAGTTTTGTAGCCCACCACTAGGAGGAGGTGTCTCTGCACACAGTCCATCAGGGGTGCAGCCATATCTCCCCCCCACAGCCTCTGCTTGGAGTGGGGGGAGACAACCTTCAGTGTCTCTGGTCTTCATGCTGCTGCAAATTGTGGCACAAACTTTTTTTTAGCTTCCCAGCCGAGTTTTAACTTCCTCCAAGATGGTTCCACTTTCACATAAACGTTCAAGAGTCGTGACTTGTGTACTCTTGACTTCGTTTATCACATGAGTCTGAGCATTCAGAGCTCAGTCCCTCAGTGAGGACAGGCAGCCTTCCCAATGCAGCTGCTAGCGTCTTCTACACTTTGATAGATCAGAAAGCCTCCAGCCCCAATCAGCAGCATACCTGCTATCATGAATCCCAACATGTAGAAGTCCTCCACCTCCTCCATGGAAACTATGGACAAACACAGGGACCTCCAGGAACCCCAGGAACCCAGCATGTCTCCGGCTGCAAACGTCCCATCGGGACATGCAGGCTCTCCTTTGCCCGTCGTCGTGTCGTAAAAATTTGGTCGATCGCATTGAGAGAACAGCTGATCAATTCTATGGTTCCGTTTAAGTTCGGATGGGGGTGTGAAGAGAGGCTCTTGTTAGATCTGACATGAGACAGTACAGGACGGGAGCAGCAAGCGGGGAAGACGAGGGGGAGGAGAGAAGAGAGAAGCGTCCGCCTTCGCCGAGAGCCGGAAGAGTTTTTGACCGGAGAATTGGCAATCCTTAGGTACCCACATTTTTCTAGCATACGGCGCATAGTGGAACTTTCTGTAACTTCCGAACAATAAGCCACTACATTTTTCACATGCTTTGAACCCTGCAGCTTAAACAATGAAGCTAATTTGTGGATTTTTACATGTGAACAAGCTTCATGCCGATAATACATGGGTGATGTGTTCAGGTGCATCACGTAACTCCGCCCTGCTGCGCTCCATAGGTGAGGAATGTCCTCCTCAGAGGAAAATCCCTCCTCAGAATCACAATCAGCAAAATAGTTTATTAGCAGAGATAAAACCCTTAGTGTTTGTGTATCTTTACTTTATTTCTTCTCCTCCTTGCCTCTCTCTCTCCTTTTCCCTCCTGTGCGCCACCCCGCCTTGTTTGAAACACATTTTTTTCTCAAAAAAAAGAGAGAAAGAAAGAAAAGAAAAAAACGCAGGCCCACAGTGAAGTTCATGCCCTGTTACAACATGGACACCTATGCGGCTTTTACTGTCTATGTACAAATGTATTTTCTCTTTTTAAATTGGGTGCAGCTTATATCCATTTTTTTTTTAAATAGCTACCCTTTACTGTCTGTGAAAAATGTTGCCCTTGTTCATGATCATGTCAATATGGACCACAATTACACACGTAATTATAATATCGTACAGTAAAGGCACAACATTTCCTAAAAATTCTAATAACATTTTTTTCAGCAAACTGCACCGCATTCCTGTCCTGTACATACCGACATGACCCCAGGTACTGCTGTGTCAATTTTCAAGCTGATTCACTGCAGCATTTATTTTCACAATCACACACACAAATCGCACCTCATTGAAATATTGTTGTCAAAGCAGATTTTTTAAAATTCCCCCCAGAAATCAAATTATTTTCAGTAAAATACACCAGATTCTTGTTCTACATGCCCCAAGGTTCCTTTGTCAATTTTCAAATGGATTCACTGCAGCGTTTTTTCACAATTACATGCTTAAATTATAGCCTGTGAAGGTCCCACTAATCATTCTGTCTGTGTTGGAGGTGCAGTGCTGGAGAGCACCACCCGGGGGAGCTGCAGGCCCTGCAGCTCCACCCTTCAAAAGGGAAAGTTTCTGTACCGCTCCCGCTCTCTCTCACTCCCTCATCCTCCAGCTCGGCCATGGCGTGGCAGCCACCACACTCCTTTCTTTATTTCACACCTGCATTCAACACTTGTATTTCATGACAGGTTTCATACTGACTTCTATTCGCACCTACACACACCTACAGCATATTGTACACTTACACTGACAACAGAAATACCATGTTATTATTGTTTGATTAATAAAAACCCCATCGAGGGTTCTGAACTTCCAGCCACTTTGTCTCCCCCTTCCTTTCATGTTGCGACCGAGGAGCCGGGTCGTAACATACCCAATGCATGTAATGTATAAAAAAAGAACAAAAAATCCCCACAGAGACAATGAAAGTATATCTGAACTTATTCAGGATAGTGTTTAGTGACAGCCACTCATCTCTCTCGCATTCTTTTGACTTTTTTTTAAGGAATTTGAAAAAAATCTGCAATTACTTACAGCATCAACGTATGTTTAAAAAAAAAAAAAAATCCTCCTACTTCTATAATGAGAGGCTGCACAAGTCACTCACTCCTGCGCTGTCGTATTGCGAAGGCCACACCCCCTTGAAGGCCACACCCCTCTCGAAGGCCACACACCCTCTTGAAGGCCACACACCCCCTTGAAGGCCACACACCCCTCTTGAAGGCCACACCCCCTCTTGAAGGCCACACACCCCTCTTGAAGGCCACACCCCCTCTTGAAGGCCACACACCCTTCTTGAAGGCCACACCCCCTATTGAAGGCCACACCCCCTCTTGAAGGCCACACCCCCTCTTGAAGGCCACACCCCCTCTTGAAGGCCACACACCCCTCTTGAAGGCCACACCCCCTCTTGAAGGCCACACACCCCTCTTGAAGGCCACACACCCCTCTTGAAGGCCACACCCCCTCTCGAAGGCCACACCCCCCTCTTGAAGGCGACACCCCCTCTTGAAGGCCACACACCCCCTTGAAGGCCACACACCCCTCTTGAAGGCCACACACCCCTCTTGAAGGCCACACCCCCTCTTGAAGGCTACACCCCCTCTTGAAGGCCACATCCTCTGAAAGTCACAACCTCTCCTGAAGGCCACACCCCCTCTTGAAGGCCACACCCCCTCTTGAAGGCCACACACCCCCTTGAAGGCCACACCCCCTCTTGAAGGCCACACACCCCTCTTGAAGGCCACACCCCCCCCTCTTGAAGGCCACACCCCCTCTTGAAGGCCACACCCCCTCTTAAAGGCCACACCCCCTCTTGAAGGCCACATCCTCTGAAAGTCACAACCTCTCCTGAAGGCACACTGCTGCTCTGCCTCTTCGTGTAGTTCGTTGATCTCACTTGGCTTAATGGAAGTTGGCAACCAGGAGTGAAGAGGGTTTTGCATGTCATGTCATGCTGCCATGGTGTTCCTGTATATTGTATCAAAATAAAAGCCTTTGCTGGTTACAGTTGGTATGAAAGGAAAAACATTTACCATTATTAATAATATATATATATATATGCTTCAGCTCGCCTCATCAAGAAACTGACAAAATAAAAAACTGACTAATTTTCTTAGTGGGAGAATGCAGAGGCTACCACAAAGCTTTTATTCAAATATTTATTGGAATTATTACATAGAGAGGTATACAAAGCTCGATACATCAAAGTATTGCACAAATGTTGTCAAGTGCATTAACAAATCAAATAGGCAACAGTTTGAAAATAAAAATCAATGTATCATCTGTAAAGAAAATTAAATTGCAGTTCAGTTCAGCCATTAATCTTTCTTTGTTGACAAACTTTTGCTTCATGAGCAATCTCTGCTACTTTGGGTTTACTGGTTTGCCTTACACATGACTTTATGATGATTTTTTTAACTCTGCATTGACATGTAGCATTCAACTTCTTCAAATCACATATGTGTCGTGTTCAAAGTCATTTTTTTTATTGATTATTGTTGAGGTTCAAACACGACATTGTCCAATGTCACTGCTGCGGTTTGTTCACTCTTTGGAAGCAATGATAACATTATGTATAGTCTGATTTGTCCATTCGGGAGACAAATGATTGTACAGTATAAATGTCACTTGTTCTGACTGAGATCTAGCCAGGTGCTGAGCTTTGACCTCACATTACACATCTACAATAGAGTTTCCACAGATCACTCCAGCGTCTTCATGGTGAGCACAGTTATGAGTCCCAACTCCAGCATGTCTGCAGTCCAGCAGGCTGGACTCAGTCCCTCCACACTGGACGTCGTCCAGGAGAATCCGCAGATGAGTCCCTTCCCCGAACTCTGAATTCTTACTGGCCTTCAGAGCCAACTGGAAACCCAGCTGACGACAGACTACCGCAGCATTTTCAGTTGTCCACAGGTCGTCACAAACAGTACCCCAAACCCCATTGAAGTAGACTTCAACACGTCCACGGTCACTGCGGCCATGCTCGTCACCGGCGAGCCTCACTGCTCCGTTCTGGAGCTCAGGTTCACTTCCAGCTCTGGATTTGCCCTTCCGACGCCGACCCTTCCGTCTGGAGCTTCTTGGCTTGACGGGCGCAGTGGGTGCTGATGGGGGCAGGTTGGCTCCTTGTTCTTCAAGACGATCCAGGAGCTCTAGCAGCCAGTCGTTCGACGCCGTGGGTAGCGGCTCTACATCGCCTCTTTGTGGTTCAAGAAGAGTAAGTGCTAATGCACCAAATGAAGGAAAATACAACAAATACATATATAATGCCTGATAAACTGTTTTATTGTCTGATTTGAATGCGGTTGAAGGTAGACTTACTTTCCTGAGGAACAAACTTGATGATATTACTTTTCACTCTGACAGGAAGCGGTTCGTAGTGACAGTGTCTTGGTGGAGCACGTCTGAAAGGCGGAGAACAAAAAAAACATGTTGACTGTGATCATCAAAGGGCAGCACAAAACACTTTGTCACCTTACAGCATCTTATGTGGAATCAGTCTCAGTTTGTGGGTTTATGACAATCTGTTGCTTGTTGCTGTCTGTCCTCTTCTTTTATCCTCAAGCAACAGAAAGTCTCCACCTATAAGTCTGGTTCTGCAGGGTTCTCTCTGTTCTTACAGTGTTTCCCGAGTTTTTCTTTTCCACCAGATATTGCACACTTCCTCCTCACATGGAATTGTTAGGTTATTCTCTGTAAAAGTGCCTTCAGGTCATTATGTGCTTTTTGGGGGCTGTGAAAGACCCCACATTAGAAGGTCTTTAGCAGCTGGAGGCCAGTGGCTAAAGCGTCCCACCCTGGGGAGGGTGGTCTTCGCCCATCACTGCCTGATGATGAGGCCTTACATGGACCCGCTCTAGTGGGCCTACCAACCTGGTACTGCAGTGGAGGAGACCGTCATCCAGCTCCAACATCAAGCCCTGTCTCACTTGGAGATGCCTGGAATCACTGTGAGGTTCATGTTTATTTCATTTCTCCAGTGCTTTCAACACCATGCAGTATGTGCATCTGAGGGACAAGATGAACCATGAGGGGGTTGACCAGCACCTTATGTCCTGGTCCTCCACAGCACGTGGACACAGGACCGTTTTTTCTGACACAGTTGTCTGCGGGCATGGGGTCTCATTTGTAAAGGTGGGATACACACAAAATGGGGCATGAAAGTTGTATGCGCAACTTCCCACGCAAACTTTATGGTGTATAAAGACCTAACTTGGCGGATGAATTTCAGCAGGTGCAGCCTCTTTTAAGGAGTGGTCAGCTGGAGCAACAGAACGTCATGTCAGTGTAAGTGTCAACTATGCTGCTGAGACCTTGCAATTTCCCACTTGTGCGACTAATAAAAGTTTATCTTATCTCCTGGAAATAAAACTGAACTGTATGAACTTTACTGTGCCAATCCAGTAAGGCCGTACAGAATGTGGAGACAACAGGACATCAGGACCGTTTCAGCTCTCTGTTCTCCAAAATGTGATGAAGCTTGTCATTGTGAAAAGTCTGAACATAACAGAGTCTTCAGGCACACTGCAGGATGACCGGGGCGATTTTGGCCCCGATCTCTCTTTTCTGAGCATCAGGAGCAAAGGCCTGATTGTCAAATGTCTGCAAACAACGTTGTGTCTGATTTTCCTGTGCTGTGTGGTGTTTTAAGAGGGATTTTGTCCAGTCCGATCCGCTTGGAAGGTCTCGGAACATAGATAATGTTCAATATTTTTGACGAGAAATCCTGTAGTCTTTGGTCTGCTCCGACAGGAGTCGGCCAACAGGGGGAGTGACGTCACGTGAACCATGGCAACCAGGCAAAAAGCCACACTGTTTCCACAGCCAAAGCCAGAAAATCCCCCACTTGTTAAATCATGACTTCACGAGATTATAAGATCTTAGTTCATATAAACAGACTTGCACTGCAATGTGATCACTCAGTTCTATTTTATTATTACACACTGCTCTTCTTTTACTTTACACTTCCCATGAAGTTGCTGAGACGCTGTTTCCACTGTATGAATGCATTTTGTTGGAACATTAATTCATCACCATGACTGCAGAGTAGATGTGCGGTCCATCCATTCATATTTCTGTAGTTATATTAGACGTGACCAAAATTATTAACCTTATTATTACAGATTAACCCTTGTAGAGCCAAACAAACTTTTAGAACAAGAACAAGTCGAGAACAAGAACATCCTTTAAAGCCTCAGTGACAAGGAATTATTTCATTATGTAATAAAGATTGATTTAAACACTTCCTGAGTGTACCAAGTGGGCAGTACAATCCCTGCACCAATCAAGATATTCTAAAAAATAAGCAGGTCATTTTCAAAGAGATCTGATTTGTCAGAAGTCCGTGCGTTTATGCTCTCCTCCGGAGTTAAACATCAGAGTACCAGGTTGATTTATCTTGGTAAGAAGTGAATGGGCTTCACAGGTTCGGGGTTAATCCTGAAGTTACCTCGATAAAAGAAAATCCCAAGTTGTAATAGTGGCCCGAGGTTGATTTGTGGCAACACGACTGTTTACATGTACACGCCGTGCTTTACACTGGAGTCACGTTTGACTGTGAGTTTTGGAATATTGAGCGTGAAGAGCCTGACACTCTGCTGAAGGACCGGTCAGTGCGTGGCGAGCGCTGTCGTCACACCACACACTATGAAATCAGAAGAGAGATCTTGTGCAATCTCTCTTTTGTGATCATCAAGTGTGTGGCCTCTAAATCTGTGAAGGTTTGAAAAATCCCATAGTGTGCACCAGCCTTACGAAGGCTCAGAGGTGTTTCTGACTCACCGTTCTGAGGTGTCAAGGCACTTCCATGCTGCTGTGAGTTTATTCCTTGAGATATGACGTTTTTCAGTTTTTAAAAGAAATCAAGAAATGAGTGACGCTGTCTGGTTGGCAGATGTTGCATTTTCCCTGCCACACTTCAAATGGTCTCAACTTTGTTCTTCTGCAGCAAATAGTCATTAACTGAGCATGTCCAAAACATGAGTCACACCATGGCTCACTGAGTGAACTGAGGACACCGAGGACAGATGTCAAGACATTATGTAGATTGACCTGATGAGGGGTAACCCTGCTAGACTGTTGAAATAAAAGTAAAATTCCTGGAAATATGGATGCATAAGGTATATTGAGGATGCAATGAGGATGAGGATGAGGACAGATGTCAAGACATTATGTAGATTGACCTGAGGACACTGTGAAGACAGATCAGCCCACACTCTGTTGACTGACACAAGGATACTGGAAGAACTGACCTGAAGACTATGAAGACCAGCCTGAAGACACTGAGTGAAGTCACTGTGAGGACTGACCTGAGGACACTGTGAGGACTGACCTGAAGACACTGTGAGGACTGACCTGAAGACACTGTGAGGACTGACCTGAGGACACTGTGAGGACTGACCTGAAGACACTGTGAGGACTGACCTGAAGACACTGTGAGGACTGACCTGAGGACACTGTGAGGACTGACCTGAAGACACTGTGAGGACTGACCTGAGGACACTGTGAGGACTGACCTGAAGACACTGTGAGGACTGACCTGAGGACACTGTGAGGACTGACCTGAAGACACTGTGAGGACTGACCTGAGGACACTGTGAGGACTGACCTGAGGACACTGTGAGGACTGACCTGAAGACACTGTGAGGACTGACCTGAGGACACTGTGAGGACTGACCTGAAGACACTGTGAGGACTGACCTGAGGACACTGTGAGGACTGACCTGAAGACACTGTGAGGACTGACCTGAGGACACTGTGAGGACTGACCTGAAGACACTGTGAGGACTGACCTGAGGACACTGTGAGGACTGACCTGAAGACACTGTGAGGACTGACCTGAAGACACTGTGAGGACTGACCTGAGGACACTGTGAGGACACTGCGTCTTTTACTTCTCAGTCTCGTGGTAAAGCTGAAGTTAATGCTCAGCTCACTGTTACACCTCAGTTTGAGGACATAAAACAGCAGTGTGAGGAAATCTGAGGACAACAAGATCTAAAGACTCAAAACCTCACGACAGCCAGATGTTATGTCCCAGCTCTTCTGTTAATTTCAAAGACACACGATTAAAAGAGTTTCCAGATGTGAAGCAGCTGTGGTGAGGGCAAGGTTCCCGTTCTCTATATGAAGCAGTGAACAGATCGTATCTCACTCACCTGGAGGGATCCACCAGTTTATAAACCACTCCTGAAGCTGAGGTGGCACTCGGGATTCCAGTGGACATGAAGTACAACTCGCCTGCAGGGAAACCAACATGTCAGCCAACAACGAAAACACTCTGCAAACACCAACCTTCTGATTTATTACCAGATTCGTCTTCAGCAAAGGAGATGATGTACTGGTGATAGTTGTTGATCAGTCCAGGGAAGGCACAGGTCCGGCCCATCCCCATACAGATCTCGTTGTAGCTCCATGTATTCGTGCTGCGGTCTTCCTGCAGGCTCATCAAACGCCTGCAACGCAAAGTTCAAAACATTACGACATGTTATGTTACTCTCTACGCTCTGTCAGAACTAAAATACCAGAATAAAGTCGATAAAGAATCAAACTGACACATAAAAAGCGCAATGCAGTTTGTCTGACATGGTTCAGTTCATCTCACCAAACCTGTAATATTAAAGCTTCATTTATACTGTAAATAACTCTGAATGTTTCTTTGAATTTTAACACATTGTGAAATAAAGTACTTTGATGCTGATATTTTTTATTGTTGATGAGCTTGCTTTATTCCTTGAATTGTTTCTATAAATTCAATAGTAATACGTTACTGATTTTCTGCTTTGAATGTGCTAAACATCTGAGCTCTTGTCTTCCATGCGGCGTCTTTTTAGATTGATGCGAGCTGAACGTTGACATGGAATGGATCATGAGCAAAATGTGCATGTTTTCATAGAGTCCCAGTCACAACGGTGTCTCTGATGCTAATCTGCTACTCGACCAGCAGAGTTTGCTCACGGTCAACGCTGCAGCAGAAGAATCTTCAGAGACACTCTTTTCAGACTATTTTTTTTTTGCTATTGAAATTTTTCAATCCCCCTGCAGGACAAAATGAACTGCTGGGCCAGCTTTGGCCACGCACTGCCAAGAGTCATGACAGACTGTATAGATTTAACAAACAGTTCTATTCTGATGAGAGTGTCGTCTTCACACAAGTCACCAGAGCTCCCTGAATAATGTGATCTCATTTTTTCCGTTGTTTCCAGGGCTAGCATCACGCCATATGTTCTGCTAAATATATGAGCAATCTGAGCACACAGAGGGACGGTAGTTGGGTTTAAATACATTTTGGTAGTGTATGTAAAACAGCGTGTTTAAGCTTTTCTTGTCTATAAGTGTGCTATGAGTTGTCTTCAACGGGGGATTTAGTCATTTCCTATTTTGTGAATATATTTTTCAAAAGAACTGGAGGTGATTCATTCGCTCGTTATTCAGTGTTAGGGGTTATAAATCAATCTGTTGCTCTGAAAGGAAAAAAACATTTAATACATAAAGTGAAGACATGCTTCATAAGATTCATATAATGTTCAAAGTAAAAGTGAAGCAAGTCAAACACTGATAACAGATTTTGAAAAGTGATCTATTAACGGTTACCATGTCAGGATGGTCATGTACTTTATTATTTTATTTCGACCTACCCACTCATGAAGTCCCCAAATATGTACATGCCATTGAGATTTGGATGTTCACAGCCTCGGTACACATAACCACCAGTCACTGACTTCCCCATCTTGTGAGGATAAGCATAAATAGGCAGGACATCATCTACGGGGGGAAAAAAATATATTATTCATTGGATTAACAATAACATGATGTCTGTGAATTGTTGTCCAATTTCCAACGTGTTTTCTAAAGTTTTACAGAAATTAAGATTATGAAGAGTCAAAGTAAATACAACCCAAAAAATATCAATGCAAATGTGGAGAAGAATGTGAGTCTGTCATTGACAGTACCGTTGTCCCTCACTATAACGCCATTCACCTTTCGAGGCCTTGCTCTTTCGAGGATTTTTTTGTGTGCAATTTTGAATGCTTTTTTGTTTTTTGTTTTTTGTTTTTTTTACAAGTACGTACATGCACAGTGTTCTGCATCCTGGTTGGCTAAGGGAGAACCCACACATTGTGTTCTGTGTCCTGATTGGCTAAGGGAGAACCTGCACATTGTATTATCTGTCCTGATTGACTAAGGGACTGTAGACCCTTGTCAATCAATCTCCATGCCTTGTCTCATGTACGCGAATGCGTTCGACTTGCCAAATATACATCGATGTCTGATCGATAGCAGTGAGACTCTGAAGTGCTGCATGTTTGCAAGTTTTGTTCCTGACAAACCCCACGATGTCGACAAAACGTTCTACACTGACAAAGGAACCTGCTGAGGAATGTTTATGTTTTAAAATCTACGAAGGTTTGAACTTTGGGAGAGTTTAAACAAGAGAGAAATGGGAGAAAATGTTAATTCATGTCTGAGAAAAGTGTATAAAGTGTGTGGTGAGGGGTTTTACAGCCTTAAAAAAATATGTAATACTTGTAAAAAAAAAAAAGTGAACTACTTATTTTGTTTATTGCGGGTTATTTTTAAAACGTTAACCCCGCGATAAACGAGCGACCACTGTACCTGCCAATTATCAAAATGTTGCACAAACACTAATACGTCTTAAAAAGACCTAAAAACCTAAACATGCACATTGGAACTCTTTCACCTAACCCCCCCCCCCCCCCCCCAAAACAAACATTGTTGAAGCCAAAACAAAAGCTTAATATATTTTTTGTCCATCAAATGTACAAAACCAATTCATCAAAATCTGGGTTGCGAACTTCAATATATAAATATATTTTCTGGAAGATTGTATCACACACTGGAGAAGCCATTTGACAACTTCAGAGGAAATGTGAGCTCATTTTGGATGTAATGACAAACACGTCTAAAAACAGAAGAGCGCATGACAAAGCACAAATCAAAGGGAGAACTTGACCCATAATGAGGTTCATGGCTTAATTAACAGGTCAGACGGGCATTAAAGGAACATTTCAGAGAGCCTTACAATACCCAGCTCTGATCAACTGAGTATAACGTCAACAAAGACAAGGTCAAAGGCCAGGACAAGGTCAAAGGCAAAGAATGAAGTTGGTGATCTTCAAAACTTTCACTGCATTTAACGACCGCATGAACTTAGGGACAGTTCCAGTAATCACTGTCTGTGAACACAGTTCATGGTCCAATTTGTGCTTCTATTTTGAACATTTTACACATTTTAGAGATATTATCTTTACAACGTTTAATTTTAGCGCTGCAAAACTATTTGCTTTGTTTGTACTTGCTGCTCTTGAAGTCTCTTGAATCTCTTGAATTTGGCAGTTCATGAGTAAACTTTGAAGCCGTTACAAACACTGCATCTTCTCTGATCAAAAGCTTATTGAAATTGGTCCCGGAAAAGATTTCGCTGAATCAGAATGGGAACTGCTGTCCTGCCTCAGCTTTCTTGTTGCGTGCTGCTGCCACCAAAATGAGCCAATACTTTCCAGGAAATTGTGAAATGTCTCGGTTTTTAATCTGATATGTAGGTTGTGTTCTACGAGCTGTGAGCTGAGCTTTGTAAATATGATTGTATGTGTTTTTTAATTAACTTTCCACACTGTCTCCCTTTGGAATGAGGGTTGTCTGTAGAGGCGAATCTTCTTGCAGCTAACATGCTGGATGTGGACGACACATTTGAAGGACTCAATTCAGTTCAAAATTAATTAGAATTCTGATTAAGAAATCAAAGTTGCAAACATGTTGCTCCAACACATTTCAGGTTATGCTGCATTGTATTGTGTCCTCTCGGTGCTTTACCTAATGAGCCGTTGACGCAGAGCTTTTTATCGTAGCAGGAAAAGCCCTCCTTGGCTCTCCAGCCGTAGTTACGGCCCCTCTCAATAATGTCGATTTCTTCAAACTTGTTCTGGCCCACGTCCCCACAGAAAAGACGACCTTTGCCCTCTTTGGTCAGAGGGTCGCCACGGTCCACCGAGCACCTCCACATGTTGCGGACACCAAAGGCATAAACCTCGGGACGGGCGCCGCGCTCGTGGATAAAGGGGTTGTCTGGAGGGCTCCTGTATGGCGTCCCTCTCTCACTAACATCCACATCGATGCGAAGAACCTTACCCAGAAGAGCTGACCTGGAAAATATGACAAAGACAATCTGAGGGGCATCTTTCACAGAAAAATACAAGTTCTCCTCATTACAGTACAGAAATTAAATGGACTACCCATCTTTTCTTTTGTAAAACGAGATACGATCCTGAGGGACAAATGAGCACAATATAAAACAAACCTCAGAAATGTTCAGTAACAATGGCCATAATTGAGAAGGAAACATTCCAAATGAATTGTTAATATGAGCTTACAATGTCACAACTTGAGCACACAAATAATACAAGTGTCATAGTAGATTAATAAAAAATGCTTGTAGATACATGTCAGCTTTCGGAGTACCTTGAGTCTCGCCACCAGCTTGGATGAAGACTCTTCTGCTCCGGTACTTTCACTTCAATTGAAGCAGGAGGTCTTTGCAATTCTAATATAATCAGAACTCATTGAATTCACAACATATTTTCATCTGGTTTTGTTTTTTTTTTATTTTGTTTGAGTACAAAATGCTCAGATATTAAAAATATGTTTTTGATGTGAATTGTAGAAAACCTGTTTGGTATCACAGTGAATCAACTTGCATTTTGTGATGCGGTGTGAAAGGAGATGGTTATGCTGATTTCCTAAGGGCTCGTCCACACGAGAATGCCGGTTCACGTAAATGAGCGGTTTTCGGCCATTCATCCATGACAGCCGGTGTTTTAGAGGCATGCAAACTGTTTCAACTTTTTCTTTTTAGACGAGTCCTAGAATGGGGAAATTCTAAAACCCCGGCTCGTGCCGTTCACACCCTGGGGTGTGGACGGCAAAGACAATCAACTGTGGAAAAAAAAAGGTGATGTAGTCGCCCCCCTATCCCCCCACCGCTGTCTGCAATGTCATCAAATAACCAATCACGGACGACAACCTCCGGTCGAGCTGCAGAAGCTTCTGATGCTAGAAGCAGGACGAGTGGAGACACAGACCTATAGACCTCAGAGTTATATGACGTTTAGGAGCAGGAGCTACTTCAAAGTTTCTATGTGCTCTGTCTTCTGTGTTTGGTGAGTGACAGCGCCCCTAAAGGCTTGGCATGTGTACTACATGCCCCTAAAGCCCTGTGTTGAGCCGTGTTCATAGTGAGGTGTGGACTACATTTTTTTTGAGAACCTCGGGGATAAAAAATATAATTTTGGCTCGTGTGGATTTGGCCCAAGTTACAGGTGCTTCATGTGACACATTCTAATAAAACTGTTTGTGGGAGGGAGGTGCATGCAGGGGCTGATCACCTCTCTTCCTATAAAGGGAGGAGCTGCAGGGATACAGGTGTTACAAGGGGAGGAAGCACAAAGGAAGCATGGGGGGAGGATACACGCACGTGTTGGGGCCACGTTTACACGTACCCAGGTTTTTACAAAAACTGATATTTCCCCATTGACGTTTACAAAAAAAAAAATCTTCATTTACATCTGATTGTTTACGAAAAAACATAATTTACACGGACCTGGTCATACACCTCGATTAGAGCTACCATGAGCATGCCAAACCTGTAGGGGGTACTGTGAAGAGAAGCAAGAAGCTATGATAGCCAATCAGAGCCCTGGAAAAAACACAATGTCATAAATGACAATGAGTAATTTCAGTGAAACCGTTCGTTGGTTGGGACCAATAAACAAGCGTTAATATGTGGCGTTAGAATATAAAACACAAAAAAAGCACAAGAACAAGCAGCTTTCACTGGATCCCTTTTTATCAAAGCGTTTAAACTATAAACATCGGTCACACAAAGATGACGCTTCCCTCGCATATTGTGACAAAAATCTCCACCTACCCTCTTTAGAAGCAGAGACAGAATTTTTCCAAATCCCCACTGTGGCCGGAGTTTTCACAAATCATTGTTTGTGGTTACTCATACCTGCATTCATGTGTAAATGCAAGGCCAAATGCAGAGATATCACAGTTTTTGTAAAGACCTGGGTGAGTGTAAACGTGGCCCGGGACACACAGCAGCCAAGCAGCAGAAGAGCAGCAGCATCAAAAGTCAGCAGGGAAGTGTTTGCAGTGAGTTGCTTTGGGTGGGGGATTGTGTAGTTAATGGAATAAAACATGGTGACTATGAAGATTGGCTGTGTCTGTAACCCTGGAGCAGCAGGGTAACCCTGCTAGACTGTTGAAATAAAAGTAAAATTCCTGGAAATATGGATGCATAAGGTATATTGAAGATGCAATATTGTACAAGCATTTAGTAGCTTCCGTACTTATTCTGGGCATTTCCATACATCCCAAATGGATCTCCGGCCATTCCACCGTCCCCCGTGAAAATGTACAAGTAACCATCATCTGCAAAGAGCAGCTGCCCTCCATTGTGGTTGGATGCTGGTTCATCAATTTCCAGAACAACTCTAGGAGTAAAACAGACATAACAAAACAGACAGATTTGTACAAACAGATTCTCTGAGGTCATTAGAAACTTGTTGACTAATCTGGAACTATAATCCATACCTACCGTTCAGAGGTGTGATCTGCCAGATTCATATCATGGCTCGACACGCGGAACTCACTGATCCTGATCCTCTCATCTAGACCAATCTCCACTGAATAGTACACATAGAACTTCCCGTTGTATTTGTACTCAGGGTGAAATGTGAGTCCCAGGAAGCCTCTTTCATCCCCCTCCCAGGATGACGTAAGCACAGCCTTGGTAATGTTTAGAAACGGTTGGTCCAATTTGGAGCGATCAGGGAGGAAAGTCCAGACCAAGCCTACCTGCTCTGCCACGAAGAACCTATGTGTACCATCGTTAGCATGCACCATGGCTAAAGGGTTGCGCAGGCCGTTGGCCACTTCTTCCAGACACAGCTGGAGACAGCCATCGGAGTCTGACTGGACACGGCCCAGGTTCTGGTTGAGCTTCTGGTTGTTGAGCAGATGAGGATAACAGTAGTCCATGTCTCCGAGCTCCAGGTAGGAGCAGACACGTGCCTGGTCATCTATGACCCGTGCAATGTGTTGGTCATCAGTCAGGTAAGGTATGGTGGAGTGGCACCTGGTGTAGAAGTCAGAGCAGTAGTCAGGACAGAGGCCAGGGATGGTCCGGACCGGAGTGCTCGGGTCCTCTGCATCAAAGAGGTGAGCAGCGTAAGGAGAACACTCCTGAGACAGATAGAGGAGAGGAAGAGGAGGAAATAAATGTTGGGTTTTTTTCAAAGTTATCTTATTTTGAAATTAGAAAAGACAAAATGATATATATTATCTATATGTTGTGTGCTGTTTTATTTTAACAACTGTATTAATCTCCTTTGGGCAATTTGACCGAATGACCGAATGACCAGCCACACAGAGCAGCACTCGTGGGGGGGGGGGGGGGGGGGGGGGGCTGTTGAGGGCCGAGGGTCTTGCTCAGGGACTCGCAGGGCGTCTTTTTGGGACTGTGGGAGGAAACCCGGAGTACCCACAGGAAACTCACGCACACACGCAGGAGAACATACAAACTCCACACAGAAAGGCCCCGACCTGTATTGGAACCAGGCAAGCAAACCAAAACAGTCAGTAAATAATTTGTTTACAGAACATGAACGTCCAGTTTTTGCACCCAAAACCAACTTCTTCTGTTTTGCAGAGATAGAATTACGGCAAACGAAAAGTGATAGAGCCCCACAGACTGATGCCATCCCATGCCAAGGGCCTCAATTCGTTGTGTTTTTTTCATTTGTGTTGTGTTTAATGATTTGCTGTTGGTTTTTTTCAATTTGCAGTTGTGTTTTCCAATTTGTTGTTGTGTTTAGTGAGTTGTTGTTGTGGTTTGGGCTTCAGGGCCACCGTAATTTTCACATGGTTGTTAAATACAAGCAGACAAAATCTAAACAAAATGAGGAGGGAAAGAAGAAGTAGAATGAGAAAAAAGCAAACACAACTGTCAAGCCCACTCCTCAGAGGCCTCATAGGGGCGTGTTGGGCTTTTCCCTCTCCTGTCTCTCCTCCCCTTTTGCTCCAGGCTGTATTTGAGGAAGTGGAGTTCTTCTTCTTTAGGTTCCGGCAGGCTGGACACTAACACTAGTGTAATGCTGCCTCTACCGTTCAGGGTGTCACACTGCTTTACGTTAGATTCGTGAGTACATGTTGGTGGAGAGAAGGAAGGTTATAACTATTTTATCTATCAAGCGCGAGCTCGCTCCTGAAGAAAATAATGACTTTATTGAAAACACTGATAACGAGAGATCTGTTAACCGTTTGTAAAGAACCTGTCTTTCAGCAGAGTGCAGGGAACAAGTAAATAATACATGAGGCACTGTCTCAAGCTGACCACACTCACACAGTCCGTCAGGGTGTTTGCCAACGATCTTTAAATATGCTGCAAGCCCACAATGCCCCAGTCTCAATCTCGCTATCTTTACTTGATTTGCCCGGCAACATGTCCACAAGGGCCTGGTATTCCGCACCAGAGGCTGACAGTTAAAATAATGCCTTCCTCTCCTCTCTTTCTCCCATTCTACTTGCCACTGTTTATACACCGAACTTTTTATAATACTTATGCACTCAAGTTTTCCCAAACAGATTTCGTTCTCTACTTCTTTACAGAGAAGTGACCGTTTAGCCAAAGTATCAGCTGCTTCGTTCCCCGCTACCCCTGAATGGGCTGGGACCCAGCAAAACACAACACTAGACCCCATTGACTCTATCCGGCGAAGACAACACAAAATCTCCAAGATGATGTCTGCTCGAGCCCCGGACCGACCAGCAGAAATATCCTGGAAAGCAGACAGTGAATCTGAGTAAATGTAGGATGTTTCACCGTTATTGCTCTCAACCCAATCTAGTGCCCACCAGATGGCTAGCAACTCGGTAGTGAACACAGCTGTATTATCGTACACTCGCATACTTTTACCAATTTTGTTATTTACTATGTAAACTCCAAATCCAGCCTTTCCTGAGTCTGGATCCCTAGACCCATCTGTAAATATGTGATATGCACTGTTCTTGTTGAGACACACAAACTCATTAATTTGGGCACTGACCTGCCCCTTGTCGTGCCCCACCAGGTGCAGCTGGACCTCAGGCTCTGGTAAAAGCCAGAATGGGGCAGGGGGCCACATTGTTCCAACCACACCTCCCTTCTCCAAACCCATCCTACTTGCTGTCTGGCAGGTGGATCTCAAAAATGTGGCTTTATCCTCTCTCTTCACAAACTCCCAGCAATCTTCCAAGAGACACTTGGCCGCAGAGTTACGCTATAGGCCAGCTAATCTAGCCCAGTACTGGAGACCCAACTTTTGTCTCCTAAGGTTTAAGGGAGTTTCCTCCATCTCAACTAACAGAGCAGGAATAGGTGTGGTCTTAAACGCTCCGCTGCAGACTCTTAGGGCTTTTGCTTGTACTACATCCAATTTTCCCAATACAGTTTTTGCCGCTGCACCAAATACAAAGCAGCCATAGTCCAGTACTGGCCTTATCATTCCTCTATAGATCATATGGAGCGTGGATCTATCTGCTCCCCAGTCACTGCCAGCCAAACTGCGAAGAACATTAATTATTTTCTCACATTTGCTAATAGTTTTTTCAGTATGCATTCTCCAAGTTAACCTTTCATCCAGCCACATACCAAGAAACCTGAACTCTTTAGCCTTCTCTATTGGGCGCCCATACAACTGCAGAGTTTGACTCGGGAGTTTCCTTTTGAGACCAAAGAACATATATTTACTTTTTGATATAGAAATTTTAAAACCCCATGTGTTTGCCCAGCTTTCTATTTGACCCAAGGCCTTCTGTGTTTGCTTAATTAGAAATTCTATACTCTTGCCTTTATGCCAAATGGCTCCGTCATCTGCAAAAAGGGATTTTCCAAACGCTGGACTCACACTTTGAAAAATATTATTTATCATCACATTAAATAAAACCGGACTGATTACTGAACCCTGTGGGGTGCCATTCAAACTACCTACTATCCTTGAAAGATCATTCCTTCCCCTTACCTGGATCGTTCTCTCATTAAGAAAATTCTTTATCCAATGGAACATCCTGCCCCTAATGCCGGCATCAAAAAGTTTAAAAAGCAGACCCTCCCGCCACATACTGTCATAGGCTTTCTCAATATCAATGAAAACCGCCACCACTGCTTCCTTATTAATAATCGCTCTTCGAATATCTTGATCCAGCACTGCAACAGAGTCCATTGTGTTTCTGCCAATTCTAAAGCCATTCTGATCATTTACAAAAAAACAATTAACTTCTAAAAAATACATGAGTCTATTTGTAACCATCCTCTCCATCACCTCACAGAGCACCGCGGTCAAGGCTATAGGTCTGTAAGACGATGGGGAGGACGGGTCCTTTCCAGGCTTCAAGATGGGAATCACCAGTGCATGTCTCCAGGTCTTTGGTAATGACCCAGCCTCCCAAATAGAATTAAACAAGACCAGCATCTCTTCCAACACTGGAAGAGATGCTGCAGAAGCGTGTAACTTATCTGATCTTGACCTGGCGTGGTGTTTGCTCCGGCCTCTATAGCATCTTTGAGCTCCTTAAAGGAAAAACACACATTAAATGATTTATCATTACCCTCTGTGCATGTTAACTTCCACGACCTCCCTTCTAATTCAAAAACTTTCTTCCTCTAAAAGCATTGAATTATGAACATCTTGAAACACCTTCACACACATATCCGCCTTTTCTTTATTAGAGATAGCCTCTATGCCATCATCCTTTAACACTGGAACTGAGGTATTAACCGCTTTCCCGACCGTCCTATGGATCTGTGCCCAAACTTGTTTTACTGGGGTTTTAGGCCCCAAAGTACCACAAAATGCCCTCCAAGACTTCTTCTTTGCCCCCTTTATGACTTTCCGAGGCACAGCTCTACACCTTTTGAACTCAATTACATTATCTTGTATAGGATATTCTCTTAAGGTTTTAAATGCTTTATTTCTATTTCTCACAGCGATACTGCACTCCTCATTCCACCATGGGACAATAATTCTGTCTGGAAGCTGCCTTTTATAGGGAATGGTCTCTGAAGCAACTCTCATGATCAAAGCTGCTAATGAGTCCCCCATTTCATCTGTAGACCCATCGCTATTTACATCACCCAGCCCTGCCCTGGTGCCTTCCCTAAACGTGTCCCAGTCTGCCCGAGTGAAGTCTAGTCGGAGAGGTCTACCCAATGGTTCTGTCGCTAGCGTTTTATTAAAAATAGACATTACTGGAAAATGATCAGTACCTAATGAACTATCCAGGACTCTCCAGTCAGCTATCCTGGCTAGCGACGGGCTTGTAAAGGTGAGGTCAAGGCAAGAGGTTTTATTTGTACTAATATCAATCCGAGTGGGGGAACCATCATTCAGAATAACAAAATTACGTCTGTCTAGAAGCTCCTCAATCACAGAGCCATTCGTGTCCCACTCCTGACTTCCCCACAAGGGGTTGTGGGCGTTAAAATCCCCCACCCAAACAACTGAAGAGTCAGTGTAACCAGCTATCCCTTCTAGCTCTGTTCAATCCAGACGTTTACATGGGTTATAACAATCTATAATAACAATTTTCCCCTCAGTGCTCCACACCTCAGTGATTAAACATTCTAGAGAGACGTCACATTCACACCGTTTATACTGAACCCCTACTTTAACAAACGTGGCCCACCCACCCCCACTTCTTTCACCTCAATCCTCACGCAAGCAGTCATACCCAGGAATTGAAAAATCAAGACATGGCTTCAACCAAGTCTCTTGCACGCACACAACATCCGGCTTCACATCAAAATCCTTTACACACTTTTTAAACTCCTGACCATTTGCAATGAGACTCCAAGCATTCCATTGCAGAATGCAGACCGTTAACTAATCCTTGTCAAAGATGTTGATGAGATCACCCTCTTCCATGGCACTTGTCCCTTCTGCCCCATCTCTGCCTGCCCAATCTACTCTCGAGGACTGGCTGGATACCACTGGCGGTTCGAGGCCCTCCCTCATATAGTTGAACAGTGACTGGGGAGCATAGTCTCTAAGACCCAAGAATCTGCCAGCAGATTGTACAACGCACTTTATTAAGTCAGACCTTGAAACCTTGCTCCGAGAACCATGTACAACATCCACAATAAACGCCAGGAGACACTCCTTACTCACAGTAATCAAATCATGATCTGTGGAGCGACGTGGTTCTGTAACTCCCACTGTTCCCCTCGGGGGAGTCATTCCCGCCTGAGTGGATTTTCCCTCTACCTCCTTTAGAGCTTCTGCGTAGGAGATTTTGTATTGTTCCCTTACCACTAGGGATGTCCTATTGACTTAAAAATGTAACATTTGGAAATATCGGTATCGGATTTTTACAACCGATATTGGAATTACCGAGTCTGCATGAACGCAGCATGGGACGTTTACGGGCGCGCGCTTGATGACGTTTAACAACACGCTGGACTCGTGGCTAAGAAGGAGAAGCCCCGTGAATGAAATGTCCGTGGAGGACTGGAGGCTCAACCAGGCCCTCTTCCCTGCTGGTACCAGTACCTGACTGCACCCTGCACCAGTGTTGACAGTGAACCAGTGTTCAGCACTGGTACCAGTACCTGACTGCACCCTGCACCAGTGTTGACAGTGAACCAGTGTTCAGCACTGGTACCAGTACCTGACTGCACCCTGCACCAGTGTTGACGGTGAACCAGTGTTCAGCACTGGTACCAGTACCTGACTGCACCCTACACCAGTGTTGACAGTGAACCACTGTTCAGCACTGGTACCAGTACCTGACTGCACCCTGCACCAGTGTTGACGGTGAACCACTGTTCAGCACTGGTACCAGTACCTGACTGCACCCTGCACCAGTGTTGACGGTGAACCAGTGTTCAGCACTGGTACCAGTACCTGACTGCACCCTGCACCAGTGTTGACAGTGAACCACTGTTCAGCACTGGTACCAGTACCTGACTGCACCCTGCACCAGTGTTGACAGTGAACCAGTGTTCAGCACTGGTACCAGTACCTGACTGCACCCTGCACCAGTGTTGACAGTGAACCACTGTTCAGCACTGGTACCAGTACCTGACTGCACCCTGCACCAGTGTTGACAGTGAACCAGTGTTCAGCACTGGTACCAGTACCTGACTGCACCCTGCACCAGTGTTGACGGTGAACCACTGTTCAGCACTGGTACCAGTACCTGACTGCACCCTGCACCAGTGTTGACAGTGAACCAGTGTTCAGCACTGGTACCGGTACCTGACTGCACCCTGCACCAGTGTTGACAGTGAACCAGTGTTCAGCACTGGTACCAGTACCTGACTGCACCCTGCACCAGTGTTGACGGTGAACCAGTGTTCAGCACTGGTACCAGTACCTGACTGCACCCCGCACCAGTGTTGACGGTGAACCAGTGTTCAGCACTGGTACCAGTACCTGACTGCACCCCGCACCAGTGTTGACAGTGAACCAGTGTTCAGCACTGGTACCAGTACCTGACTGCACCCTGCACCAGTGTTGACGGTGAACCAGTGTTCAGCACTGGTACCAGTACCTGACTGCACCCTGCACCAGTGTTGACGGTGAACCAGTGTTCAGCACTGGTACCAGTACCTGACTGCCCCCTGCACCAGTGTTGACAGTGAACCAGTGTTCAGCACTGGTACCAGTACCTGACTGCACCCTGCACCAGTGTTGACGGTGAACCAGTGTTCAGCACTGGTACCAGTACCTGACTGCCCCCTGCACCAGTGTTGACAGTGAACCAGTGTTCAGCACTGGTACCAGTACCTGACTGCACCCTGCACCAGTGTTGACGGTGAACCAGTGTTCAGCACTGGTACCAGTACCTGACGGCACCCTGCACCAGTGTTGTCAGTGAACCAGTGTTCAGCACTGGTACCAGTACCTGACTGCACCCTGCACCAGTGTTGACGGTGAACCAGTGTTCAGCACTGGTACCAGTACCTGACTGCCCCCTGCACCAGTGTTGTCAGTGAACCAGTGTTCAGCACTGGTACCAGTACCTGACTGCACCCTGCACCAGTGTTGACAGTGAACCAGTGTATTCATACAGAACAATCTCCCTCTTACACATGAGGACATGGGGAAAGAAATAGACCAGTTATATGGACGAGTCAACTTCAGTCTTTGTTTTTGTTGCACTTTAAAGGAGGGCTGTTTTAATTTTGTGAGCATTTCTGTGCCTTTCTTGTTTATATTTGCACTATTTTGTTACTCTTAAAAGAGATTGAGTCCAGTTTGAGTCTATTATTTGACAAGTTATGTCCAGTTATTCATTCATTGACTGTTTACAACTAATGGACTGAAGATATGCCTCTTCCTTTTTTTTTTATATTGTCTGTGGTGTTGTTGAGTTTGTTGTTGAGGTTTCTCTCTAACACTAAATAAACATGGCACTTTTTTCCAGAATTTAAGTTGTTCTCTTATTTTTCTCAGTGTGTACATTTGGAAAGCCATGTTTGATTCACATATGCATCCAGTGGGGCATCACAATAAAATTAGGCATAATGTGTTAGTTCCACAGTAGGAGATATTTTATGTTGTTGTTACCGAACAGTTTTGATGTAAAAAGCCAGCATATATCGGTATCGGTGATATCGGTATCGGAAATTAAGAGTTGGACAATATCGGAATATCGGATATCGGTAGAAAGGCCAATATCGAGCATCCCTACTTACCACCAATACCTGCTTAGCCTTCGCATAAAGCTGACACTCTTTTGAGGACGCCACATGGCAGCCACCACAATTGCAGCATTTAGGAACGTCCACTGTGCATTCTCCAATATCATGCTCTCCTCCACACTTTCCACATCTTTCAGGCCTGACAAGGTTGATATATAAATCCATTGCATGACTCCATCTCTTTTGGGTCTATAACTGTCTCTTAAGGAAGCTGCAGACAAACCATGAGCCACAGAGTCCTCGAGGCTGACGAAGGCGCTCATGTCGTCAGTGCATTTATAAACCATAATTACAACAATCTTGAATTGTTGAGATTAAGAGAGGCCCCCAGTGATAAAACATTGTAGTTCTTTTAAACAGTGAATAGAGAGCACTTATTAATATGACTCTTTGATGACCATACTTATACAGAAATATAAGCAGATGCTTCATTTAGTCACTTGAAATGACAGTCTGAGTTTAGAAAACAAAAGGTTCGCAGTGGCGGAACTGGCTGGTCAGCCCAGGTTCTAGCTCGCTAATGACTGTGTCAGTCATATTTGAATCATGTTTAGCAAGTAACGTTGCTACTGTAAGCCCCACAGCTCGTTGATGTCAGAGGGCGCACTTACGTGATGCACTGGAACACATCACTCAAAGCAGTCAGCTACAAAGCCGCGTTTTAACTTTTACATACATTTCTCTGACCTGTTTCATTAATAAAAGAGAAAGTTTGTGTCCGAGCCACGACGTTGGTCTGGTTTTCCCCGCAGGAGCCGCCTTCTGGCATTCTGGCCAGCTTCCCAATTCACCCATAGCAAAGTCTGCCACAGTAAGATAAGATAAGATAATCCTTTAATAATCTCAGAGATGGAGAAATGTACATATATATACAATTTGTGTATTTGTATACAGTAGAACCTCTGAGGAGGGGACCCGGTCAGACCGGACCACCTGTACTGAGTGGACACGTCGCTGTGTCTCTAACGGTTGACACGCCATGATGAGGGACACCTGCACACTGTGGACAACGGACAGGTTTACCTGGCAAATTTCAAGCTGAGCAGACACTGAAATGGCCAAAATACTTGGGCTGGACCGGATTATTAGAATATTCAGGCAACAGTGATTACATGGTTGCATCCATGCGACACTCTGGGTTCTCTTCCATGCGTGTTCCATAACGCAACAATCCCGAAATATCCCTGCAGAGTCAGAGCCTGGCGCACAGGGTGGATGACGAGTGTGACATCATGCGTACTGAAGTTTCACTTTCCCTTAACAACAGACAACATAAGGGCCAAAACCAACCAAGAGGCTCCAATCTAGTCCCACTAAGCAAGGAGGTTTTAGGAAGGAAGGTTTTTTTTGACATTTCATTGTATTTTGCGCCAGAATGTTTCATTAAAATTGATTTTATGTTGGAATTGTAATGATTTAGAGTACTAACTGTTTGATCATGTAAACATATAGAAGAATTTCATTACATACACAGTGACCACAACAAAGAAACACTTTGAAGTGTAAATTTAGAGGTAGCTATAGCAATATTTTACCACTCAAGATGAAAGTGGACTGTATGTGGTCCCTGAAGTACATTCAATCTAATTCAATAATCATCTTGTCTATATCTTATATACATGTATATATGTATTCATACTGTATTATTTGCTTTTAAATAATCGTAACATTTTTGGTCTTTGGTTCATTCAATATCAACTGGTCCTACAATTTGTCCTCATAACCCTCTGAAGAGAGGACCCCTGTCTTCAGGGGACACTTGCCCTTGGATTTCAGGGTGTCTCTACATCAGAGGTTTTACTTTTCCAAACAACGCATCAATTCATCTTTCAAAGCATTTTACCTCAAACCTCAAAAAAGAAGTGAAAAATAAACTGCTTTTTTAAGCTCTTTGATTTTCAGTCATTAATAAATATGAGCATATCTAGATATTTATAAACATTAACAAACCTGGACACATTGGCAAGATTCTGAAAACATGCATTTAAAAATAACCATACTGGGGAAAGTTGAACCTCACCTGCAGCTTCTCAGCCAAACTTCTCCATCCACCCATCCATCATCCATCCATCCACCCATCCATCCATCCATTCATCCATCTATCCATCTATCCATCTATCCATCCATCCACCCATCCTCCCATCCATCCATCCATCCATCCATCCATTGTTCCCCGGGTTGGGGGGCAGCAGTCTAAGGAGGGATGCCCAGAATTCAGTGTAGCGTCATCGCTTTTATATTTGTCACAGATGGAAGTAATAGAAGCTTTTATTAGCAGCTTCTAATTAGAATATTAGAATATTAGAAGCGACATGCATCTGTCCACGGCTCATCAGACAAATTCTATAGGATCTGGGAGCCTTTCTAGGTTCAGATTATACATAAAACACGTGGAGTAGTAGAATAAAACCAAGTTGTCAAATGAAATGCTTTTTTTAAATAATAATAATAATCATCATCGCTGATTTGATTAATCATTTCACCAGTCTTTATCCATCTTTTTTAATAATTGATTGCATACTGTTTTTATCAGGATCGAACCAGCAACCTTCAAGCCCTGTTTACAGGACAATGAATATGAGTGTATCTGCAAAACTGTCTTCACTTTTGGGGGATCTATTGACACAGCATCGATGAAGTTTTTATACTGGCTCCCAAGGTGGAACGTTTCTTTCACAGGTGCAATTCCCTTTTGCAGAGACTGCTGGAGGGCTGGGACATATGCATCCCATCCCTTTTATAAATAGTTAATTCTGCATATGTGCCTGTAAATATACATCACGGCCCCATTATAGTATGACTCTCATTTTACAGTCCATATGGGTACTTAAATAGTTGACACTCATCTCAAATAGCATCTGATTTGTCATCAGCCCATATGAATGTGAGGCGCTGTCGATTTTGTTCACGTTTATAGTGTATTGTTCTCTGCACACGTCTGTGTTTTTTCATGACAAAACCAAGCAACAGCGCCCTCCCGTGGCCCGGCAGACTAACTACATCGTTGTCAGTGCGTCCACTGTGTAAACGCAACACTTTCTTAACATTTGGTGTCGTCACGTCTAATGTTGTAGAGTAAATGGGACCTCAGTTTACCTGGCAGAGCATCTCCATCACGAAGCCCGCACACCTCTCATACCCACGGGAGTCCAGGTGCTCCATGACCCGGTAGAAGGAGCGCATCAGCTCCTGGTCTCTCTGGTGGCTGCAGCAGCCAAAGTCCTTGTACATGACACAGAATTGCAGCGGAGAGGACGGCCTGAAGGGCGGCTTGAAGTCCAGACACTGCGGGTGTGACGTTCCAGGGGTGACGCACAGGCTCCAGAGGACGAGGAGACTCAGAGCCGGGGAGAGGCTCCGGCCGCCCGGGGAGAGCCCCCGGCCGCCCGGGGAGAGTCTCCAGCCGCCCGGGTTGTGCATGCTGCCTGAAGCCGAGATATGCAGAAGTTCCCTGCGCAGACTTTGCTCTGACGTGTGTCCTCTGACGGCCTATCTGCTGCTGCCCCACAACACTCTGTCAGCCTTTAACAGCCACAAAAACAGGTTAAAGTCCAAGCTGCAGTGTGTGTGTGTGTGTGTGTGTGTGTGTGTGTGTGTGTGTGTGTGTGTGTGTGTGTGTGTGTGTGTGTGTGTGTGTGTGTGTGTGTGTGTGTGTGTGTGTGTGTGTGTGTGTGTGTGTGTGTGTGTGTCACTTCACTGCTCCTCTCCCACTGAGCCCACAGCAGCATCTTTCCTCATTCCCATCCAGACTCTCCTGGATTTAATTCCAGCCAGCATTGCGTGTTCTCCCGTCGTTGTCAGAGAAGTGACCGACACTGAGTTCAAATACTTTAAAGTGGAACTTCACTCTCTTTGGCGTGTTGATGTGGGAGTCTGTTCTGAACTCGGACCAGAGAGTCTGACTCACCAAGAGTTTTTCCAGAGTGAAGTCATCAAACTACGGAGACCCGTACGAAGACCTGTAACAAGATCCCACAGAGACTGGTGTGACCCGAAGACCTGTACAAAGCACTTGGTTGTGCTAATGAGATACTATCCAGTTACCACGTGTTAGTTTATGTCTCTATGGACACTCAGTGTCTCTGTATCAAATACGTTTTTGTTTGTTGTTTTTTGTATTCAAGGCCATCTGGTGTCCGTTCACTAAAGCATTCGTGCTCATTGTTAATAATTAATCACAAATAACCAACTGTGGCAATTCATCATTTGAAGTTATGCCCTGAGCTGCAAGCAGAGAGAGAGAGAGAGAGAAAGAGAGAGATCGACTCAGTCCAGCATAGGCAGTACAGCAACAGTACAAGGTGAACAGTGTTAGAGATGACTTGTGCAGGACTGTGAGTTAACAGGTAAGATCAGCATGTAAACTCTGTCAGTCTGAGACACAGCCAGCATTCATTCACAAGGTTACCTGCTCATAATATCATCACCACTACAACTCCGTCACAAGTAATTAGATCAACACATGTTCATGAGAGTCAAACATTTATATGCTTAGCTGTGCTCAGCTCAACTTGTCAAAGGCTAGTTATAGTTACCACATGCTCTTAGTTTCTTTATTCTGGAGGACCTTTGCACTGCTATTGATGTTTTTTCAATCTGGTTCAGTGTGTGTCTGGCTCGACACACGACCATGGACATGCATTAGACCTTGTTCTGTGCCATGGTTTGTCTGCGTTTAACCTGGAAATATGTGATAATGTGCTGTCTGATCATCTGCCCGTGTTATTTGGTGTTGGGTTGTCCTGTGATTCAGTTAACCACGGTGCTCTTGCTAGGTGCTGTCAGACATTTGACTCTTTGACCGCCTAACCTTTCTCTGCTGCTTTTGACCAGCTCTGCATCTCCTTTGAATAACCTGGCACAGAGAAGTTCAGTTCATGGTGTCACTCATCCTGCCTCATGATACTGGACTCTCTGGCTCCATTAAATCTGAGACAGACTGAAGCCAAACCTTGAGCCCTTGTTCAATAAAAGAACCCGGGCAGTCAGACGGGAGTATCGCAGAGCTGAGCGCAAGTTTCAGTTCAAATTTTGGAGTGCTGGCGTAAATATCAGAAGACTATCATATACTATAAAAGTGCATACCAAGCAAACAGTATTGTCTGAAACAGTAATGACCCACATTTGGTTCATGGTTCATAATAACTCAGTCTGTCTGCCTGGAATCATCCCCTGAAATATGTGAGAACTTCCTGCACTTTATTTATTGTCAGGGTTGTTGCCACTTGAGCCCTGATCCCAGCTCCGGCCTCTGGTTCTTCTGGTTCTGTCCCTTCTTCACTTGTGTCTGACAAGTTTAACCCAGTGACTTTTAGAGGATATGGTTGCTCATATTAATCCTTCAGGTTCCCCCTCCTCATCTTTTTAAAGACACCTTTCCCAGAAAAGCGTAACTCATCCTGCCATTATAAATGACAGTTTATAAAAGCTATTATAGACAGCAGGCTGTCCTCTGGTCTTGTTCTTGTCAATTTTATACATGCAGTAGCAGTTTGAAACTGCTGGCTAAAAGCAAACATAAATACAGTATGATTGTAAAACCAGGGAGGAAACAGAGGATCAGACATCTCCATACATGAACATTTGACCAATGCAGAATGCAGACACACACACGGTATACACACACAGCTCTCACATTGGCAGTACAAAGATGAGATTGTTTCCTGTGAAATACAAATAAACAATAACGTTAAAAAAAATGTGTAGAGGGGCTGTAGAGCCACGAGGCTCCACATCTGCAGGTTTTAGACTTCCTTAAGGTAAACCAACCGTCAGGAGTGTTTCTACAATGTGAAGACATTGTCTCAGGCAGGAGCTACATTTCAATTTGAAAACACAGAATCAGTTTAAAAATGGAATACCTGGAATAATTTTTGTTGGTTTATTACAGAACCATAAACAAAGACTACATGACATGGCAGCAAGTGGAATTTATGCAAAAACCCAACAGAGCATTTTAATCATTCAAAAGAGAAGAAGTTGCAAGAACAAAATTATGCAGTGTTAGGATAGTGCTGATTTGATATCATCATATATCGTGTTTGAGTTCACTGCCATGTACATTCCCGTAGCATCACCGTGTCACTGAGTCAGAGGCTGCTGAGACGTGGTCATTGGCACCTGAGTGTTGATGGTGATTCTCTGCCTGGTCTGACATCGAATCATACCGATGATGGCTCTTCTGAACCTGCAAGAAAAGCAGTTATCAATTATCAGAACTACATGATGATTTTCATCACATCAAAGCAGCTTAGACCCACAGCTGCTAAAACCTGCGTCAGTGTTTGATGTTATGTTGTTTGATAACTTTCGAGAGTCAGAAAACTGAAAGTGAAGAGCAGCCTGCAGTGACAGCCACTGCCAATGTATCCAGACCACATAAACCCATATATATATATATATATATATATATATATACACATCAATGTCCCAGTCGGCGGCACCCAGGATGCAGGATGATGGGATGATGAGGTCCAGTAACTCGGAGGAGGAAAGGGAGGAGCCGAGCTGAGACAGGGCGTCGGGTTTGATGTTCGGGGATCCAGGTCGGAAGGACAGGGTGTAGTTGAACCGACTCAGGAAGAGGGACCAGCGCGCCTGACGGGAGTTGAGCCTGCGGGCCAAAGGTATTCCAGGTGCATCGTATGGTCCGTCCAAATGATGAATGGGACTGTAGCACCCTCCAACCAGTGTCTCCATTCTTGCAGAGCCCACACCACTGCCAGCAGTTCCCGGTTCCCCACGTCATAGTTTCTCTCGGCCGGAGAGAACCTGCGGGAGAATTAAGCGCAGGGGTGGAGCTTGTGGGAGCCCAGATGCCATTGGAAGAGCACGGCTCCAACCCTGGTGTGGGAGGCATCTACTTCCACCACGAACTGCTGAGAGGGGTTGGGATGTAGTAGAACCGGGGCGCTGGTGACAAGGGTTTCAGCCGGCGAACACTGCAGCTGCTTCCTCGGACCACCGAAACGTAACTTTGGTGGAGGTCAGTTGACTTAGGGGACAGGTTACCCTAATGTAATTTCTGATGAACCGACGGTAAAAGTTGGCGAACCCCAGGAATCTCAACAGTTCCTTCCGGGTTGTGGGTACGGGCCATTCCACGATGGCTTGAACCGTGGCCGAGCGAATGAGGCCAGCAGCTAAGGCCTCTTGAATTTACATCTCCTTCTCGGGACGCAAAATGTTGTAGAGGTGTGCCGCCGGCAGTGGGGCCCCCAGAAGCAGGTCAATGGAACAGTCATAGGGCTGGTGAGGAGGGAGAGTCCAAGCGAGGTCCTTGCTGGAGACTGGCCCCAGCTCATGATTCTCCGAAGGAACCGCAGCTAGATCAGGAGGAGCTGGAGCCGGAGAACGGCGGACTGGAGGCACTGGGAGTGACATTGAAGGCTCCACCGGATCGAGGAGTTCCTCCAGTTGAGGTGTGGATTACACTGGTGCAGCCAAGGGTAACCGAGGATGAAGGGCATGACCGGAGAAGGGACGACCACCAGATGGAGAGTTTCTCAGTGGTTCCCGGAGATGACCAGGGTGACAGCTGTCATATGGTGGGTAACCCGAGAAATCAGCCGACCATCCAGGGCGTTGACACTGAGAAAACAGGAGCTCCAGCAGCAGACCGAGCTGGGCGGCCATCCGGCGTCCACGAACTTGTCGTCGGCTCCAGAGTCCACCAGTGCTGGAAGGGTCGCAGAGTGTTGATCCCAGTGGAAGCTGGCGGGAGCATTTTGGTTGGCTTGGACAGGAGTCTCGAAGATGTCCGGCTTTGCTACAGTTGAGACCCAGCTGGTTCAGGATGCGCCGGCGTCATTCTCGGGGCTCCATATGGGCCCGCCCCAGCTGCATTGGCTCATCTGCTGACTCATAGGAAGCTCCGGGATCCTACGGGAAGGTCGAGGACCTGGGAGGCAGCTGGGAAGAGGAGAGTTCGACGGGACGGATCGGCGGTCGGTGCGCCCTCGCTGCCTCTCCTGCAGCCGGTTGTCCATGTGGATGGAGAGGGAAATGAGCTCGTCGAGGGAGGAGGGTTCGTCCCGGGTAGCCAGTTGGTCCTTGAGTCTCTCCGAGAGACCCTGAGCATAGATTCCCTGGAGAGACTCGTCCTGCCACCCACATTCCTGTGCCAGGATCCGGAATTCAACTGAGTAGTCAGCCGCTGACATGGTGCCCTGGGAGGGTGCGAGAAACCGCCACAACGCCTCCCCTCCTTTTACTGGTTGATCGAATGACTTCTTCAGCTCCCCAGTAAAGTGGGCCCAGGTCCGAATTACAGGGGAGTCATGGTTCCAGAGCGCCGTCACCCACCGAGCCGCCTTCCCTCGCAGACGGTTGGTGGTGTAGACGATCTTGATCCGATCCGAGGGATACTTGGAGGGCTGGAGGTCGAAGACGAGGCAACACTTTAGCAGGAGCTGATCACAGGAGCCCAGTTCCTTGGTGTATAGTTCTGGTGGGGGAATGAAGGGCTCCTTGCTGGGGTAAGAGTTTCCCAGGCCTCCGGAGGGGTGGGCGGCACCAGAATCTGACGCGGAAGTGTCGGGTGTGGTGGTGGAAGACTGCTGAATAAACGCTGGTGAATGTCCTGGATGGAAGCAGCGAGCTCCTGCAGCAGGCGATCATGCCGACTAGGTAACACCGCCTGGGAGGAGAGGGCTTCCACCGCCGGGTTGAGGTCTGCTGGGTTCATGTTTGGGCCAGAAGATTCTGTTACGGCTGGGAGCTGGTGTGCAGTGTTCTGAACCCAGAAGCAGAGCAGGAGGCAGACCAGGTGCAATTAACAAAAGTTTATTTGAATTGCAAGACCTGGGAGACGAGGATTGGAGACTCCGGAGTGCAGAGCGCACGGATGAGAGGACCGCAACAGGGAGGAACGCTGCACTGAGAGATGGTTGGCCGAGGACGCTCGGAGTGGAGAGCCATGAAGCACGCCAGGACTGCAGCATGGGGAAGCGCTGTGCTGAGAGGAGGGGCGCCGAGGACGCTCAGAGCGAGGAGGCATGGAGTGCATGAGCACCGCAGCAGGACAGAGCGCTGCGCTGAGAGGAGGTTAGCCGGAGACGCTCGGCGCTTGGAGCCGTGGAGCGCATGAGTAAAGCTGGTGACTTGGGTGAGAATTCAACCTTATGGCACCGGACCCGCCTCACTTCAGGGCTTAAGAGGTGGGAGCAATCAATTAGTAAATTACCTGCAGGAGTGTCAGTGAGGAGGATCCGGTGCTGGAGCGAGGTGTGGACCCTCATACTATCATTTCCTATTTAAGAGGTGTTGCCCCCGAGGTGTCTGATACAGATCAGATTACATTTTCAATAACATAGTCCTATTTAACATAATCATATTAAGCTATCGGCAGCCAAAGTGACAAAACCCAATGTTTCTGATGATCCTTACATGGTAAGAAAATCCTAAAACAATCACAACATTGTCCTGCAAATTCAGTAGTTGGCCTCATGGCTCGCTAAAGAAACACATCTATAACACTGTTTATGATTAAGTGGATCAATAAGTTTGATATTTGATGACATTAAGTGTATGAGTTGAAACTGGCTTAAATTCACCACCTCACCATCTGTGCCACCAGTTTGGCTCATCTCCAAAATGTGCACAAGGACCAAAGGTGCCATACCAGTGCGGACATTCTCCTCAGTTTGTTTTTGTTTGTTTAATAAATCACCACTTTTGCGTGGGAAATTGTGTCTTTCACTGTCTTTCAGGCCCCATAAGCAACATTTATAAATGAGTTTCCTGGTCCTCCAGTCACACTGAGCGATGTTAAGGCAGACCCATATGATTAGGAGCAGGGTTGGGGAGTAATGGACTACATGTAACGGCATTACGTAATTAGGATACAAAAATGTTTTAACTGTAATCCTTACAGTAAATAAAAAATGTGTAATCTCGTGACAGGTATATTAGATAAAAACTGGGATTACTGAGTGGGATTACAATAGAAAATCAGATGTAAACTAGAAATGCAGCTGACACATGCGCCGTCCACTGCCATTGCGACACTTTCCGACGCTTTAAGTTGACAACACAGTGCTGTAACCTGGCTGGCACTGACGCGTTGCCATGGATTGTGCAGCCAGCTGATCTCGTCACGGCTGCTCCTGGTGAAAGAAATGCATTTTCTGGCTAGAAACCCCAACATCACTTTGCTTTGAAGTCGGAAAAGCTCTTAACCTCTCAGTACAATGCAAATTATGCCTCCCAGCTGTGAAAGTGCTGTGAATGTCCAGGGACTCGACGTCTCACCTGAAGAAACATCTACAGGTTGGAGAAAAACCCGCTCACTTTTACTGATACACATGTGAACTCTGTCAACTGGTTTTATTAGCTCGCTAACCTGTCAGCACCCTGCCAATACGACTACAGTGGTCTCTCGTTTATCGCGGGGATTATATTCTAAAAATAACCCGCAAAAAGCGAAATCCACAAAGTAGTTAACTGGTTTTTTTTACAAGTATTATATATGTTTTAAGGCTGTAAAACCCCTCACCACATACTTTATACACTTTTCTCAGACAGGAATGAACATTTTCCCACATTTCTCTCTTATTCTCTTATGTGTTTGTGTCCAGTATACTTAATATCTTGTGGTTTTGTGTCAAATATACTTAATAATCCTCCCAAATGTGTCAAATATACTTAATAATCCTCCCAAATCTTTCACATTAATAATGCTGAAAAAATAGCTATGGACGAGTTGTCCGTTCACCGACGCTCACAGCCACAGAGAGTGGCAATTAATCACTTAAGGCTAAATAATAGTGAATTACACAACAACGAAATGACTCTGAAAGACACACCACTCACACTCATGGTTGTAAAAACCTAGTTCTCCCGCATATATTCACCGTTATAACACTATTATAGTGCCAGAGGACGGTATGTGCGTCCCTGTTATTTTGTTCCCAGTGTGCTGTGTTCAGAGGGAACTTTGAGTGTTAAAGGTGTCACACACCTCGCTCCAGCACCGGATCCTCTCTGGCACTCCTGCAGGCAATCAGCTAATTGATTGTCAAGCAGTCTTAAGCCCTGCAGGGAGGAGGGTCCGGGGCCAGAGGATTGCTAGTCTTCACTCCGTGTGGAGGTGAGTCGGTGTTGTCCTCCCCGGGGGGGTGAGTGTCCTCCCCGGGGTGGTTCTCGTTCCTGTTCCGACGCCCGGTTCCGTCCCAAGAAGTTCCCCGTCCGGGTCCCGTCCCGGTTCCGTACCAAGAAGTTCCCCGTCCGGGTTCCGTTCCCAGAAGTTCCCCGTCCGGGTCCCGTCCCGGTTCCGTCCCAAGAAGTTCCCCGTCCGGGTTCCGTTCCCAGAAGTTCCCCGTCCGGGTCCCGTCCCGGTTCCGTTCCCAGAAGTTCCCCGTCCGGGTCCCGTCCCGGTTCCGTTCCCAGAAATTCCCCCCGGGTCCCGTCCCGGTTCCAAGAGGCCCCCCTGAGATTCCCCCCGGGTCCCGTCCCGGTTCCAAGAGGCACCCCGGAGTTCCCCGGGTCCCGTCACCGTTCCAGCTCCCCTTTCCCTGTTCCCTCAATAAAATATAGATGTTTGCAAACAACTTCCTGCTTGAGGTCTGCTTCTGGGTTCAGGACACTCCACACGCCGGCGCCCAGCCGTGACAAAAGGTTAACGACCCTGGTTTAGAGGATCTCATGTTTTAGGTATTAATTGGGGCTCCACTTTTTTTCTAAGTCTGATCATTGACTCAGGGTCCAGCGGGTTGTTCAGTTATTATCAATCAGTGATTTATGCTGCCAGATTCAGCCTCACAAAGCAAACATTTATATTTAGTCTGGAAAAAAAATACCAACAACATAACAACCAACGAGGAAACTATGAGAGAGAGAGAGAGAGATTTGAAAAAGAGCACATTTTCTTGAATAGAAATTGTTTTGAATAATTGAATAATTGAAAGCTGTATTATGGTTTTGATTGTTTAAAAAAAAAACCACCTGATTGGTTACTGAGTTTTGATAGTTCAAAACGTGTTATGTTAATTGCAATTTGTGTATAAGATTTGTCAACACACTGAGCAGACGACACATTCTATTCTTTCTTGTTGTTATTTTTTATGTTTGCTGGTAAAGTACTTTTAGATTTAAAAGTAACTAAAAGTACTTTGGTACATTACTTTTTTATTTTAGTACTTAGAGTAAGTTACTTATTCCATTTTTTGACAGGTAACTTGTAATTGTAACAGATTACAGTTTTCAAGTAACCTTCCCAACCCTGATTAGGAGGCTGAACACAATCATGTACTGTACTTTGTACTCGGATTATGTGGAACAAACTTGGATTCTCTCACATAGTTTATTTCCAGACTGTGCAGTTTAAATCACTGAAATGTGGTCAAATGTTTGCTAATTGCAAGGTGACCTGTTGGTTCTTTGAGAAAACACCAGTATGTGTTATTTATAGCATCATTTCAATAAAAGCGATGCTATTTTTATCCATACAACGCCTCGAAAGTAAAACCGCTCAATCCCAGATCCTTGATTGTACAAATAAAATGATTTCAAATCAGTTACATGCACAAAACCTGTTAATAAACTATCAAAATGAGACCACTCACTTTTTGTTGGCGATCACATAAATGCAGGGGTTGTAAAAAGTGGACGACTTGGCAAACAGAGGAGCAATGATCGCCATGGGGGCCGGGATGGTCTGAGGGTCCCCGAATGAAGCCCAGAGACACACCGTGGAGTATGGCGACCAGGCAACCAGGAACATGACGATCATCACAATGGACATCTGCGTGCAACGTGACAACATCAGACACAAGAAACCACATGTGGCTCCACAGCTGCGTGTTATCATAACTCTGGTATAAACAGAAGGAAATGTAACGTAAAGTAACTCTTGTGTGGAGTTAGTCAATTAGAAAACCTCCATCTGACAGCTCTCATCAAAGTGTCATGTGAGTCCTACATGTTAAACCTGGTCCTACGGTCACTGACTAACTGAGAGAAGACTTGTGTGGCTTCACCTTGGTAACGTCCATCTGATCCGACCATTCCACGTTGACGTTGTCCAGACAGTTGCTGGCTTTGTACCTCTTGACGGTGACCGACACGTTGTAGTAGCAGTAAAACATGACAGACAGAGGAACGATGAAGTTCATAGCAATTACCGCCATGGTGTAGGAAATGAAGGAGCTGTGGACAGAAGAGGAAACACTCTGTGACGGACAAGTCCACACAGTGAATGCTGAAGGCGACGCATTCACTCACATCACCTCACGTCCTTGTTTTGCAGAAAGCCACACCCCAAACATTTCATACCCACACCACACATTTGATTTATTCACCTTTATTTCTAATTCATTTTTCTAGTCTTACACTGTTTAAATGAAGTGCACACGTTTTTACACTAAAAGACTATTGTTGCCACATTTCTGTTGTGTAATTATGTTTTTCTCTTTTGAGTTACCATGCTGATGGGAGGAGTCGTCCTGCTGTGGCAAATGCGGGGCAACAGACCAGAAACTCTTATGCCGATGCCCAAGCAATCAGCCGGACCATCTCTTGCCATGGCAGAGGGGTTTTCTTTGAGTTTAGATTGTTTCTCCATCATTAGTTTGTGTAGAGTCATTTGTTTCCCCCTTGTGCCTCACTTGGTTTTACTCAGTCTCTCCATATATATACTATACTAATATACACGTATCTCCCCACCAAGTCTATTGCTCTGTCTTTCCTCTCCTCTCCTCTATCCTTTCATCCCAACCGGTCCTCAGAATGCCGCCACCTGTGAGTCTGGTTTCTGCAAAGTGTTGGGATCTCACAGGACCACAGAAAGTTTGTTCATTTCTGGGGAAAGACAATTTTCATGTCATGATACACAGTCATGACATATGAATTCTGACCCAGGAATGTGATTGTCTTTTGCACACAGTGGGGAGGGGGGCGGGGGGGGGGGGGGGCGGGGGGGGGGGGGGGGGGGGGGGCTTCTGCAGGACCTTCCTACCCCCCTTTCTGCTCACAAGACGCTTACCCCAGGCATTCAGCCAGTCACTGATTGGGTGAAGCTCTCAGGAGCCTGAGAACCTTTACTGTTAATTCTGGTAATTGTAATTAATTTAACTATTAATTCAAATTCCTGATGAACTGTTTAGTATATCTTATGAGACTGATAGAACTGAATTGGCTATCATTTCCTGTTTAGACAGGTGGAGCTCCGAGGTTCTGATACAGATCAGATTACATTTTAATAACATAATTAATAACTATCTTTGATAATTATTAATCATTATTGATAGCCAACCACAACATAAATAGTGATCCTTATGAGGTAAGAAATCCCGACAAAAGGTTTCTCCCTGTTGGGGGAGTTTTTCCTTTCCATAGTTGCAAATAAACCTGCTTGTTCATGTTGGGCTTTTCTATTTTCGCTGTAAAAGCACCTAGGAATGTGCGTATTGTATTTATAAATGTTTTTTTTTTATAAAAAAAACCCACAAAAAGAACAGTATCAGCAGCCTCAATGACGACCAGCCAGTGCCACTCACCCCCCCCCATCACCATGAAGTTGCTTCAAGAAACTGTTCAGGAATCACATCATATCATGCCTGCCACCCCCACTTGACCCCCACCAATTGGCCTCCAGAGCCAGCCGGTTCACAGAGGACGCCCTCACCGCCGCTCCGCATACCACAGTGACCCACCTGGAACAGGGGGTGAGCTACGCGAGGCTGCTCTTCCTGGACTTCAGCTTTTCAACACCATCATCCCGAGCAGACTGGTCAGCAAACTGGGGGACCTGGTCTGTCCCGCAACATCTGCACCTGGATTGTGGACTTCCTGACAGACCGCTCCCAGAGGGTGAGAGTAGGACACCACCTGTCCTCTGTACTGAGCACCAGCACTGCTTCCCCACCGGGCTGTGTGCTCAGCCCCCCTACTCTGCACCATCTATACCTACGACTGCACCCCCACCCACCCAAGCAACACCATCATGACGTTGGCAGATGACACCACGGTGGAGGGGCTCATCTCAGGAGGAGATTAGGCTGCTTACAGGGTGGAGGTGGAGAGTCTGTCAGGCTGGTGCACCAACAACCTCATCCTGAACACCTCCAAGTCGAAGGAACTGATCCACTTCAGGAGGTGTAAACTGGACATTCAGCCAATTACCATGAATGGGGAAGGGGTGGAGATGGTGTCAGACTTTGAGTTCCAGGGCATCCACATCAGCGAGGACCAAACCTGGACTGTAAACTCCACAGCAATCCTGAAGAAGGCACAACAGAGACTCTACTTCCTGAGGATCCTCAGGAAGAACAACCTAAAACCAGAGCTCTTGTGCTTCTACTGCTGCTGGGTGGAGTTGGTGATGAGCCGCTGTGGTTCACCAGCTGCACCATCGCAGACAGGAAGAGGCTCCAGAGGGTCATCACCCCCGCCCAGAAACTGATTGGCTGCCCTCTCCCATCCCTGGAAGACATTCAGAACACCCGCTGCCTCAGTGGAGTCCATAACAGACTTCGGGACTCCTCACTCCCCGGTCATCACCTCTTTCAACTTCTGCCATCAGGTCGACGTTTCAGGGCAATAAAGACAAAAACAAGCAGACTAAAAAACAGTTTATACCCAAGAGCTGTTGCCCTGAACACCTCAAATACCAACAAACCCTGAACTGCTGTTTTATCTCCCCTGTCCTGTAAATACACCCTGGGGACTGTATAGGTTTTTCTTCTATTTTATGTCTGCATTATTCAATTTATTTCTGTTTTCTTTTTAAAGTATCTTCGTACCTTCTACTGTTTTGCACTATTTTTTTCCACAAGAGCTGCTATTTTTAATTTTGATGTGCTGAGAACAATGACAATAAAAGGCCTTCTATTCTGTAGGGATTTCTTACCCCATAAGGATCGCTAGGTACCATTTATGTTGTGCAGTCCACCCACGGATTACCATGTATATTGTGTTTGGCTATCGATAATGTTTAATGATCATCGAAAATAGTTATTTATTATGTTATTGAACATTTAATCTGATGTGTATCAGAACCTCGGAGCTCCACCTGTCTTAACAGGAAATGATAGCCAGTTCAGTTCTATCAGTCTCATAAGATATACTAAACAGTTCATCAGGAATTTGAATTAATAGTTAAATTAATTACAATTACCAGAATTAACAGTAAAGATTGAAGGATTTTGGAGTTCTTGACACAGAAGAGGTCGACATTTCATTCACCTTTGTGCTTATTAATAACACAACAAGTATGATTCCAAAAATAATATTTATTTACAATGAAAACAAATAAACACAGATTCTAACAACCTATATACAGCTTGGTCTGTGTGTGTGTGTGTGTGTGTGTGTGTGTGTGTGTGTGTGTGTGTGTGTGTGTGTGTGTGTGTGTGTGTGTGTGTGTGTGTGTGTGTGCGTGGAGAGAGAGAAAGAGCGAGCGAGAGAGAGAGAGAGATTTTTTTTTAAACACTTTTTTATTAACAGCAGTTTGTCAGAGGACAGTGTTACATTGTGTTTCAGATCAGATGCTTCTTTTTTCCTTGCTAAAACAATCATGTTAAAAAAATGTGCAAATTGCAATTCACCATTTTTCATACAGCACAGAATATTCTTAAAACACTCTTTAAAAGCATTCAAATCATTGTTTTGTTTAAAATAAAAAGGTATTAAAGCCAGAGTCTGGATTTGATGTTGACTCGCGACACTTCTATGACATCCTGCTCTTCTCGGTTCTCCACCTTGTTCCTCCTGCTGACATAAATCACCATCTTGGCTTCAGCTGAGAGCAAGTTTAGGAGCTGCCATTTGGCTTTTCCACTCTTTTATTTTGCCCGCTCCCATGATAAAATTCCTCTAAAAACAACACTAAAAAGACTAAAGACCATTCTTAAAAGGGTGAAGAAACCTACGAGTCTCTTGCACTTTGTAAAAACATAATAAATAGTCTCTTTCTGTGTACAAAATGGGCAAATGTTTAAAACAGCAGTGTTAATAACAGAGATAAAAGCATTTGAGACAATGGCACCTTTTAAAATCCTCCACTGAAAGTCTCCAGTTCGTTTCTTCAAGGAGGGTTTGTAGAAGATCCTCCACTGTGGACCAGGTCCGCCCTGACCCGGCCTTTGTGACCACACAGTGGGGGGTCTGTTGCTCAGTCCACCCTTGTGGATGCTCTTCACACAGTTCCAATATAAATTCCGATATGTGTAGGATTGTGAGTTAACAAGTTAGTAAAGCAAAGATTAGCATGCAGACCCTGTGTCTGTGGCAGAGCTAACGTTGGTTTACAAGTTGATAACTGCTCCTAATATCATTATCTATAGAACTCAATCACTGTAATAAAATCTAATATCATTATCTATAGAACTCAATCACTGTAACAGAACCAACACATCTTCATAAAGTTAAACAGTTCTATCATAGCATCAGGTTTAACTAATCTCAGGTAAAGCCCAGTTGTTGTTCCCACTTCCTTGAAGGAGTTCAGTTGTTGTCCTGCTGGAGGGAAGCTGGTGTCTTCTCCTGTAGTTAGCACCTCCTGCTAACTGTGGTTGCTGGTTCTGCAGGCTGAGGAGGTGAAGATGAAGTAGATGTTTCAGGAGTCCTTCTTTGCAGCTCCTGGTTGTTCCTTTTGTCCAGACTGAGGAGCTGGTCGCTCAGGTCTGTGATGGTTTTCCTGCTGGTTGAGGAAAGCTCACCCAGCGTTAGCATACAGCTAACACCAGAGGTCTGCAAAGGCTTCAATTTTTCAATTCCTCTCTTGACCCAACCATGAGGGTCAGACCTTCCCCTGATCCAGAGACCAGCACCCAACGTCTGATCTCCGATCAACCAGGGAAACCAACCAGTTCCTCCAGGACGGACCAGGGAAACGACGCCTCACAGAACTTCTTTGTGTTTTCCTCAACCAGCAGGAAAACCATCACAGACCTGAGCGACCAGCTCCTCAGTCTGAACAAAAGGAACAACCAGGAGCTGCAAAGAAGGACTCCTGAAACATCAACTTCATCTTCTTCTCCTCAGCCTGCAGAACCAGCAACCACAGTTAGCAGGAGGTGCTAACTACAGGAGAAGACACCAGCTTCCCTCCAGCAGGACAACAACTGAACTCCTTCAAGGAAGTGGGAACAACTGGGCTTTACCTGAGATTAGTTAAACCTGATGCTATGATAGAACTGTTTAACTTTATGAAGATGTGTTGATTCTGTTACAGTGATTGAGTTCTATAGATAATGATATTAGGAGCAGTGATCAACCTGTAAACCAACGTTAGCTCTGCCACAGACACAGGGTCTGCATGCTAATCTTTGCTTTACTAACTTGTTAACTCACAATCCTACACATATCGGAATTTATATTGGAACTGTGTGAAGAGCATCCACAAGGGTGGACTGAGCAACAGACCCCCCACTGTGTGGTCACAAAGGCCGGGTCAGGGCGGACCTGGTCCACAGTGGAGGATCTTCTACAAACCCTCCTTGAAGAAACGAACTGGAGACCTTCAGTGGAGGATTTTAAACGGTGCCATCGTCTCAAATGCTTTTATCTCTGTTATTAACACTGCTGTTTTAAACATTTGCCCATTTTGTACACAGAAAGAGACTATTATGTTTTTACAAAGTGCAAGAGACTCGCAGGTTTCTTCACCCTTTTAACAATGGTCTTTAGTCTTTTTAATGTTTTTTTTACTGAGAGGAATTTTATCATGGGAGCGGGCAAAATAAAAGAGTGGAAAAGCCAAATGGCAGCTCCCAAACTTGCTCTCAGCTGAAGCCAAGATGGTGATTTATGTCAGCAGGAGGAACAAGGTGGAGAACAAAGAAGAGCAGGATGTCATAGAAGTGTCGCGAGTCAACATCAAATCCAGACTCTGGCTTTAATACCTTTTTTTTTTTAAACAAAACAATGATTTGAATGCTTTTAAAGAGTGTTTAAGAATATTCTGTGCTGTATGAAAAATGATGAATTGCAGTTTGCACATTTTTTTAACATGTTTGTTTTAGCAAGGAAAATAGAAGCATCTGATCTGAAACACAATGTAACACTGTCCTCTGACAAACTGCTGTAAATAAAAAAATCTTTCTCTCTCTCTCTCCACACGTGCACACACACACACACACACACACACACACACACACACACACACACACCAAGCTGTATATAGGTAGATAGAATCTGTGTTTATTTGTTTTCATTGTAAATAAATATAATGTTTGGAATCATACTTGCTGTGTTATTAATAAACAGAAAGGAGAATGAAATGTCGACTCTTCTGTGTCAAGAACTCCAAAATCCTTCAAGCTTTACTGTTAATTCTGGTAATTGTTACTAATTTGACTATTAATTAAAATTCCTGATGAACTGTTTAGTATATCTTATGAGACTGATAGAACTGAACTGGCTATCATTTCCTGTTAAGACAGGTGGTGCTCCGAGGTTCTGATACACATCAGATTAAATTTCAATAACATTATTAATAACTATCTTTGATAATTATTAATCATTATCGATAGCCAACCACAACATAAATGTTTCCAAGTGATCCTTATGAGGTAAGAAATCTCTACAGGGGGAGGATTTGCATGAACCCCCTGCAATGTGATGCTCAAGCAGATTCTCCAGTCAGAATTCACGTGTCCCGACCGTGTATCATGACAAATGAAGATGAACAGTGGTGGCGGGTTTTATAGAATGCCGTCCAGGACACTCAAAGATAGTTTACATTATTCATTCACTCCATCCTCGATGGTGGTAAACTACATTTGCAGCCACAGCTGCCCTTGAGCAATGAGGCTGCCAATCTGCCCCATCGGTGGCTCCAACCACCAGCAGCCACTCACTCTCTCTGGCATTCACACAGGCAGTTCCTGGTTCCATGTCTCGCCAAAGGACATTTCGACGTTGTGGGTTGGCAGAGATGGGAATTGAACCTGCAACCTTTGGTTTGGGAAACGACCACTCTACGAACAGAGCCGTGCCGCCCAGAAGACGTATTCTCACTACAAGGTAGCCTGTGGCAGGTGACACTCCAACCACAGGAACCAGCGGGGGACCAGCGAACTCATTTTAAGCTAAGTTTAAACTATGTTCCCGGCTGCCACGGCAACCACGTTTCAGGTCACCGTGGACACAACGGGATGGACATGAGACAATGCAGGGGGACGGGATGGGCAAACGTAACAGGTCACGATGGCTGTGGGCGCCGTGCCAGATTTTTAAAGTGTCAAAAAGTTTGCCACGGCGGTTCCGCTTCAGATGAGAAACTCAGTAGTCCGTAGCAAAACGTGGCAGAACGTAATTGGCCATAATAGAACTTGGAGGTGGTCCATAGTGGGACGGGAAGCTCAACGGGAAAGGACCTTTTAGTGCGCCTTCTATCATGATTCTTTCATGGCTATGTCACGGTTTTATCATGCCACACCACACTTTGTCACGGTTCTCATGGCACCCACGTGGAAAGAACCTATACGAGGATATATGTGCATATATGAAACCTACAAGCAGTTTATATGCACATATATGCGTATATATGCCACATATAGGAAAAATTGAGCTGCATATATGTGAATATACAGGCCATATAGGTCTCCTGTACTGCTTCTTTATTTCCACATATATATATAGCCCATATCTCACTTTGGCAGCTGTCATACATTATCAAGGCAATAACTAAGAACTAACTAAAAAACAATTATACAAGAAGAACATACAGGTGCATATATGCACACATATATACGAGCATATATGTACCTATATAGGTGCCTGTATGCACGTATATGTGTACATATATGTGCATTTATGTACATATTATATAGGAAAACGGCCAATTTTATATATGTCGCATATATTAAAAACCTATATCAAAACTTATATTAAAACATATATATGTTGATATAGGTTCTTTCCATGTGGGCAAGCATGGCAGCAGTTTCATCCCTTTCAGTTGCAGCTTCTCCTGCCGTGTGACGGTTTGTGGACCTGACGTGTTGCATCTCCTCCGGTCCGCCACAACATGGAAGACATCGAGGAAGAAGTCGGGCTCGAAAGAGGAGTTTCATTCAAGTCTGAACGATTAATGACAGAACACCTTCTACAAGCTGTGCCACCATAAATAAATGCAGAGGTATGAAGGCCACGGCGCACGACGGTTTTGGGAAAACGTGGCAACATAGTGTAAACCTAGCTTAAGTTCAGAATTCAGCCTGTACAGGCTCAGAGTGAAGGGATATGTGATTATAACAATAACTAATAACTGCAAAGGCTTCCTCAGTTTCTGTGCAAATACAATATGAGTAATATGGTCAATTGAGCTCAACTTCAAGAAACAATGAGAACTCGAAAACACTAAAAACACTAAACATGTTGTAAGTTTTGATAAATCACTGCTGGGAAACATGAAGGTCTGTTGTCAGGCATTCTGAACACATTAAAAAGTAATTCATGGCAAATGAGGTACTGTAACAATGAAAGTTATGATGAACAATCACTGAATGTTTGTAAGTTATAAGTTATAAACAGTTACTGAATGTACAGAATACCCAGGCAAAGGCAAGTCTTGATCTTCTTTTAGTTTAAACAGTTCCTGAGTCTGTTTTCCTGTCAAATCGACTGGAAAATTATTATTATTACAAATTGGGAAGTGTATGAGACCACCTAACTGTATTGTTAATCTTCCAGTCAAAGATTCTAGTATCTACGGTTCAGACTGGCAGCTCTTGTGTTTTATAGTTCTTTTGTAACGTCCGTAGCCTTTGCGGATGTAAAAACCTGATCTCTCAACTGATTTATTGAGCGTCACTGGACAGTAAATCTCCATCGGGTAGAAACACTACTGGTAGAGGAAAAGTGCTCCTCGACCTTGAGCCAACAATCTGAAACATCCTGTGAGATGATGAAGCTTTGTGAAGCCCCGTGGTGAACAGAAGCTCCACTGAGAGCCACAAGGAACCTTTCATCATGTAGTCTGACCAGTTCTGTTCTTTTTGCATTTGTCAAGATGACTGAAAAACTCATTTTCTTTTAAACCAACTTCAAATTCATTTCTTTGTTTCGCTACAGATGTCCACCTGTAAGCTTCTGTTTCCACATGGAAAGAACCTATATGAGTCATATATTGTCATATATGCTCATATATGAAACCTATAAGCCGTTTATATGCACATATATATGACACTATATATGCTGCATAGATCCACATATATGCGTCTATATGCCACATATAGGCAAAATTGAGGTGCATATATGTGAATATACAGGCCATATAGGTCTCCTGTACTGCTTCTATATTTCCACATATATATATATATATATATATATATATATATATATATATATATATATATATATATATATATATATATATAGCCCATATCTCACTTTGGCAACTGTCATACATTATCAAGGCAATAACTAAGAACTAACGAAACAATTATGCAAGAAGAACATATTAGTGCATATATGCACAGATATATATGTGCATTTATGTACCTATATAGGTACGTGTATGCACATATATGTGTACACATATATGTACATATAATATAGGAAAACGGCCAATTTTATATATGTCACATATATTAAAAACCTATATTAAAACATATGTGTTTATATAGGTTGTTTACATGTGGGTTTCCACCGGCTCTGTGATGAAGGAGAAGAAAACCTGCAGGCAGGATATTCTTATTGTTGTCAAAACTCAGTTTGTGTTTACTGAATGTGAAGGTATTGTTCGCCCTCTGATCCGTCACCTGAGTGCAGACTCATTATATAAACCACTGACAATCCTTTAGATCCTCGTTAGAATGTTTCAAAGCTTTTTAAACGTGTTCACAACCTGTAACAGACCTTCAACGTCTGTCCCTTATTCATGAATAATGCTGAGAAGAGCAGTCAGGATGAAACTCGTGGTAGTTTGTGAAGACTCACGCGTCATTCTGTCTCCAGTTAATGGTGCAGGTGGCTCCTGTGGGGTCTGGAGCGTACCCGGCCCAGCCCACGACCGGCATGGAGGACCAGAACACTGCGTTCAGCCACGATGCCAGAATGAGGAGGTTGTAGGACTGACCCGTCATTTTCTGCCCTGCGGAGAAAAAACCATCAACTGAGGCTCTCAGTCCAACATTGGTCCAATTGCCATGGAGAGAACCTATATAAACATATATATTTTAATATAGGCCTTTAATATATGTGACATATATAAAATTGGCCATTTTCCTATATTATATGTACATATATGTGTACACATATACATGTATACAGGTACCTATATAGGTACATATATGCACGTATATATGTGTGCATATATGTACATATATGTTCTTCTTGCATAATTGTTTTTTAGTTAGTTCTTAGTGATTGCCTTGATATGACAGTTGCCAAAGTGAGATATGGGATATATATATATATATATATATATATATATATATATATATATATATATATATATATATATATATATATATATATATATATATATATAGTCCTTCAAAAGACTTTTGATGGTGTCGTCCACAAACAGTAACTCCATGATTCCGAACAGTTGTATGTCCAATTTCCTGTCAAAGATACCAAACTTGATTCAAAAAGAAAAAAAAACGACTCTAAACTCAAACGAGACCAAAAAAAAAATGTGTTTTATATATAATTTATATATATATATATATATATATGTGTGTGTGTGTGGAAATAAAGAAGCAGTACAGGAGACCTATATGGCCTGTATATTCACATATATGCGCCTCAATTTTGCCTATATCTGGCATATATACGCATAAATGTGCATATATGCAGCATCTATATTGTCATAAATGTGCATATATGCAGCAAATATGTGCATATAAACTGCTTATAGGTTTCATATATGCACATATGTGACATGTCTTGCCAGGAGAGCGTCTCTGGACACTAATTCAAGGGGCAGCTGACACACGAGTCACACATTCATAAGTTCACAATGTTTAAAATGAATCTGTATATGCATGCATGAAGAACAGGAGATGTGTGAATGATACCGATGTCTGGTCTGCAGATGGTCAGGTAGCGGTCGATGGCCACCACGGTCAGAAGGCCAATACTGGCCATGCCGAAGAAGATGTTGAGAGCAGCGTAGATCTGGAGACAGAGACAGAGGCAAAGCCACAGTGAAGCATCCTGGGATTGTTCATGTATGTTCATCAGTCACATTGACCTCCATGGAACACCGGGCTGTGTGCGGAGAGCAGGAACTGAGTGGCTCACCAGAAAAAAGCAGATATTTCGGATTGGGAAAGAGAAAATTCCACGGAGCTGAATTCAAAAGAAGGGGAAGGTAACAAACAATGTTGGGGGATCTCAACGATCTAGAATCATGTCTTGCAGTGCCTTTTTCTGCTCCCTTGATCAGCGGATAGCAATACTGGATCTTCTGGGTCTCACCTGACAGCCGGTGTAGCCAAACTTCCAGCTGCCATGAATGTCCGAAGCAGCCGACATGGGATAACCGATCCCGGCCACGCCGATGTCGGTGAAGGCCAGGTTGATGATGATGAAGTTGGTGGCGGTTCGAAGCTCCTTAAACTTCACGAACATGAGCAGGACCACGATGTTGCTGGTCAAACTGATGACACCTTCAGGATCCATAAGATGTTAGTGTGACGTTAAAGGGTTCATTCTTTAATCCTCCTGAATGGAGGGGAGGCGTACAGACGATCAGCAACCATCAGCATCTCCATCTGAACGTACACTGTGCTTTCAGTTAACCCTAACCCTAACCCTAACCCTAACCCTAACCCTAACCCTAACCCTAGCCCTCCCCTCCTCTGACCATCTTGTCCTCAGCTACACTGTCATATTTCAATTATCATGTTCACTAACATAGTCCACCGTGTCAAAGCTATTTTTAAACAAACAATAAAAGCAGAGCAAGAAATCCCAGTGAGATCAATGAAATGTCTGTGAAACAAGTAGAACTTTGGTGGTTGAAACCAAAGGAAAAGCAAAGCTTGCTCACCACCTATGGCAACATGTCCTCCATCTTACCATCAATTCCTGTAGACCAGGGGTGTCAAACATGCGGCCCGGGGGCCAGAACCGGCCCGCCAGAGGCTCTAATCCGGCCCGCCATGTGATTTATTTATTTATTTATTTATTTATTTTTAAAGTATAAATCTGAAAACTGACAGAGGCTGATCTAAAAACACCAGATTGTCAAAAATGACATTGAAAACCGCCCTTGGTCAGAATTAATTGAAGCATCTGTGGAGGTCACATGACGCAACACCTTTCACAATAAAGGTGTCCAATTTATGTGAAGTGATACTTTAGACACGTAAACTCCAAAAATGTTCCAGATGATGACAAATTGTTTTAATCCCGAATAAAAATACGATATCCAGATACAGGTGACTGAGGTTTTTTTTGTGTGTGTGTGTGTGTTTAGTTTTTTTTGCAAATATAACAATATCTGATTAACTTTAATATGTATATTTCAGAATAGTGAATTCTTACAGTTACAAAAGAATCAAAAGAAGGAAAGACCGTATAATCATCAGAACTTATTTTAGATTGTGTATTGTGGTCGCGTCACACACACGTCACACACAAGTCACACACACACATCACACACACACAGCACACACACATCACACACACATCACACACACATCACACACACGTCACACACACGTCACACACACATCACACACACATCACACGCTCTCAGACATCAAAGTACAGATGTTTGACATATTCATGTTCAAAGGCTGCTGTAAAGAGGATTTGCGTGTTTTTAACAGATTATCTAATTTGTCTAATAATTATCATGATTTTAACCCTTTAGGTGGCAGTTTGTTGAGAAGATTTCTTGCAGATTTCTTACACCAAACTAAAACATTTAAGTTGAATTATTTTCCAGCTAACAAACTTTGGAAGCTGATCAGGCTCAGATATTTCAAATAATCCAAAAACTGACTTTGATGCATCATTACTTTTTGAAAGCTTCACATTTAAAAATGAAACCCTACCTTGGGGAAACAAATTCCATATTCAAACAAGTGTTCACTTTTTTTTATATTAATCAAAGTTGGCATTTTGATCTATATTGTATATTGTACAATAATAATATTGATGATATTGTAGTGATGAGATTGACATGTCTGCTGTGATGTACCTTCTTTGTGTTCTTTTGGAAATAAAAAGTAAGTATAAATTTAAAAAAAAATTAATCTGTGATATTTCCTTACATACCTGTTCAAGAAATATTTTGCAGTTTTTCATTTATATCGTTTTTAAATTACTGTTGGATTTATCAATGAGTATTTGACATATTTTTGCAGTTTCTGTATTTGAAAAACATTCAACATTTAAAATAGAACATTAACTAACATATCAGCATCACATTATCAAGTTGGTCAATTCTGAAACACTAAACTTATACAAGCTGTAAAAATATACATTTGCAGTATTTTACAGTTGTTTTAGGAGGTACTAACTTCAGGGCAATCAAATGTTTTCATATTAGAGAGTTGTGTGATCTTTTGGAGGTTTTAACCAATTGAGTATAAAATGTGTTTTATATTAGAAATGTTCCTTTGTCGTCTTTGACTCCTGATTAAATTTGTTCCGTCCGTATTTCATTTGAGTGCAAAGCGCCATGAGACAGCCATGTTGAGAGTGGCATTATAGTCAAAAACGTTCAACTAAATAGAATTTTAATCAAACTGTTTCTCTCAAAGAAACGGATGTTTTAAACGGAGAAGAAAAAACTGTTAAAATAATGTAGGTGAATGTAGTGAGAGTGGTTTGCAGCTCTTCTCACGTCAACGTGGACTGAATTGAACATTTGGCTGAATGAGCCTTTCGTTACGACGTCATGACGTCTGACCAGTCGCCACACGGAGCCATACGCATGTTCTACTGGTGAGTCTCAGTAAAAGCGTCATCACCACAGCTTCCATTCACACAATTACATCACATTTCCATTTCATGACATCGATCGATAATGTCGGCTGTGTATATTTATAACACTTAAATCTACTGTAGCTACCATTAGCTGAATGCTAACATTGCTAGCAGCCAGATTAGCCCACACGTGGCTCAGTGAGCAGTCAGGGGTTGAGAATTTATCAATCATGTGAATAAAGAGTCACACAACAGTCACATTTCTCTCCAGGCTGATTTTTGACCAACTTTATCTTCAGATTTGAGTGACAGTCGTGGACGTAATTGTCGGTACGAACTCTGAAACTCCGTCTTCAATCAGTAAATCAACAGGTGCAGAAGTCGGTGTTTGTGGAAGGTGATTATTGAGCTGCCGTCTGCTATTTGTTAGCGGCTGTGCTCTGCTGCGGGATTTGAAGCAAAGAATGAGGATTTATGAAGGAGGTTTTGTAGCTCTAACGGAAAAACTTGTGCTTGAATCTATTTCGAATCAAGACATGCTCGATACCAGCTTTGTTTCTTTTTGAGTGGGAAACACACACAAGAATACATTTAAACATCATTTCTCCCGAAAAATAAAATGTCACGTAAATAATTATCATGTTTGTTTTGGCTTTTTTTTTTTTTTAATTACCTGGAGAAACTCAATAATTGTCTCTGTCCTTGCAGAGTCCACAAAGAACAATTTAAAGCCACATTGATCTTTTTTACTATAGCGGTAAACAACCTGGCAAAGTGTCTGTTGTACCATCATGTATGTGTATTACCAGCAGATTCACGTTAGTTTTAAGCTTTAATTTGTTTGCTTTTGACTCAACACTTAAAATTAAAGTAGAAAGAGGATAATAGCATCAAGTATAGAGCCGCAGTCGTATGTGTCAGCTGTAGTAGTTACTACCTGCAGTGATAAGATATCCAGCCACTACATTGTGCTCCAGTTGGGTGAAGGCACTCTTTCCTCCGTAAGGCGTCAACTCATCTGAAACGTTGACTCCAGGGTCCGTCCCCATTGTCGGAGTTATTAGGGGGGGAAAAAATATGAAAGTAATACTTCAAGTCTTGGACGATATGCAGATCCTGGGGAAGTGAACCAAGTAGAAAAACAACTAAACGGTGGAACGGGGCTGCGTGGCGGCGGTCTGCAGGGCTTTATTGTGGAGGAATGGAGGTCATGGGGCTTTAAAGCACAGCAGCAACACTTCACAAGAGAGGATTAGCTCTCACGTGGAGGCGCTCACCAGTTGGACTCTGGCCATTAAGTTTTATTTTCACTGGCTGAATTGGCCTGAGTGTGAAAACGGCTCAGTTCACAGCAGAGACACACAGACGTTTGAACTCCACTTGTATTCGCAGGAAACTCGTCCATCGTGGGATTTACCTCCTGAAAATATCACAAACCATCGACAGTCACTTCTCTTCTTTCTGCCCATCAGGCCTGTAGAGACCAGAGGAAACCTGCCGTGGTGCTGGAGACCAGGGACCAACCAGGGGCCAACCAGGGACTAACCAGGGACCAACCAGGGGCCAACCAGGACCAACCAGGGATCAACCAGGGGCCAACCAGGGACCAACCAGGGACCAAACAGGAACCAACCAGGGACCAACCAGGGACCAACCAGGGACCAACCAGGGACCAACCAGGACCAACCACGGACCAACCAGGGACCAACCAGGGACCAACCACGGACCAACCACGGACCAACCAGGGACCAACCAGGGACCAAACAGGGACCAAACAGGAACCAGCCAAGGACCAACCACGGACCAACCAGGGACCAACCAGGGACCAAACAGGAACCAACCACGGACCAGCCAAGGACCAACCACGGACCAACCACGGACCAACCAGGGACCAAACAGGAACCAACCACGGGCCAACCAGGGACCAACCAGGGACCAAACAGGAACCAAACAGGAACCAACCAAGGACCAACCACGGACCAACCACGGACCAACCAGGGACCAAACAGGAACCAGCCAAGGACCACCCACGGACCAACCACGGACCAACCAGGGACCAACCAGGGACCAAACAGGAACCAACCACGGACCAACCACGGACCAACCAGGGACCAACCAGGGACCAACCAGGGACCAAACAGGAACCAACCACGGACCAACCAGGAACTAACCAGGGACCAACCAGGGATCAACCAGGGACCAACCAGGGGCCAACCACGGACCAACCAGGGACCAACCAGGGACCAACCAGGGACCAACCACGGACCAACCACGGACCAACCAGGGACCAACCAGGGATCAACCAGGGGCCAACCAGGGATCAACCAGGGACCAACCAGGGATCAACCAGGGGCCAACCAGGGGCCAACCAGGGACCAACCAGGGACCAACCAGGGACCAACCAGGGACCAACCACGGACCAACCACGGACCAACCAGGGACCAACCAGGGATCAACCAGGGGCCAACCAGGGATCAACCAGGGGCCAACCAGGGATCAACCAGGGACCAACCACGGACCAACCAGGGATCAACCAGGGACCAACCACGGACCAACCAGGGACCAACCAGGGACCAACCAGGGGCCAACCACGGACCAACCAGGGACCAACCAGGGATCAACCAGGGGCCAACCAGGGATCAAACAGGAACCAACCAGGGATCAACCAGGGGCCAACCAGGGATCAAACAGGAACCAACCAGGGACCAAACAGGAACCAACCACGGACCAACCAGGGATCAACCAGGGACCAACCACGGACCAACCAGGGATCAACCAGGGGCCAACCACGGACCAACCAGGTATTAACCAGGTATTAACCAGGGACCAACCAGGGCCCAACCAGGGACCAACCAGGGACCAACCAGGGCCCAACCACGGACCAACCAGGGACCAACCAGGGACTGTACAGGACGTCACTCTGATTGGTTGTAGCGAAAGAGTCCAACATTCAGTCACTAAACATGGATTTCTTTCATGAATGTCCAATTAACAATAGAAAAGGCTTCAGCAATATGAAGATCCTTCCTTCTTCTACACTGTTTATCCAGTTCAGAATGTTGAGAGAACATGACTGACTGTTAATAGAACATGACTGACTGTTGAGAGAACATGACTGACTGTTAATAGAACATGACTGAATGTTAGAATGTTGAGAGAACATGACTGAATGTTGAGAGAACATGACTGAATGTTAATAGAACATGACTGAATGTTAATAGAACATGACTGAATGTTGAGAGAACATGACTGAATGTTAATAGAACATGACTGAATGTTAAGAGAAAATGACTGAATGTTGAGAGAACATGACTGAATGTTAATAGAACACGACTGAATGTTGAGAGAACATGACTGAATGATGAGAGAACATGACTGAATGTTAATAGAACATGACTGAATGTTAAGAGAAAATGACTGAATGTTGAGAGAACATGACTGAATGTTAATAGAACACGACTGAATGTTGAGAGAACATGACTGAATGTTAATAGAACATGACTGAATGTTGAGAGAACATGACTGAATGTTGAGAGAACATGACTGAATGTTAATAGAACATGACTGAATGTTGAGAGAACATGACTGAATGTTGAGAGAACATGACTGAATGTTAATAGAACATGACTGAATGTTGAGAGAACATGACTGAATGTTAATAGAACATGACTGAATGTTGAGAGAACATGACTGAATGTTGAGAGAACATGACTGAATGTTAATAGAACATGACTGAATGTTGAGAGAACATGACTGAATGTTAATGGAACATGACTGAATGTTAATAGAACATGACTGAATGTTGAGAGAACATGACTGAATGTTAATAAAACATGACTGAATGTTAATAGAACATGACTGAATGTTGAGAGAACATGACTGAATGTTCATAGAACATGACTGAATGTTGAGAGAACATGACTGAATGTTGAGAGGACATGACTGAATGTTCATAGAACATGACTGAATGTTGAGAGAACATGACTGAATGTTAATAGAACATGACTGAATGTTAATAGAACATGACTGAATGTTCATAGAACATGACTGAATGTTGAGAGAACATGACTGAATGTTAATAGAACATGACTGAATGTTAATAGAACATGACTGAATGTTGAGAGAACATGACTGAATGTTAATAGAACATGACTGAATGTTGAGAGAACATGACTGAATGTTAATAGAACATGACTTAATTTTGAGAGAACATGACTGAATGATGAGAGAACATGACTGAATGTTGAGAGAACATGACTGAATGTTAATAGAACATGACTGAATGTTAAGAGAACATGACTGAATGTTAAGAGAACATGACTGAATGTTGAGAGAACATAACTGAATGTTAAGAGAACATGACTGAATGTTGAGAGAACATGACTGAATGTTGAGAGAACATGACTGAATGTTGAGAGAACATGACTGAATGTTAATAGAACATGACTGAATGTTAATAGAACATGACTGAATGTTGAGAGAACATGACTGAATGTTGAGAGAACGTGACTGAATGTTAATAGAACATGACTGAATGTTAATAGAACATGACTGAATGTTGAGAGAATATGACTGAATGTTCATAGAACATGACTGAATGTTAATAGAACATGACTGAATGTTGAGAGAACATGACTGAATGTTAATAGAACATGACTGAATGTTGAGAGAACATGACTGAATGTTGAGAGAACATGACTGAATGTTAATAGAACATGACTGAATGTTGAGAGAACATGACTGAATGTTGAGAGAACATGGCTGAATGTTGAGAACATAACTGAATGTTTAGAGAACATAACTGAATGTTAAGAGAACATGACTGAATGTTGAGAGAACATGACTGAATGTTGAGAGAACATGACTGAATGTTAATAGAACATGACTGAATGTTAATAGAACATGACTGAATGTTGAGAGAACATGACTGAATGTTGAGAGAACATGACTGAATGTTAATAGAACATGACTGAATGTTAATAGAACATGACTGAATGTTGAGAGAACATGACTGAATGTTAATAGAACATGACTGAATGTTAATAGAACATGACTGAATGTTAATAGAACATGACTGACTGTTGAGAGAACATGACTGAATGTTAATAGAACATGACTGAATGTTAATAGAACATGACTGAATGTTAATAGAACACGACTGAATGTTAATAGAACATGACTGAATGTTGAGAGAACATGACTGAATGTTAATAGAACATGACTGACTGTTGAGAGAACATGACTGAATGTTAATAGAACATGACTGACTGTTGAGAGAACATGACTGAATGTTAATAGAACATGACTGAATGTTAATAGAACATGACTGAATGTTAATAGAACATGACTGACTGTTGAGAGAACATGACTGAATGTTAATAGAACATGACTGACTGTTGAGAGAACATGACTGAATGTTAATAGAACATGACTGACTGTTGAGAGAACATGACTGAATGTTAATAGAACATGACTGAATGTTAAGAGAACATGACTGAATGTTAAGAGAACATGACTGAATGTTAATAGAACATGACTGAATGTTAATAGAACATGACTGACTGTTGAGAGAACATGACTGAATGTTAATAGAACATGACTGAATGTTAAGAGAACATGACTGAATGTTGAGAGAACATGACTGAATGTTAATAGAACATGACTGAATGTTAATAGAACATGACTGAATGTTGAGAGAACATGACTGAATGTTGAGAGAACATGACTGAATGTTGAGAGAACATGACTGAATGTTGAGAGAACATGACTGAATGTTAATAGAACATGACTGACTGTTGAGAGAACATGACTGAATGTTAATAGAACATGACTGACTGTTGAGAGAACATGACTGAATGTTAATAGAACATGACTGAATGTTAAGAGAACATGACTGAATGTTGAGAGAACATGACTGAATGTTAATAGAACATGACTGAATGTTAATAGAACATGACTGAATGTTGAGAGAACATGACTGAATGTTAATAGAACATGACTGAATGTTAAGAGAACATGACTGAATGTTGAGAGAACATGACTGAATGTTAATAGAACATGACTGAATGTTAATAGAACATGACTGAATGTTGAGAGAACATGACTGAATGTTGAGAGAACATGACTGACTGTTGAGAGAACATGACTGAATGTTAATAGAACATGACTGAATGTTAAGAGAACATGACTGAATGTTGAGAGAACATGACTGAATGTTAATAGAACATGACTGAATGTTAATAGAACATGACTGAATGTTAAGAGAACATGACTGAATGTTGAGAGAACATGACTGAATGTTGAGAGAACATGACTGAATGTTGAGAGAACATGACTGAATGTTGAGAGAACATGACTGAATGTTAATAGAACATGACTGACTGTTGAGAGAACATGACTGAATGTTAATAGAACATGACTGACTGTTGAGAGAACATGACTGAATGTTAATAGAACATGACTGAATGTTGAGAGAACATGACTGACTGTTGAGAGAACATGACTGAATGTTAATAGAACATGACTGAATGTTAAGAGAACATGACTGAATGTTAAGAGAACATGACTGAATGTTAATAGAACATGACTGAATGTTAATAGAACATGACTGACTGTTGAGAGAACATGACTGAATGTTAATAGAACATGACTGAATGTTAAGAGAACATGACTGAATGTTGAGAGAACATGACTGAATGTTAATAGAACATGACTGAATGTTAATAGAACATGACTGAATGTTAAGAGAACATGACTGAATGTTGAGAGAACATGACTGAATGTTGAGAGAACATGACTGAATGTTGAGAGAACATGACTGAATGTTAATAGAACATGACTGACTGTTGAGAGAACATGACTGAATGTTAATAGAACATGACTGACTGTTGAGAGAACATGACTGAATGTTAATAGAACATGACTGAATGTTGAGAGAACATGACTGACTGTTGAGAGAACATGACTGAATGTTAATAGAACATGACTGAATGTTAAGAGAACATGACTGAATGTTAAGAGAACATGACTGAATGTTAATAGAACATGACTGAATGTTAATAGAACATGACTGACTGTTGAGAGAACATGACTGAATGTTGAGAGAACATGACTGAATGTTGAGAGAACATGACTGAATGTTAATAGAACATGACTGAATGTTAATAGAACATGACTGAATGTTGAGAGAACATGACTGAATGTTAATAGAACATGACTGAATGTTGAGAGAACATGACTGAATGTTGAGAGAACATGACTGAATGTTAATAGAACATGACTGAATGTTAATAGAACATGACTGAATGTTAATAGAACATGACTGAATGTTGAGAGAACATGACTGAATGTTAATAGAACATGACTGAATGTTAATAGAACATGACTGAATGTTGAGAGAACATGACTGAATGTTGAGAGAACATGACTGAATGTTAATAGAACATGACTGAATGTTAATAGAACATGACTGAATGTTGAGAGAACATGACTGAATGTTGAGAGAACATGACTGAATGTTGAGAGAACATGACTGAATGTTGAGAGAACATGACTGAATGTTAATAGAACATGACTGAATGTTAATAGAACATGACTGAATGTTGAGAGAACATGACTGAATGTTAATAGAACATGACTGAATGTTAATAGAACATGACTGAATGTTGAGAGAACATGACTGAATGTTAATAGAACATGACTGAATGTTAATAGAACATGACTGAATGTTGAGAGAACATGACTGAATGTTGAGAGAACACGACTGAATGTTAATAGAACACGACTGAATGTTAATAGAACATGACTGAATGTTAATAGAACATGACTGAATGTTGAGAGAACATGACTGAATGTTAATAGAACATGACTGAATGTTGAGAGAACATGACTGAATGTTGAGAGAACACGACTGAATGTTAATAGAACACGACTGAATGTTAATAGAACACGACTGAATGTTAATAGAACATGACTGAATGTTAATAGAACATGACTGAATGTTGAGAGAACATGACTGAATGTTAATAGAACATGACTGAATGTTAATAGAACACGACTGAATGTTGAGAGAACACGACTGAATGTTAATAGAACATGACTGAATGTTAATAGAACATGACTGAATGTTGAGAGAACATGACTGAATGTTAATAGAACATGACTGAATGTTGAGAGAACACGACTGAATGTTAATAGAACACGACTGAATGTTAATAGAACATGACTGAATGTTGAGAGAACATGACTGAATGTTAATAGAACATGACTGAATGTTAATAGAACATGACTGAATGTTGAGAGAACACGACTGAATGTTGAGAGAACATGACTGAATGTTAATAGAACATGACTGAATGTTAATAGAACATGACTGAATGTTGAGAGAACACGACTGAATGTTAATAGAACATGACTGAATGTTGAGAGAACACGACTGAATGTTAATAGAACATGACTGAATGTTAATAGAACATGACTGACTGTTGAGAGAACACGACTGAATGTTGAGAGAACATGACTGAATGTTAACAGAACATGACTGAATGTTAATAGAACATGACTGAATGTTAATAGAACATGACTGAATGTTGAGAGAACATGACTGAATGTTAATAGAACATGACTGAATGTTAATAGAACATGACTGAATGTTGAGAGAACACGACTGAATGTTGAGAGAACACGACTGAATGTTAATAGAACATGACTGAATGTTAATAGAACATGACTGAATGTTGAGAGAACATGACTGAATGTTAATAGAACATGACTGAATGTTGAGAGAACACGACTGAATGTTAATAGAACACGACTGAATGTTAATAGAACATGACTGAATGTTGAGAGAACATGACTGAATGTTAATAGAACATGACTGAATGTTAATAGAACATGACTGAATGTTGAGAGAACATGACTGAATGTTGAGAGAACATGACTGAATGTTGAGAGAACATGACTGAATGTTAATAGAACATGACTGAATGTTAATAGAACATGACTGAATGTTGAGAGAACATGACTGAATGTTGAGAGAACATGACTGAATGTTAATAGAACATGACTGAATGTTAATAGAACATGACTGAATGTTGAGAGAACATGACTGAATGTTGAGAGAACATGACTGAATGTTGAGAGAACATGACTGAATGTTGAGAGAACATGACTGAATGTTAATAGAACATGACTGAATGTTAATAGAACATGACTGAATGTTGAGAGAACATGACTGAATGTTAATAGAACATGACTGAATGTTAATAGAACATGACTGAATGTTGAGAGAACATGACTGAATGTTAATAGAACATGACTGAATGTTAATAGAACATGACTGAATGTTGAGAGAACATGACTGAATGTTGAGAGAACACGACTGAATGTTAATAGAACACGACTGAATGTTAATAGAACATGACTGAATGTTAATAGAACATGACTGAATGTTGAGAGAACATGACTGAATGTTAATAGAACATGACTGAATGTTGAGAGAACATGACTGAATGTTGAGAGAACACGACTGAATGTTAATAGAACACGACTGAATGTTAATAGAACATGACTGAATGTTAATAGAACATGACTGAATGTTGAGAGAACATGACTGAATGTTAATAGAACATGACTGAATGTTAATAGAACACGACTGAATGTTGAGAGAACACGACTGAATGTTAATAGAACATGACTGAATGTTAATAGAACATGACTGAATGTTGAGAGAACATGACTGAATGTTAATAGAACATGACTGAATGTTAATAGAACACGACTGAATGTTAATAGAACATGACTGAATGTTGAGAGAACATGACTGAATGTTAATAGAACATGACTGAATGTTAATAGAACATGACTGAATGTTGAGAGAACATGACTGAATGTTGAGAGAACATGACTGAATGTTGAGAGAACATGACTGAATGTTAATAGAACATGACTGAATGTTAATAGAACATGACTGAATGTTGAGAGAACACGACTGAATGTTAATAGAACATGACTGAATGTTGAGAGAACACGACTGAATGTTAATAGAACATGACTGAATGTTAATAGAACATGACTGAATGTTAATAGAACATGACTGACTGTTGAGAGAACACGACTGAATGTTGAGAGAACATGACTGAATGTTAACAGAACATGACTGAATGTTAATAGAACATGACTGAATGTTAATAGAACATGACTGAATGTTGAGAGAACATGACTGAATGTTAATAGAACATGACTGAATGTTAATAGAACATGACTGAATGTTGAGAGAACACGACTGAATGTTGAGAGAACACGACTGAATGTTAATAGAACATGACTGAATGTTAATAGAACATGACTGAATGTTGAGAGAACATGACTGAATGTTAATAGAACATGACTGAATGTTAATAGAACATGACTGAATGTTAATAGAACACGACTGAATGTTGAGAGAACATGACTGAATGTTAATAGAACATGACTGAATGTTAATAGAACATGACTGAATGTTGAGAGAACATGACTGAATGTTGAGAGAACATGACTGAATGTTAATAGAACATGACTGAATGTTGAGAGAACACGACTGAATGTTAATAGAACATGACTGAATGTTGAGAGAACACGACTGAATGTTAATAGAACATGACTGAATGTTAATAGAACATGACTGAATGTTAATAGAACATGACTGACTGTTGAGAGAACACGACTGAATGTTGAGAGAACATGACTGAATGTTAACAGAACATGACTGAATGTTGAGAGAACATGACTGAATGTTGAGAGAACATGACTGAATGTTAATAGAACATGACTGAATGATGAGAGAACACGACTGAATGTTGAGAGAACATGACTGAATGTTAATAGAACATGACTGAATGTTGAGAGAACATGACTGAATGTTAATAGAACATGACTGACTGTTGAGAGAACACGACTGAATGTTAATAGAACATGACTGAATGTTGAGAGAACATGACTGAATGTTAATAGAACATGACTGAATGTTAAGAGAACATGACTGAATGATGAGAGAACATGACTGAATGTTGAGAGAACATGACTGAATGTTAATAGAACATGACTGAATGATGAGAGAACATGACTGAATGTTGAGAGAACATGACTGAATGTTGAGAGAACATGACTGAATGTTGAGAGAACATGACTGAATGTTGAGAGAACATGACTGAATGTTAATAGAACATGACTGAATGATGAGAGAACATGACTGAATGTTGAGAGAACACGACTGAATGATGAGAGAACATGACTGAATGTTGAGAGAACATGACTGAATGATAAGAGAACATGACTGAATGTTGAGAGAACATGACTGAATGATGAGAGAACACGACTGAAAGCTTCAGGTTGTACGTTTCATATTAAAGTCAAATGATATACACATTAAGATCGGTGAATGTAACATTTATTTAAGATTTCTTATGAGTAACATGTACAACAACATTTTCACCGAATCCGGTTGATGTTTAAAAGAACAGCAGGTTTGTGTCAGCGGAGTGAACAGCCATCAGAGCGTTTGAAGAGCGGAAGCTGAAGCTGCAGTGGTCCCCGGGGAAGAAGAAGCTGGGAGGAGTCAGTCCAGACGTCCACGTCACTCTTTCTTCTTGTAGTCCTCCAAGTGGGCCAGGATCCACCCTGACGGGCCCAGGATGGCCAAGCTGAACATGCCCATGGCGATGCTGGTTTCCTGAACAACCACCAAACAGAAGGAAATCTGTCAGGATCCAATAGTTCATCCATTTTAATGCCTGAAACCCGTCATCGCGCAGTTAGACCACTTCCTGTGAATTCTGGGAGCTCTCTGCATGTGGTGATGTTGAGTTTTGACACTTTGGGGGCGGGCATTGCACAGACAGCCTCGTCATTTCCTTCCTTTCTGATTGGCCACTTTAAACTTCACTTATTCTCGCACAAAAGCCTTTGTGAAGATTGAATTACAGAACATATAAGTGATTTTATTAATTAAATAAGTGTCAGTTTTCTGGGAGAAAAGAGAGGAAAAAACACTTTAATGGGGCTATAATGACTTGTGGCCCGGATACAAGCGGCTGAAATGAGCTTCCTCCGTAGGGTGGCTGGGCGTACCCTTAGAGATAGGGTGAGGAGCTCAGTCACCCTTAGAGATAGGGTGAGGAGCTCAGTCACCCTTAGAGATAGGGTGAGGAGCTCAGTCACCCTTAGAGATAGGGTGAGGAGCTCAGTCACCCTTAGAGATAGGGTGAGGAGCTCAGTCACCCTTAGAGATAGGGGGAGGAGCTCAGTCACCCTTAGAGATAGGGGGAGGAGCTCAGTCACCCTTAGAGAGAGGGGGAGGAGCTCAGTCACCCTTAGAGATAGGGGGAGGAGCTCAGTCACCCTTAGAGATAGGGGGAGGAGCTCAGTCACCCTTAGAGATAGGGTGAGGAGCTCAGTCACCCTTAGAGAGAGGGGGAGGAGCTCAGTCACCCTTAGAGATAGGGGGAGGAGCTCAGTCACCCTTAGAGATAGGGGGAGGAGCTCAGTCACCCTTAGAGATAGGGGGAGGAGCTCAGTCACCCTTAGAGATAGGGGGAGGAGCTCAGTCACCCTTAGATATAGGGGGAGGAGCTCAGTCACCCTTAGATATAGGGGGAGGAGCTCAGTTACCCTTAGAGATAGGGGGAGGAGCTCAGTCACCCTTAGAGATAGGGGGAGGAGCTCAGTCACCCTTAGATATAGGGGGAGGAGCTCAGTCACCCTTAGAGATAGGGGGAGGAGCTCAGTCACCCTTAGAGATAGGGGGAGGAGCTCAGTCACCCTTAGAGATAGGGGGAGGAGCTCAGTCACCCTTAGAGATAGGGTGAGGAGCTCAGTCACCCTTAGAGATAGGGGGAGGAGCTCAGTCACCCTTAGAGATAGGGGGAGGAGCTCAGTCACCTTAGAGATAGGGGGAGGAGCTCAGTCACCCTTAGAGATAGGGGGAGGAGCTCAGTCACCCTTAGAGATAGGGGGAGGAGCTCAGTCACCCTTAGAGATAGGGTGAGGAGCTCAGTCACCCTTAGAGATAGGGTGAGGAGCTCAGTCACCCTTAGAGATAGGGTGAGGAGCTCAGTCACCCTTAGAGATAGGGTGAGGAGCTCAGTCACCCTTAGAGATAGGGTGAGGAGCTCAGTCACCCTTAGAGATAGGGGGAGGAGCTCAGTCACCCTTAGAGATAGGGGGAGGAGCTCAGTCACCCTTAGAGATAGGGTGAGGAGCTCAGTCACCCTTAGAGATAGGGGGAGGAGCTCAGTCACCCTTAGAGATAGGGGGAGGAGCTCAGTCACCCTTAGAGATAGGGGGAGGAGCTCAGTCACCTTAGAGATAGGGTGAGGAGCTCAGTCACCCTTAGAGATAGGGGGAGGAGCTCAGTCACCCTTAGAGATAGGGTGAGGAGCTCAGTCACCCTTAGAGATAGGGGGAGGAGCTCAGTCACCTTAGAGATAGGGTGAGGAGCTCAGTCACCCTTAGAGATAGGGGGAGGAGCTCAGTCACCCTTAGAGATAGGGTGAGGATAATTTCTTTTTATTTTATGTTGGGACCAACATCACTTATGAATAAAATCACTCATAGATTCTGTAATTCAATTTTCACACGGGCTTTTTAAGAAGAAAAAAAAGCACACACTAAAAAATGAAAGTTGACTTAAAATTTTCTTTTTAAAAAAAGGTAACTCACTGCCTCACAAAAACTAATTGTTAACTTAAATGACGTCTTGTGATTTTGCAGTGCTCAAAGTAACTGAAAACTTATCTTAAACGTTTAAGTGATTCATCATATTAAAGTCAACATAATAGTAACGCTTTGGTTTTATAGAGCACATTTGTTGACAATCAAAGACGCTTTACATTGCACCATCCATCCACTCCATACTGGATGGCGGTGAACAACATCTGGAGCCACAGCTGCTCTGGGGCAGGCTGATGGAAGTGAAGCTGCCATTTTGCACCACCCGCCCCTCCACCCACCACCACCACCAACCACTCACTGTCACACAGGCAGGCCGGGTCTCAGTGTCTTGCAGAAGGACACTTTGTAGGCACTTGGAAATCTTCGCGTAACGTCGTGTCATTTTCCAAAGTCACGACGACGTCATAATTTTTTGAAAGCTGCGCTCGATTCGGTCTACGAAAATGCGGCTGCTTCACTTTCCACCATTTTTGATTCGCCACTCGATACCGAATCTCCCGGTGTTTACTTTATGAAAATACGCCCCCTACTTCCAAAGTTTGGGATTTTCGAAAATATAGGTGAGTTTCACGTTCAAAATACTGAATCTGCTCATCAAAGTGAAACCTTAAGTTATGTTTTGGCATGTTATATGGTGAATAAACTTCATACTCTGAAGTTTTCATCCCGGCAGGAAGTGTACATGATGTACAAATGTACAGCAAAACCTCTGCCAGCTGAACATTTTCATGGGATTTCCGTTCAACATTTTGATAAATATTGCTTATAATGCAATATAATTTAGAAAACTATTATCATAGAATGAAAAGGTAGGAACCAAAATATTCATATATATATATATATATATATATATATATATACTGCAGGCTGAAAGCTCCCTGGCCTATACTTAACGAATCTTTAAGGGGATTCTTTATTATTTCCAGATTAACAGCTGTGCAAAGACGACAATAAACTCAGATCACAGTTTTCTATTATTGCTCTAATGCATTTTCCTTTTGTTTTACTGACCACTAATTAGCGATAATTGCGTCCTTGAAAATACCACAACTCTGGTTTGGATTGTCCGATTTCAACAAATGAGGTGTCATTTTTTTCATTTCAGAATGCTTTATTCAGCCAGACCCATATCAATGCCTTTAAACCATTTTGGGGAAAAAATGTCCAAGTGCCTACACTTTGGCTCGTAAGAATTGAACCTGCAGCCTTCCCATTGAGAGCATTTTTAAAAAGTGATTTAGTGTGAGGAGGGGGTTGACTGTTACGAGAAGGGGACCAGGTCCACATCCACACAGCGGTCAGGTCACTGTGGCTGCCTGAACAAGACCCTTTACCCCTCAGCCTCGATATAGCATTGTTCACTGCAGAAAACCAAATGAATTTCTCCAAGGGGATTCCTTTTAACACATCAGTTGGTCCAAAGCAGCCTTTTTGTTAATGCCAATTAATGACTATGGCATCTGGTAAGGGAGAGCACCTTACACAGGGAGAATAAATGTTATTATTCACAGTTTAACCTAATATTGAAGATACATGAATTCTCTTGGAGGTCTGCTTCGTGGACGAGTCGAAAACCGAGATATTCTGCTACTTATCTCAATTACAAGGAAACTGTGTACAAATAGACAGTGAAACATGTCTAATAATGGAAAAACGTCTCCTGTAGGAGATAAAACGAGTCAAATTAAAAGAGCAGGAGACAAATACAGTTTGTGACCTCCTCCTTCAAGGACGTGTGGCGGCTGCAGCTAGCAGCTAGCCGTGTTAGCATCGACTGCTGGAGGGGATTAAAACACACGTACCAGTGGACCGATCTTCTCCTTGGCCGGTCTGGTGTACAAATGAGCCCTCTGAGAGCCAGCCTCTGTCCGCAGGACAGGGCCAGCGCGGCGGAGAGCGGTTGTCAGGAACCCCGACATGTCGAATAGCGTCTAAACCTTTGAATGGAAGCGGAAGTGACTCTTCTTCGGTAGAGGAGGACTGACGGAGGAGGACTGACAGCGGCGATCTGTTTTAGCGCCCCCTGTCAAAAGACTGAGGACCTGCACATCTCAAACCCGTGTCGACGTCTGCGTGTCCATAGATATAAACACGAGATGCCTCACTGCACCGCCTGTACGGAAGTACAGAAGAGTATTAGGGCCACTGAAAAAAAAAAAAATCTTTATACACTTCAGAAAAAGTCGAAAATTACGGAGCCCCCGTAGGAAATGGAGAGAAAAAAAAGAAGAGGAAAAGAAAACTATCTCGAGATCTCGCAAAACTTTCTTGGGATCTCACAAAACTATCTCGGGATCTCGCAATAACTTTTGCGAGATCTCGCAAAACTATATTGTTATATATGCACATCGTGTACGTGATCGACTAAGTTTATCCTTTCAGAGACACCGTACTAGTGATGAGAAACCCGACTCCTTGAATGGACTCACGGGTTTTTGAGTCGTTCATCCAAGGGAATCGGTTGTCTGAGCCATTTGAGTCGTTTGATTCAGTTGCGCATGCGCACTATAACCACCCGCTCCAGGACCTGGAGGCTCAGCTGAACTGTGACATGAACCAGGGGGAGAATCATGTATTCATAGTAAAATGATGAAACACTTCTGACGAAAATAAACAAGTACACATTAGTTTTTAGTGATCCTGGTCTCCTTATAATAGATTATGTGTGTTGTTTCTGAGGTTTAGTTGAATCAGAAAATAAATTAGATAAATGATTAAACTGAATAAATACCTGGCATCCAGAATGGCAGATATACAGTATATATTGATATATACATATGATTTTTTTTTCCTTCCAACATTTTGATTTTCTTTTTTTAAAAGTATCAATAAATAATGTTATGTTCATAGGGCAGAACTAATTATAGAGGACAATATTAAATGTAACACAATACACGCTACAGTGGTATTTTAACATTGTTTATTGTGTATTTATCCATGTATTATTCATGTATTTATCTCTACAAAGCTTTGTGAAACAAACTGTGTTTTTTCTCTGCCGTCACTCAGAAACTTTCTGAGCGGAGCGCCGCTGCAGATTTCCAGGTGAGGGAGGGGCGGAGCCTCACCGCTCACCAGGTGAACGACCCAACGGAAGTGCTACTGACCGATTCAGTGAACGACTCTTTCGAGTTTTGAGCTGACTCGGGCATGTGAGCTGAACGACGGAAACGAGGTGAGTCAGTCATTCATACTGAACTTCACCTACAAGCTGACTGGAGCTGCTGAAAGCCTCGTGTGACTGTAAGGAGCCGGAAGCTGCTGTGCGTTAGCGGCTACAAGCTGCTTTTAGCAGCTCTTGTAGCAGCTCTTTTAGCATTACAGCTGCTTGTAGCAGCTCTTGTAGCAGCTCTTTTTGCATTACAGCTTCTTTTAGCAGCTCTTTTAGCAGCTCTTTTAGCATTACAGCTGCTTTTAGCAGCTCTTTTAGCAGCTCTTTTAGCATTACAGCTGCTTTTAGCAGCTCTTTTAGCAGCTCTTTTAGCATTACAGCTGCTTTCCTCACAGGGCCACTAAAGTGAGTAATGGAGTTATACGAGCTGCAGAACAGTGACATTTATATTTTCCTCTCTGCGGCTGGAGGCTGTAGCAAGAATGACTCAGTGAACGAGTTAATGCACGTGAAAACTCGTGAGTCACCGTTCAGTAAAGTGACTCGCGGGTTTTGAATGATTCTTTCAAATTTGATCATCACTAGTGTGAACTGCCCTGGGTGATGTTTTGTGTTTTGAGGCTTCTGGAGGTGTAAATGTACTTCAGGGAGGGGAGAGGGCAGCCAACAGTCTTCTGTGCTGCTGTAGGTGATTCTCCTCTGAGGCTTCCTCCCATCTGCCTCGTTGCTGCTCCTCTTAAAATTATAACTCAGTAGGTCGGCAGGCTTTGAATGGACGAGGGTTAGAAGGTCAGCAGGTATGTGGGCAGGTTGTATTTCCAGAGGACCCACAGTATGCGTCGTCTCTTCATTACTGATAGCTGTGATGTTATATACCCAGGTGAGATCAGATGGCACGAGGACACCAAGGAACCAGAAAGTGGGACCCTTTTCACAGACTCCTCATGGACGTAGAGGCCGGCCGGATCAGATCTGTGGATTATTGGATGTGTGAAGTGGCTCTGTTGGATCCAGGCCTGGTGTCTGACCGGGCCACTTCAGGAAGCTCATTTTATGTCTTTGTTGAAAATGTACTTTGCTGTTTAGAGTCACTGGACTATTTGCATGAGGTATTCATTTAAAGTCCTAGTGAAATTCGACCTCCAAAACACTCTGGTGTCTCTTCTAGAATGTTTTCATGCTAACTGGCTGAAGGGTAAAATGTTAAAACACGGCAATCTGAGAGAAAATAGCCGATAAACGGCGCTATTTCCTCTGCTGGGCGGAGCTTCTGACAATAACAGAGTGACATCACGAGTTGTGCACACGCCCAAGTTGTGTTTACATTATGGAGGATCAGAGTTTTGACCACGAAGAGGCTGAATTGAACCATATTTCATCATCATGGTCATTTCAAACCCAGTGATTGATGAAGAAGACACAGAAGGTGGTTCTGCCATCGGTGACCCCGTCTGGAACATGTTTGAGGAAGCAGAAGACGCTTCGTCCTCCATTCGTCCTCGTCTCCTCGCCTCAGCAGCCGCCACTTTTCACCTTTGAGGCTTTGAGTCCTGACTTTTGGCAGAACGGCCGGCTTCCTGGATCCAACACGTCCAAGAGCTAGAAGACTGTGGAATCACCGAAGATGAGTCCAGGTATTACTTGATCGTCAACTAGCCGCCCAACCTAGCGGCTCCCGCTAGCCGCCCGAGCTAGCGGCTCCCGCGGTTAGCGGCTCCTGCCGCCTGTGCTCCTTTTCTCCTCTCTGGTCTCTTCCAGGCTCAATCTTTCATCAAGGCTCATAAAATGCCGACTATAACTTCAAAACACTGTAAAAACGTGGATATTTAAGAGGAAACAAGCCGATATAAACACAACAGATGGAGATCTGCAAAACTCTTGACGTCACGCCCACGAAGAAGGATTCCCCCGACTTCCTCGGCTGGAGATTCAAAATTCAAATAACTTGGTTATGCGACAACAGTGGTGGGGCAGAGTCGGAGGAACCTTAGAAGTAGAACCACAACTATCGTTTTTTGCAAAGTAGTGTTTTACATTTCACTAGGCCTTTAATTCATCATTTTAGGTTCTTTGCGTGAGACTAATATTGTGGAAAGCAGCACACAGCCTGGAGCTTCCTTTTGTTGTGATTATGTAACATTTAGGCCCCGCCCAGACAAAAAAACTAGATAGATAGATAGATAGATAGATAGATAGATAAATACTTTAATGATCTCCAAGAGAAATTCACACTATCCCAGCCAGCCATTTCATTCAGTTTATTATTTTTTTTAATGTTCCTGCTGTTTTTTTTCAGGAAGCAACTCGTCCTGCATCATTGGAGCACAGAAACCAAAACAACATCAACAAGTGCAGAATGTTGTGGATTATTGTTGCTCCAATGTTTGTCAACAATTCGACTGGCCTTTTCTTAAAAAATGGCAAAAGATGTCCTTTACAAGAGAGTCCTATACAAGGAGACCAGGGTCTGTTGCCGATCTGGACGCTGAGCTTTCTTTATTTCTTTCTTCTTCCTTTTTATTTGGGGGGGGGGGTGGACTAACTGGAACCAGCAGGTGGCAGTAGAGCAACTTCTCAGGTGCCAAGTGAAAAAGAAGAGGAGAGACATTTAGTTGCTTAGTTGGTTTGTTAGTTAGTTAGTTAGTTAGTTAGTTAGTTTAACTGTGGAAAAAGAACCAGTTCATTCAAGAACTGGACCAGAACCAGAACCAGGATCTTTCTGGTGGTAAAGCCCAACCTGGCCCAGCAAAGAAGTGGAGCCAGCGTAGCCCCATGTTAGCTCCTGTTTCACCAGTGCTTTGGCAGTGGAAAGACAAAGAACTGGTGTGAAGTCTGGTCCTGGACCAGAACCAGAACCTGGTTCTTTCTGCTGGAAAAGCCCCTGGGTGCGTCCCAATTGTCCCTCCTGACTCCTTATCTATGGATTTCACTGAACCCTGGAAGTGTTTTGTGTAGCGGCCGTCATAAGAACTGTCTGAATTCTCAATAAGCAAAGGAAAGGAGGCTGGTTGCTTCCTGTAGAGTCTCCTTTAGCCTAGGAAACACTGACGCTTCCTTTAGCCTAGGAAACACTGACGCTTCCTTTAGATCCTCCTTTAGCCTAGGAAACACTGATGCTTCCTTTAGAGACTCCTTTAGCCTAGGAAACACTGATGCTTCCTTTAGAGCCTCCTTTAGCCTAGGAAACACTGATGCTTCCTTTAGAGTCTCCTTTAGCCTAGGAAACACTGATGCTTCCTTTAGAGACTCCTTTAGCCTAGGAAACATTGATTCTTCCTTTAGAGTCTCCTTTAGCCTAGGAAACACTGATGCTTCCTTTAGGGTGTCACGGCTGGGAGCCGGTGCGTGGAGCTTGAACCCAGAAGCAGACCTCAAAGCAGAATTGGTGCAAATGTCAAAGTTTTATTGTGCAGGGAGGAAAAGGGGAGCTGGAACGGTGACGGGACCCGGGGGAACTCTCGGGGGCTTCTTGGAACCGGGACGGGACCCGGGGAATCTCTCGGGGGCTTCTTGGAACCGGGACGGGGACCCGGCCAATCTCGGGCTTCTGGGAACAGGAACGGGGACCACCCCGGGGAGGACACTCACTCCCCGGGGAGGACAACACCGACTCACCTGCGGCAGCAGCCAACAGGAGGACTAGGCAGCACGGACTGGAGACCAAGAATCCTCTGGCACTGGACCCTCCTCACTGCAGGGCTTAAGAATGCATGGCAATCAATCAGCTGATTGCCTGCAGGAGTGTCAGAGAGGATCCAGTGCTGGAGCGAGGTGTGTGACTCCTCACATAGGGCCTCCTTTAGCCTAGGAAATACTGATGCTTCCTTTAGAGCCTCCTTTTGCCTAGGAAACACTGATACTTCCTTTAGAGCCTCCTTTAGCCTAGGAAACACTGATGCTTCCTTTAGAGCCTCCTTTAGCCTAGGAAACACTGATGCTTCCTTTAGAGCCTCCTTTAGCCTAGGAAGCACTGATGCTTCCTTTAGAGTCTGTTGATGTTAGCAGGAGTATATTGCTCAAACTATGAGGCTACAAAAAGTCTGTGGGATTCAGAGTCTGGCCTTTATTCCAGCAACTATGTCCTGACAACAGTTTCATGTCCTTTCAAGAATGATTGGATTTGCAGACCAGCCTCTGCCAGTCTGGTAGGAGTGTGAAGCCCCAGCCTCAACCCCCAACCCCCCCCCCCCCCCCCCGACTGCTCTCCCCCAACAAGGACATGGGTAGGAAATGGAAGCAGTGTGAGCTCTGAGCCCCCAGAGACAACAAAACACACCTGAGATGCTGCAAATGTGATGCCTGTGGTTGTACGGCCCACTGTGACCTGAGGGTCACATGGCACATGGATTCTCTCTGTCACACACACACACACACACACACACACACACACACACACACACACACACACACACACACACACACACACACACACAGTGACTTACGAAGTTGTTAACTGTCGATGTGGTGACAGAATCAGGTGCTACTGAAGATCTGCCCTGGACTGGATCGTCCTGCTGCTGCAGCTCATCTTCATCATCCAGGCGACGTCTTTTCAAGAGTCTCTCTGCAGGCGGTGATGAAGAAAACAAACCGTCTGCAGTGGACGTCCTAACAGAACAATCCCTGCAGGACACCGTGGCCTGGACACCTGGAACCAAATATATTCTTGCTATTCTTACTTTACATACAGTAAAATGTATTATTTTCTTAGTTGTCCAGAGCATTTAGATTACTGTTCAGACCCTCCCAGCCCCCAAGTAAAAATATTGATCATATATCTTATCTTATGTGATCAGTTTGACAAAGGCCAAATAAAATATGTTGAAAAGTCAATTTATATGAAGGATCAATTTTGGTGTTTTTAACATTATTTAGATCAATCCAAAATATATGCCTGTAGGTGCAATCGCAAAATAAATGATACATTGTTTCCTCTGCATTTCTGCAAAAAGAACAAAGAATATCAATATTGTTTCTTATATTTGACCAGATATGTCTTTACCAGATAACATCTATGGATCAATTTAAAAGTAACCGCTCTTACCTTATATATATATCTGTCAAATAATACATTTATTTGACAGAATCCAAGTGTTTATCCTGTCTATGTCATTGTAAATATTATTCCAATAGAATACAGCTGCAGGTTTGGAAACAATATGGCAGGACACCGAGGACTAAGGTGATATGGAGACATGGAGGACACCGAGGACTAAGGTGAGGAAAGAGACACATTTTGGACCTTCCACACTGGGGGTGGCGCAACTTTTAACCACAGGGGGCGCCGCCCCACAGATCCCCCCCCCCCAGCCGGGCAGACCAGCCAATCCCACTACATACTTGGGGACCAGCCAGATGCCCGGGCAGGGAAACCCAGAGGACGGTACCACCAGGGGGGAACCCGGCACCACCAGTGTAGCGCCCCCTAGAGGAGTGTTTTTCAACCTTTCTGAGCCGAGACACACTTTTTTCTTTGGAAAACTCTGGAGTCACACCTCCACCTGAAAATGCTAAAATGTTAAACTCTGTAGCCTCTATTAACAATATAAAGTCTTTCTCATCAAAGTTTTATCAACAGGAATCCAGTAAATCCAGAAACCAAGGACTTTTTTTAATAGTGACTCCGTCAGTGTGAAACCTGGACCTGATGGATGAAGAGCTGAGATCCTGGTTTTCTAAAACTTCTCCATCACTGTCACTGACACAGTACTTTGATACAAGATGGTAGCAGGAGGTGGAGATGAACCACACTGACGTCTGTCACTTTACATTTCACCGGCAAGGTTCTGTGCTGCCCTCTAGTGGTGAAGAGTATTGTAGCGATCACAGAGTTGGTCGCTGCAGGGCATGATGGGAGTTCAGGTTATGTGTTGCCGGAGGTTATTGAGGGTTATTGTTGGGCTTGTTGTGTGTGTTGGTTTGTGCTTGTGTTGTGTTTTTGTTCCTCGGTTCAGATAGTTGATGAACGTGAAAACTCGTGAGTCACCGTTCAGTAAAGTGACTCGCGGGTTTTGAACGATTCGTTCAAATTCAATCATCACTAATGTGAATTTGACAGGGGAGAAAAATACATTTTGTAAATGCAGGAAAGATGGTTAATAGAAATGTCTGAGATGTGAAAACTTGACTGAGTTGAGTGTGAGTTGAGGAATGAGATCTCCTGTGTTGGGACTTATAATTGTTTGGTGTCACCAATATGAACAATTAATTTACAGAAGGTTGCGTTGTATCGTGGTAACCTTTATCTAGTCTGTATCTAGTTTTGGTTAAGTTTAAAGAAGGCAGCGCTTTTTAGCTGCACGCATCGCTTTACTCATGTTTATTAAAGCCACGTTGACTCAGTTTAACTACAGAGCTTGGAAACATTCAGAGCCACGTGCGAGAATCGAACAGACGTGCTATGTTGCGCTAGCAATGGAAGGTTTCATCAAAAACCTGACTTCTTCTGGACTAGTTTGAGTAAAAATTGGGTTTTACACCTTCGTCATTACACAAGAACGTGGTACGAAAGCAGATTAAAGTGTTAAAAAAAGAACTGAATTTCTCTATTGGGGGCAAAAAACTGTGCGACCCATCCGGGGATTCGAACCTGCAAGCTTGGCCTTATTAGCACCACGCTCTAACCAACTGAGCTAACCGGCCATTTTTCATGTGTGGAATAAATTGGTGGCATTGGCATTGGTGGGTTGTTTATATTACAAGTTGTAGTTAATTATTTCATCTAGTTTGGTTTGTTGGACGTTAGTGTGCAACCAGGAGTGAGAAATGTGTTGTGTGGAGTCTCATCCTGTTATGAAGTTCCGGTTGCGTGTGTTCATGTCACAATAAAAGCCTCTGGTGTTCAGCTGGCAGAATAGAATTTCGACTCAGAGTAATTCTTCCGCGGTGCTCAACACAGTATTTATGCATGATTACTCTGCACACTGCTCTGACAGCGGCTGTGAGAGTAAATGTTTTTCTAGAAAAAAATGTGAAATTGGATCATTTCCCACGGCTCACCTGACTAGACCTCGTGGCACAGTGGTCGAAAAACAGTGCTGTATCGTCTGTTCTTCAGTAAAACAGGAAACAATCAGCGTATCATGATATAAAACACAAACTTTGACATGCAGCAGATAAAACAGCCTCCTGCTCTCCGGCTGAAGCGTCTCTGACGTATTTATTCTGTCTTTCCTGCACTGCAACATTTCTGGACTGAGGTCTTCAAGTCCCTCTCAAATCTGTCCCCCGGAACATTTTACACAATCGACTGCTCAACAGGAAGTGTTGATTCATTCCAACGGGCCGACAAGCTGAAACGCCCTGATTTAACCTGAGACTGTGGATGAAGGACTGGAGGACAAAGCCATTCTAAGAATTGGGGGACATGTTCTGTCTCGGTGTATTAGTACTTCACTCCACACACAGTCTGTGAAAAGTCGTCGTTTGGCTTTGCTTTGCTTGTGGGACGTCGTTCTGACGTCTGAAGCACGACGAAAAAGTATTATATACATGTTTAAATATTATATCTAAAAAAAGGAAACAGCTGAACAACAGGTACTTCCCTGAAGCTGTGATATTTAAAAAAGGAAGCTCTTTGCTTTGTTTGATGTGAAAATGCATTAAACAGGTGACAGGAAGTTGTTGTAAGAAGAAACTGTGGTGTGGGAGGACGTTAGTGTGAGAGGAAGTTAGTGTGAGCCCTCGTCCTCGGATCGTCCTCATTTGTTCTCAGCAAACACACTTCACTCCGTTTTCACCGCAGCGAGACCTGGAGACCTGGAGACCTTGAGACCTTGAGACCTTGAGACCTGGAGACTTGGAGACCTGGAGACCTGGAGACCTGGAGACCAGGAGCTGGAAAACTAAACTCCAAGGTGAGTCTTTTATCGTTTAACGACGCAGTAATTCTGACATCAGAACCACTGTGTTCCAGTAGGTGTGTTAATGGCAGGGTGTCTTCCTCCTCTAATCCAGATTATAGAGCATATTCCTCCTCTAATCCATATTATAGAGCATCTCCCTCCTCTAACAATCAGATTATAGAGCATCTTCCCCCTCTAATCCAGATTATAGAGCATCTTCCTCCTCAAACACAAGATTATAGAGAATCTTCCTCCTCTAATCCAGATTATAGAGTATCTTCCTCCTCTAACATCAGATTATAGAGCATCTCCCTCCTCTAATCCAGATTATAGAGCATCTTCCTCCTCTAATCCAGATTGTAGAGCATTTTCCTCCTCTAATCCAGATTATAGAGCATCTTCCTCCTCTAACATCAGATCATAGAGCATCTCCCTCCTCTAATCCAGATTATAGAGCATCTTCCTCCTCTAATCCAGATTGTAGAGCATTTTCCTCCTCTAATCCAGATTATAGAGCATCTTCCTCCTCTAACATCAGATTATAGAGCATCTCCCTCCTCTAATCCAGATTATAGAGCATCTTCCTCCTCTAGTCCAGATTGTAGAGCATTTTCCTCCTCTAATCCAGATTATAGAGCATCTTCCTCCTCAGGTTCATGACAGTGACTAATGACTGGTTTTAAATGTGACAGTGAGGGAAGCAGCTCAGAAGGTCGGAGGAACATCTCAACATGGCTTCTTCTTCTACGTCCACCAACGTGGGAAACATGGTGGTGGTCACCCATCTGCTCCCGGCGGCGGCCACCGGGGGGCAGCAGCCGTCGTGGGAAAGAGGCGGCAGGTTCAGGAGGGGACAGCCCAAGGCGCTGGGGGTGAGATTCTCATAACAGACACTGTCTCCTGGAGGGAACCAAGGTTTGGCCTCCCTTCCTTCCTTCCTTCCTTCCTTCCTTCCTTCCTTCCTTCCTTCCTTCCTTCCTTCCTTCCTTCCTTCCTTTGTCAGAATCCAAAACAACATAAAGTCCAGTGAAATAAGAGTTTCTCTCTCGTTCTGTCCATCATCAGTCGTGTTTCTTGTGTTCGTCTCTTCAGACGGTTCAGATCATGATCGGAGTGATGGTCCTGGCGTTCACCATCACGATGGGCGTCGTCCAACCTTCTCTGGGATTCTTTAGCGGGATTTTTGTTTGGGGAGCTGCGATCGTAAGTCAGGATTTTAAGTTCCTCTGTCTTCAAGTCGTCTCGTCCGTCTTCATCTACATTTACTGTTGCAGTACATCGCCTCTGGATCGGTGACGGTGGCTGCCGGCAAGCACTTCAGCCGTTGTCTGGTGAGTGAAACACATTCTTGGATTTGAGGAAAAATCATTGAACTTTTGTCATCATTTCAATTTTGAAGGAAAAAAATCTGACATTTTAAACATTTCTTCCATTTTTTTCCATCTAATTGCTCCCGTCCCTCCAGATCAACGCCTCTCTGGTGATGAACATCATCGCGGCGGTTGTTGCTGTAACTGGAATCATAATCTACTCACTGGATAGCGTCCTCTGGAACTACCACCACTTTGCCGTAAGAACTCTAATGGTTGTTTCCATGGTAACCACAGCTTTAGCAGGAGTTGCCTTGGTGGGATATCAGAATCAGAAGCTTTATTGTCATTGCACAGGTACAGGTACAACGAAATTGCATGGAAAGTTTTGGGGAAAGAAGGACACATGAGGTGAGGAGAGGAGGGGGGAAAAGGCAGATTAACGTCTATGCTCTAAGGAGATAGTCTGTAATTGGGAAAAAAAACCCACCTCAGGCACATTTAGCATCAACACAGACAGGTTACAACATATTTCTCAAGACAGGACTTGGGATTTGTGAAGGGTAGTTTTCCTGCCCCCCTCGGGCGCGCAGCCGCCCTCTTCCAGCAGCCTCTGCTGGGGATCTGGGTGAGGTGCACAGCGAATACGGTGAAAGGTGCTGGTAAAATTCCAGTGGGCAAAAATGTCTGGGGAGGGAGGGTGGGAGGAGGGGAGGAAGGCCGGGGGGGGGGGGGCAGAGCCTTCATTCCACACTCACATCCAGGAGAGTTGAAGACAAAACACAGCCTTGGCGACTGGGTGTCTGGGAGTCCAATTGTAGATTAGGATTGTTTTCGTTCAGGCGCTTCAGCTTTATCCGTCAACCTTCAGTGTCTCTGGTCTCCAATGCTGCTCCAATTGTGGCAAGATTTTAGCTTCCCAACCGAGTTCGAATATCCTCCAAGATCGATCCAATTTCGCGTAAACGTTCAAGAGTCATGACCTGCATGCTCTTGAGTTCGTTTATTGATAGATAGATAGATAGATAGATAGATAGATAGATAGATAGATAGATAGATAGATAGATAGATAGATAGATAGATAGATAGATAGATAGATAGATAGATAGATAGATAGATAGATAGATAGATAGATAGATAGATAGATAGATAGATAGATAGATAGATAGATAGATAGATAGAGAGATAGATAGATAGAGAGATAGATACTTTAATGATCTCCAAGAGAAATTCACAATTATCACCTGAGTCTGAGCATTCAGAGCTCGGCTCAGTCCCTCAGTGACGATAGGCACCCTTCCCAATGCAGCTGCTAGCGTCTTCTCAACTTTGCGATAGATCAGAAAGCCTCCAGCCCCAATCAGCAGCATACCTGCTATCATGAATCCCAACATGTAGAAGTCCTCCACCTCCTCCATGGAAACAATGGACAAACACAGGGACCTCCAGGAACCCCAGGAACCCAGCATGTCTTCGGCTGCAAATGTCCCATCAGGACATGCAGGCTCTCCTTTGCCCGATCTTCATGTCGTAAAAATTTGGTCGATCGCATTGAGAGACCAGCTGATCAATTCCATGGTTCCGTTTAAATTCGGATGAGGGTCTGAAGAGAGTCTCTTGATAGATCAGACACAGGACAGTACAGGACGGGAGCAGCAAGCGGGGAGGGCAAGAGGGAGAGGAGAGAAGAGAAAAGCGTCCGCCTTCGCTGAGAGCCGTAAGAAGACATTTCGTCCCTCCGTTGGGTTCGGTTCTCCGTTCAGAGTTGACTTGTGTTCCTGCTGCCACCGTCCCACCGTGAGCAGATTCTAACTTCGTCTCTCTCCAGTATCGTTATTATGAAGGTTATTCCATCGTGTTGGTCGTGTTCCAGCTCCTGCAGCTCATCGTTTCAATCACGGTGGCGGGATACACCTGCAGTGAAACCTGCGACTGCTGCAGGGAGGTGAGGAGCTCCGGCCGTAGCATCTAGTCGTTGTGCACATGTGCAGTCTTTTATTTTGACAGTCACCGTCATAACAATCCAGCTTGGTTGGTCTGTCCACGAGAACGTCGAGGTCCCAGTGTTTAGAGCTCGTGGTTCTCTGCTTCCTGTGTGTGTGGTTCTAGTACTAAAGCAACCAACAGCACCCTCTGGTGTCCGTAGCGAGAAACTACATCGCTTTAAGCATTTCCACTGTTTCAGTGTAAACGGACAGTTTTCAAATCGTGTGTACGTGGACATTTTCAAAAGTGAAAGCGCAAAAAGCGACGTGATTTCACTCGAATCGTTGTCATGGAAACAGGGCCCCGGTGACATTTTGTGTCTCTCGTCTTCTAGCAGCCACGAGTCGTCGTTCAGACTGTCGACACTCGCGGCTGCGTTCGCTGCTGAGGCTCCGCCCCCTTTCCAGCCAGCGGCTGTGGCCCCCGCTCAGCCACACCCACAGGTAAATATAACATCGTCTATTAGCAACGTGGTTATTTTGATTAAAACCCTGATGGTGTCCTGTTACGTCGTCTTGTCATGTTGTCCCGTGTCGGGTTGTCTTGTGTCATGTGTTGTCTTGTGTCATGTGTTGTCTCGTGTCGTGTTGTCTTGTGTCATGTGTTGTCTTGTGTCATGTGTTATCTTATGTCGTGCTGTCTTGTCCCATGTTGTGTTGTCTCGTGTCGTGTTGTCTTGTCTCGTGTCGTGTTGTCTCGTGTCGTGTTGTCTTGTCTCGTGTCATGTTGTCTTGTCTCGTGTCGTCTGGTCTCGTGTCATGTTGTGCTGTCTCCTGTTGTGTTGTCTTGTGTCGTGTTGTGTCATGCGTTGTCTTGTGTCGTGTCGTGTTGTGTTGTCTCGTGTTGTGTTGTCTCGTGTCGTGTTGTCTTGTCTCGTGTCATGTTGCCTTGTCTTGTCTCGTGTTGTCTTGTCTCGTGTCGTGTTGTCTCGTGTCATGTTGTCTTGTCTCGTGTCGTGTCGTGTTGTCTCGTGTCGTGTTGTCTTGTCTCGTGTTGTCTCATGTCGTGTTGTCTTGTCTCGTGTGTTGTCTTGTGTCATTTGTTGTCTTGTGTCGTGTCGTGTTGTCTTGTTTCATGTTGTGTTGTCTTGTGTCGTGTCGTGTTGTCTTGTCTCATGTTGTGTTGTCTTGTCTCGTGTCGTGTTGTCTTGTCTTGTGTCGTGTTGTCTTTTGTCGTGTTGTCTCGTGTCCTGTTGTCTTGTCTTGTGTCGTGTTGTCTTGTGTCGTGTTGTCTCGTGTCGTGTTGTCTTGTCTCGTGTTGTGGTGTCATGTGTTGTCTTGTGTCATGTTGTCTCGTGTCATGTGTTGTCTCGTGTTGTGTTGTGTTGCCTCGTGTCGTGTTGTCTTATGTTGTCTTGTCTTGTCTCATCTCGTCTCGTCTCATCTTGTCTTGTCTTGTCTTGTCTTGTAGGCGGTGCCCGAGTACAAAAACCCTGACCTGGGTTCCACTGAGCCTCCAGCTTATCAATTTGCTCCCTGACCGACCGTCCGACTCCAAATGTGCTGCTTTAGCTTGACATTCTTTTTATATAATCCTCAATATCTGTCAACAAGAGACGTGGAAGAGATGAAGTGTAAACAAGCGAAGAGAGAGAAGAAGAGAGAAGAAGAGAGAAGAAGAGAGAAGGAAGACAGGGTGTGGAGATCAGGAGATGCTGTGTGACTTCAAGCTGCAAAGTGAAATATCATGGCTGGAATATTGTGTGTTAGATTAAGCAAAATAAATAATGTGCTCGGTGGATATGTTTTGATCATAGTCTACATTAAAATGCAGTGTGTGAAGAAGTGGGCATTCATTCATTCATTCGTTCATTCATTCATTCATTCATTCATTCATTCATTCAGGTGTTGTTAGTGCTGATGCTAAGCTAGCATCCACTGGCAGTTAAACAGTGAATGATGAAGTTCTGCTGTGTGTGTGTGTGTGTGTGTGTGTGTGTGTGTGTGTGTGTGTGTGTGTGTGTGTGTGTGTGTGTGTGTGTGTGTGTGTGAGACGCTGCCTCCTGTGTGTGTGTGTGTGTGTGTGTGTGTGTGTGTGTGTGTGTGTGTGTGTGTGTGTGGCAGAGCGTGGCCTCAGTGTACACGGGCCTCATGCAGGGCGTCGGCACAGCAGAGAAGATGTTTGAGTACCTGGACAGGAAGCCTCAGCACCCGGCCGACGGCGCCGGCCTGGTGGAGTTCAGGGACGTGACGTTCGCCTACCCGACGCGTCCCGACACCGACGTTCTCAAGGTGGGTCTCCACCCTGACACCGACGTTCTCAAGGTGGGTCTCCACCCTGACACCGACGACGTTCTCAAGGTGGGTCTCCACCCTGACACCGACGTTCTCAAGGTGGGTCTCCACCCTGACACCGACGTTCTCAAGGTGGGTCTCCACCCTGACACCGACGTTCTCAAGGTGGGTCTCCACCCCCAGTCCTGCAGCGCCAGACCAAGACCTCGCGCCCTGCGGGACTCTGGCTCGTTGGGCTGGGTCCAATCCTGGCCTCTGGTCCAATCCTGCCCCCTGGTCCAATCCTGTACTCTGGTCCAATCCTGGTCCAATCCTGTACTCTGGTCCAATCCTGGTCCAATCCTGCCCCCTGGTCCAATCCTGTACTCTGGTCCAATCCTGGTCCAATCCTGCCCCCTGGACCAATCCTGTCGTCTGGTCCAATCCTGGCCTCTGGTCCAATCCGGGCCTCTGGTCCAATCCTGCCCCCTGGTCCAATCCTGTACTCTGGTCCAATCCTGGTCCAATCCTGGCCTCTGGTCCAATCCTGGTCCAATCCTGCCCCCTGGTCCAATCCTGTACTCTGGTCCAATCCTGGTCCAATCCTGCCCCCTAGTCCAATCCTGTCCTCTGGTCCAATCCTGGCCTCTGGTCCAATCCTGGCCTCTGGTCCAATCCTGCCCTCTGGTCCAATCCTGACCTCTGATCAAATCATTACAAAGATATATCGGAACAAACCATATTTTGTTTGCATGGTAAATGTTTTCTATATTCTCTATAGTTGAGGTGCTTTGCGGCTCCAGACAAGTTGAATTCGGTGAAGAAGTGGTGACGGTTCTCTGGTGGTCATGAAGGTTGCAAACGGCGACTCTCGTCCATCCTGACGCTTTTCTGTCCTTTGCTTCCAGGGCGTGTCCTTCACACTGCGGCCCGGCCGGGTCACCGCCCTGGTGGGGCCTTCAGGCAGCGGCAAGAGCTCCTGCGTCAGTCTGCTGGAAAACTTCTACCTGCCTCAGCAAGGACAAGTGCTGCTGGACGGGAAACCCATCAACACGTACCAGCACCAGTACCTGCACTCCAAGGTCAGTCCAAGGTCAACACGTACCAGCACCAGTACCTGCACTCCAAGGTCAGTCCAAGGTCAACACGTACCTGCACTCCAAGGTCAGTCCAAGATCAACACGTACCAGTACCTGTACTCCAAGGTCAGTCCAAGGTCAATACATACCAATACCAGTATCTGCACTCCAAGGTCAGTCCAAGGTCAACACGTACCTGCACTCCAAGGTCAGTCCAAGGTCAACACGTACCAGTAGCAGTACCTGCACTCCAAGGTCAGTCCAAGGTCAACACATACCAGCAGCAGTACCTGCACTCCAAGGTCAGTCCAAGGTCAACACGTACCAGTACCTGCACTCCATGGTCAGTCCAAGGTCAACACGTACCAGCACCTGCACTCCAAGGTCAGTCCAAGGTCAACACGTACCAGTACCAGTACCTGCACTCCAAGGTCAGTCCAAGGTCAACACATACCAGCACCAGTACCTGCACTCCAAGGTCAACACATATCAGCAGCAGTACCTGCACGTCAAGGTCAGTCCAAGGTCAGCACATACCAGCAGCAGTACCTGCACTCCAAGGTCAGTCCAAGGTCAACACGTACCAGCACCAATACCGTCACTCCAAGGTCAGTCCAAGGTCAACACATACCAGCACCAGTACCTGCACTCCAAGGTCAGTCCAACGTCAACACGTACTAGTACCTGCACTCCAAGGTCAACACGTACCAGTACCTGCACTCCAAGGTCAGTCCAAGGTCAACACGTACCACACCTGCACTTCAAGGTCAGTCCAAGGTCAACACGTACCAGCACCTGCACTTCAAGGTCAGTCCAAGGTCAACACGTGCCAGTACCTGCACTCCAAGGTCAGTCCAAGGTCAACACGTACCAGCACCAGTACCTGCACTCCAAGGTCAGTCCAAGGTCAACACGTACCAGTACCTGCACTCCAAGGTCAGTCCAAGGTCAACACGTACCAGTACCTGCACTCCAAGGTCAGTCCAAGGTCAACACGTACCAGTACCTGCACTCCAAGGTCAGTCCAAGGTTAACATGTACCAGCACCAGTACCTGCAGACCAGGAGTCACTTTGCTTTAAATCCTCACAATAACACACAAACCTGCATTTCCACACTGATTGTCCAAAACCTTCTTGGTCTCCAGCCTGAAAACAAACTGCTAAAACAGTCAAAGTGGCTGGAAGTGAAACCAGTCAGTCTAAACTCCTGAAAGCTGCTTCTTCCATTTCTTTTCAGAAAAAGAAAAGCAAACACGCTTCTTCTATCAAATCATTCTCATCAAATTTGTGCATCAGAGTTGTGCAACTTTAAGATTCCAGTTTTTACAGATGTCTTGATTCACCGTGGAGCTGAAGATGAATGTTACCATGGAAATTACACTTACTATTAATAGTTACTTTAAAACTTTTTATTTGGGCGCTGTTGAGCGAGCAATGGAGTAGGTTGTATTTTGTTGAACGGAGCGGAGCAATATTTTAAAAAGTGTATTATAGGGCACAGTTTCACTAACAAAGTTCCAGTCCGGGCTTGTTTGAGGTTGCTAACAAGATATTAAAAGCAGAAATGGCCAGAAAAACATCCAGAGGCAAGCAAACAACTCTTTTGCAAACGAGGCCTACTACTCCGAGTCAGCCTGCGGCCCCTACTGGCAAAGATTGCCCAGGTGAGGCGGACTCGGCAGCGGCCGCTTCCTTGATCGACACGGAGGCCATCAAACGCGAGCTTCTGTCCTCCCTGCGGAAGGACTTGATAGACACTCTTAAAAAAGAGGTCCGGAGTGTTTTGGAAAGCGAGAGGGCAATTGTGAGGGCTGACATTAATGCGGCCAGGACCGAGCTGCGGGAATACAAGGAGGCCATTACATCGGAGCTGTCGTCGCTGAGCGTTACGGTGAAAGGAGTGGAGGAAAGCCTGTCTACGTGCACGGATGATGTTACGCAGCTGCAGCGGGAGGTGCACCGCATCACCGCAGTGGCTGACAGCTTGGAAAGTAAATGTGAGGATTTGGAGGCGAGGTCGCGTAGAAATAACATCAGACTGGTGGGGGTTTCTTTTTTTTTTTTTTTTTTTTGGCTCATTAAAGTTGTTTATTTCATTTCGATGCATTGTTTTTTTTTTGTTGTTTTTTATTATTATTTTTAAATACTTTACAGTCATTCCAATTTGCTGTTATAGAGAAAATAGAAAAGCCCAACATCCACATGAGCAAGCAGGTGTGTTTGCGACTGTGGAAAGGAAAAACTCCCTCAACAAGGAGAAACCTTTGCAGAAACCAGACTCAGAGGTGGAGGAATTCTGCGGACCGGTTGGGGTGAGAGGATAGAGGAGAGGAGAGGAGAGGAGAGGAGAGGAGAGGAGAGGAGAGGAGAGGAGAGGAGAGGAGAGACAGAGAAAGGCTTGGTGAAACAAAATAAATACAAAAAATACAAAATACAAAATACATACCCTAATAACCCTTGTTAGTGCTACATACAATTGTTTTTTTTTTTTTTTTTTTTTGATAATACATTAACCACAGTGATCTAAATATTTTCCAACTGCCATGAGATTAAACCAGCCTGAGCAACAACAGAGCAAAACACCTAAATAATGACAACAATTATAACAAAAGCAAAAAGCAAAAGGACATAGAACAAAAATAAATAAATAAATAAATAAAACAAACAAACAAACACAACAACAACAAAAGCAAACAACAACTTGGTTTTGATAATTAACAGAACAATCTCGTCAATGAGGAGTGGGAGTGTGTGTGTGTGTGTGTGTGTGTGTGTGTGTGTGTGTGTGTGTGTGTGTGTGTGTGTGTGTGTGTGTGTGTGTGTGTGTGTGTGGTTTGTCCTCTGGATGTGAATGAAACTGTTGTGGGGGGGCCGCAGCACCACCCCGGAGCCCAAGGCCACCAGGGCCGGACGCCGCCACTCCGGCACCCAGCGACCCACCGGATCCAGGGAGGCCCCGACAACCCCCCCCGGAGAGCCACGCCCCGACAAACCCCCCCGGAGAGCCACGCCCCGACAAACCCCCCCGGAGAGCCACGCCCCGACAAACCCCCCCGGAGAGCCACGCCCCGACAACCCCCCCCGGAGAGCCACGCCCCGACAAACCCCCCCGGAGAGCCACGCCCCAACCCGGAAGGCACCAGACGGAGCGCGGAGAGAGGACCCCCCCCAGGCCAGAGGGGCCCACAGGAGAAGGATAAAGGGCGCAGAGCCCCGGGCCCCGACCGAGCCGCCAAGCCGGGACCGGCCAGCGCAGCGCCCCCAGGCCACGCGGGCAGGGAGCCCCCCCGGCCTGGTGGGGGTTTCTGAAGACCAGGTGTGTTCTACATCGTCAATTTCTGCATTGCTCAAACAAGCGTTTGACTTGGAGGAGGCGCCCCTGCTGGACGGGGCGCACCGCTCACTCCCAGTGCCTGGACGGGGGAGCCCTCCGCGCGTCATCGTGGCCCGCTTCCACTATTTCCAAGAGTGTGCAAACATCCTTCGCCTTGCACGGGAAAAACAACGGATCAAGATGAACGGGATGACGGTTTCAGTGTTTCCGGACTACACCGCCAAAACAGCCAAAGCCCGTGCAGCATTCAATGACGTCAGACGGCAGCTCCGTGGGATTGAGGGAGTGCGCTTCGGCATCCTCTATCCAGCCCGGCTCAGGATTACCCATAACAACGAGGAGAAAACGTTCTCCACCCCAGATGAGGCCCAGAGATATATAACTCAGAACATTAAAGGACCCTGAGCAGGTGACAAATGACTGAATGATGATGAATAACAAACGGAAAGACTTAGGGTTCTTAGATATAACATCACAGCTTTCAACATATTCTGAGTTTATTTAAATCTTAAACAATAATAATACTTAAAAAAAAAAAAAAAAAAAGATGCGTTGCTCTTACAACTAAAGATTTTTTTTTCTTATCTTATAAATGTTATTTTATATTACTTAATATATTTTTTACAAAGTTTTATTCTGCAGTATTTGACTCATCCTATTTTACGTTGTTGTTTCAAATCAGTATTGCTCATTCTGGCTTTCAGAATCACTTAATAAGTGCCTTTGTTTTCTGAAAATTACTGTTCCGTTTTGTTGGCTAAGTATTGTGTGTTCGTTCACCCTGTGCACATTAGTGCAGTTTTTTGCTTATGGTAGGAGTGTGGGTGTGATCTCCATTGGTTTTTGGAAGATCAGCACATTTGGGGACTTATGTTACTGCGTGTGTTTTGATTGCTTTTTTATATTGTTAGCGTTTTCTTTTGTGTTGATGTTTTTGGTTTTTTGCTCCTTTTTAGTTTTAAAGACTCAGGTTTTGCCTGGTTTACATGAGTAGGTCAAATTCAGGCTCTTCAGGCTCCACTCGTTTTATCAGTTGGAATGTGAAAGGATTACACCATCCTATAAAACGTAGCAGAGTTTTTGCACACCTGAAAAGTTTGGGGCCTGATATAATGTTTTTGCAGGAGACCCATCTCCATTCCAATGAACATTTAAAATTGAAACGAGGCTGGATTGACCAAATTTATCACTCCAACTTTGGCAATAGATCCAGAGGTGCGGCCATTTTAATCAGAAAGGGCGTCCCGTTTGTACCAACTAAAACAATAGCTGATACTAAAGGTAGATATGTTATGGTTGTGGGAAAGTTGTTTGGCATTACGGTAATCTTAGTCAATATCTACGGCCCAAATTGGGATGATCCACAGTTCTTCTCCAACTTTTTTACAAACATTCCTGATCCTGCCACTCATCGTTTAAGCTTTGGAGGCGACTTTAACTTGGTTTTGGAGCCGAACTTGGACAGATCGAACCCCAAGTTTCCTATCACATTATCCAAATCGGCAGGCGTAGTTCTATCATTTATGGACTCTTATAAATTATTAGACCCATGGAGACGTGTTAACAACACAACTAAGCAATACTCTTTTTTTTCACCCGTCCATCGGTCATACTCAAGAATTGATTTTTTTCTAATTGATGATAGCATCTTCTCCTCAGTAACTAAATGCCAGTACCATAGTATAGTTATCTCCGACCATTCCCCTGTCCAATTAGACTTGACTTTCCCAGATAATATTGCAACCCAACAGGCATGGCATTTGGATCCATTGTTATTATCCCGTAAACCTTTTCAAAAATATATTTCAGATCAAATAGTTATTTATTGAAATTAATAGCACACCTGGCATGTCATACACTACTATCTGGGAAGCGCTTAAAGCCTACCTTAGGGGACAAATAATTTCCTTTGCAGCTCATGAGAAAAAAGAACGCGACCTGCGCCTTGCAGATTTGTCTCAACAGATAAAATTGATTGATAATAAATATGCTATATCTCCCACCCCTGCTCTGTATAAAAAACGACTACTGCTCCACTCTGAATTCAACAACATTTCCATTAAAAAAACAGAAAGGCTATTACTTAAAACAAAGCAGACCTACTATGAACATAGTGATAAAGTTGGCCGATTGCTATCTCATCAAATTAGACAGTCCTCTTCTAAGCGTACTATAATAGAGATCCACACTGAACAAGGAGCGGTTTCCAATCACCCCACAACTATAAATGACCAATTTAGAAAATTTTATTCAAACCTTTATACATCTCAGGTTTCGGCTGGCCCATCTGAGTTCCAGGCATTTTTTGATCCTCTTACAATTCCAAAAATAAGTACAGAAGATCGGTCTGAGATCGACTCTAAAATATCAAGTGAAGAAATTATCCAAGCCATAAATTCCATGCAAAATGGTAAGACTCCTGGGCCAGATGGGCTGCCGGTAGAATTTTACAAGACCTTTTCTGCTAAATTGTCCCCTCTTCTATGTAAACTATTTGAAGAAATATTCAACAGTAAAAAATGACCATACACCATGACCCATCACAGTTTTGCCCAAAAAAGGAAGAGATCCTTCTGAGTGTGGCTCTTACCGGCCAATCAGCCTACTTTGCTGTGATTATAAAATTCTTACTAAAGTATTGGCTCACCGCTTTGAAACAGTGATCCCTAAAATAATTAATCCAGACCAGTCAGGTTTTATACCAGGAAGACAATCGTTCTATAACATGCGCCGTCTGTTTAATGTACTGTACTCCTCCCACTCCACTCAACACCCCGAGGTTGTAATCTCTCTAGATGCCGAAAAAGCATTTGATCGGGTGGAGTGGGAATACTTATTTAATACTCTTGACAAGTTTGGATTCGGCCCCAATGTAATTTCTTGGATAAAAACTATATACTCTTCACCATTGGCCTCGGTACGCACTAATTATGTTACTTCTGACTATTTTAGGTTGCACCGGGGCACTAGACAGGGTTGTTGTCTGTCGCCATTCCTTTTTGATTTGGCCATTGAGCCTTTAGCTATTGCCTTAAGAACGGAGGATGGGCTTAGTGGAGTGTCAAGACAAAATGCAATACATAAGGTGTCTCTCTATGCAGATGACCTTTTAATATATTTATCAAACCCTATTCAGTCGCTTCCAATACTCATTAATATACTAGAATCATACGGCAAAATATCAGGATACAAAATAAATTTTTCTAAAAGCACCCTTTTCCCTATTAATTGTTTGGCAGTGGCAATGGATTTCACCCCTTTTCCTTTCAAACGAGCTGAAAAATTTACTTATTTGGGAGTCGAAATTTCACGTACATATAAAGATCTTTATCAATGCAACTTTAAGACCTTATTAGAACGCACAAAACAAGATCTGATACGATGGTCAACACTGCCCATTTCGCTAGCTGGGAGAGTGAACACAGTAAAGATGACGGTCCTTCCCCGTTTTTTGTATGTTTTTCAAATGATTCCCTTTTTTTTGCCCAAGTCTGTATTTAGTGAGATTGATAGCCTGATCTCTTCATATGTGTGGGGCAAAACAGTTCCCAGAATGAGAAGAAGGTTTCTGGAGGTACCAAAACCAGCAGGGGGTCTGGGCTTGCCCAGTTTCATTCACTATTACTGGGCTGCAAACATAAGCAAGATACCATTTTGGATTTCCACATGGCGTGATAGCCAGGGTCCTGTCTGGGCCAAGATGGAATTGAACGGTGTCTCAACAATTTCTCCCATTTCGTTATTAAGCTCTTCAATTCCTGTGAGTTCACATCCTCGGATCCTTAACCCTGTGCTAAAACATTCCCTTAAAATTTGGTTTCAATTTAGGAAACATTTTCACATTACTTATCTCATTCTCTCCTTTATCAAATAATCACCTCTTTTTACCATCCCAAATTGACTCTGCATTTCAAACTTGGCATAAATCTGGTCTGGTTTTTTTAAGAGACCTTTTCTTCAAAGGGAATTTAATGTCATTCGAAACGCTACAGAGGAAATATAATATTCCTAAATCAAATTTTTTCAGATATCTCCAAGTCAGAAGTTTCATTAACAAACACCTTAAACGCCCACAATCATTTAATGAAAGTGTAATGGAGGAAATACTAGCACTACATCCTTACACAAAAGGCAATATTTCAAAAATTTACATCAAAATTCAGAATATTAACCCACCATCTTGGGCCAAAACTAAACTATCCTGGGAACGGGACCTAGGTACTGAAATCACAGAGAAGTCTTGGCAACTTAGCTTAGAACGGATTCACAGCTCTTCTATTTGTATTAGACACAGCCTAATTCAATTTAAAGTGTTGCACCGCCTACATTACTCAAATGAAAAACTTTCCAAGTTCTACCCTAATGTTAGCCCTGCATGTTTAAGATGTAAACTAGGTCTGGCTACTTTGGGACATATGTTCTGGAATTGTGAATCTTTAAAAAGTTTCTGGTCAAGAATTTTTGAGGTCATTTCTCAGTTGTGCAGGAAAAAAATTCCACCTTCCCCATTTGTGTCAATTTTTGGGATTCTTCCCCCTGGAATCACTGTTTCTAAATTACAAGGGAAAGCACTTGCTTTTGCAACCTTAATAGCGAGAAGAACCATTCTTCTTCAGTGGAAATCTGACAAACCTCCATCATTTAACAACTGGATAAAGGAAATGCTCTCTGTGCTGCAGCTGGAGAAGCTGAGATATAGCAGAGAAAACTGTCCGGAAAAATTCTGGGTGATCTGGTCTCCTTTTTTTGACTACGTTAAAAATCTGAGTCTAAACTGAAGCTAATGTTCTTGTCTAAATGATTAAAGGAGTTACATTTATTTTTATTTAACTTTTTGTCCTTTTGTTTTGCTTTTTTTTCAAGATTGTTTGTATTAGCATTTTACTTTTCTTTTGTCTGTGCTGTTGTGTATTTGTGACATGGGAGGGAGGGTGGGTGAGGGGGAATGATGATGTGTGTGTTCGTACTTGTAAAATGAGAAATCTATAAATAAAGTTTAGAAAAAAAAAAAAAAACTTTTTATTTATCTGGTGATTTGATTCATTCGTTTCAAGCATAACGTAGCACTAGCATAGCACTAGCACTAAATAGAATCATCTGTGTAGGTCTTTAAATGTTTATTATTATTCTGATTAATAATAATTGTAAATATTTTGGTGAAGAAATGTTGAATAGCTAATATTACTTATAATACCAGATATTAATACTTGTTTTTGGTTTTCCTCTCCTCCATCTTCTCCTCCTCCTCCTGCTCTGCTCGGTCCAGAAACCTCGTATTCAAAGTTTCCAGCTCCTCCTTGATTTTCCTCCATTAGAATATCAGATCATAGGAGCTGCATTCAGAATCTGCTGTGTCTGTGTGAGCTGGACTGGCTCCGCCCACACATGCCCATCTTGGGAAGTGCCTGGTTGTGGGAGGAGTCAAAGGGGAGGAGCCTCCCTTGAGCCGAAATCTCTAAATCTTAGGATCGTGGCCCGATTGTCACGTAACAAGCAACATTCTTTGCTTATTTGTCAACGTGTGAAACAAGACAGTCAAAAGCAGCCAAACGACACATTATGGCTGAACTTAACTAGCAGCTCAGCGAAGGTCTGGTGAACGCCACGGAGGACTTGATGGCTAGATCCTTTTGGGAGGCCGACGAAAAAGGCCGAAGCTCGCGTAAATTGGCTGGACAAGCGGATTGCTAGCCTACATTCAACTTTAACAAAACACACGGAGAAAAACAAAACGATTTGAGCAGATACTGCCAAGCTAAAGGAGCGTGTAACGACTCGGATCCACGTGTGTGGAAATAACAAGAACAACTCACCGACATGGAAGATCGTATGCGCAGAGACAACTTACTCATATTCAACTTAAAGTCCCAGTGAAATGAAAGTTCGACCTCCAAAACATTCTGGTGTCGCTTCTAGAGACATTTTTCCTGCTAACTGGCTGAAGGTAAAATGTTAAAACACGGCAATCTGCGAGAAAATAGCCGATAAACAGCGCTATTTCCTCTGCTGGGCGGAGCTTCTGACAATAACAGAGTGACATCACGAGTTGTGCACACGCCCAAGTTGTGTTTACATTATGGAGGATCAGAGTTTTGACCACGAAGAGGCTGAATTGAACCATATTTCATCATCATGGTCATTTCAAACCCAGTGATTGATAAAGAAGACACAGAAGGTGGTTCTGCCATCGGTGACCCCGTCTGGAACATGTTTGAGGAAGCAGAAGACGCTTCGTCCTCCATTCGTCCTCGTCTCCTCGCCTCAGCAGCCGCCACTTTTCACCTTTGAGGCTTTGAGTCCTGACTTTTGGCAGAACGACCGGCTTCCTGGGTGAAGAACTTTTATGACTGCGCAGAATCACTGAAGATGAGTCCAGGTGTTACTTAATCGTCTACTAGCCGTCCGAGCTAGCGGCTAGCCGCCCGAGCTAGCGGCTCTCGCCGCCCGTGCTCATTTTCTCCTCTCTGGTCTCTTCCAGGCTCAATCTTTCATCAAGGCTCATAAAACGCCGACTATAACTTCAAAACACTGTAAAAACGTTGATATTTAAGAGGAAACAAGCCGATATAAACACAACAGATGGAGATCTGCACAACTCTTGACGTCACGCCCACGAAGAAGAAGGATTCCCCCGACTTCCTCGGCTGGAGATTCAAACTTCAAATAACTTGGTTATGCGACAACAGTGGTGGGGCAGAGTCGGAGGAACCTTACAAGTAGAACCCCAACTATCGTTTTTTACAAAGTAGTGTTTTACATTTCACTGGAACTTTAAGATTGACCTCAGCAGTGTTTGTCTTGTTTGCGTCTGTCCTCCGTCCCACAAGGAGACGTCTGAGCTCTGTGATTGGTCCCCAGGTCCAGCAGGCTCTGGACAGCGTCCTGCAGGAGCACACGGTGCTGGTGGTGGCCCACCGCCTCAGCACGGTGGAGAAGGCCCACCACATCGTGGTACTGGACGGCGGCCGCGTGGTGGAGCAGGGGAGCCACGGCCAGCTGATGGCCGCCGCCGGCCTCTACTGCAAACTGGTGCAGAGGCAGGTCCTGGGAGTGGAGACGGACGTCCACGTCCCCAACGAGTCCCACGACCCGGAGTGGGACAGGCGGCGGAGGAGACGGAGGAGGAGGAGGAGCAGCAGCACCGGCGAGCCCGAGGGCGTCGCCCGGTACTGAGGACGGGGGACGCTGGGCTCTCCGGCCGCCGTCCCGCTGCAGCGTCTCCTTGGAGACGGGATCGGTGGTCCTGGAGGTTTGGGCTCTGCAGCCACCGAACACGTCTCTTCAACGTCTTCCACACAAGGACGTTCGTCTGGAGACACAAAGTTCTTCAATATTCAGATTCAGATTCAGATTCAGATTCAGAAAACTTTATTGGTCCCAAAGGGCAATTCATTTGTAGCCAATCATAAAACAGAACATTGCACAAACACATCACAAACACTCACTGTGTGTCACTTCCAACAGAACGGACAATAATTGAGTTTAAGAGGACCCGTTACAATACGGTCTATGTTAATTAAACACACTCCCTTCAGAATTTAACAGTGCAGTGACAGAGGGGACAAAAGAGTTGGAAAAACGATTTGTTTTCCGAAAGGGTACATAAAAACGGCGTCCAGAAGGCATGAGTGAAAACTCTGAGGACAGAGGATGGAGGGGCTGACCCAAGATACATTTAGCCTTCTTGAGAGCCCTCTCCTTCCATAGGGACTCTAGGTCTTTTTGTTTAACGCCAATGATCTTAGAGCAGATTTTGACGATGTTTTGCAGTCTATTTTTATCTTTCATAGACAAACATTTGAACCAGCAAACAAGTGAAAAAGTTAAGAGACTCTCTATGAAACAGCAGTAAAAGTTGCAGAGAATGCTTTCATTTAGATTAAAAGAGTTCAGTTTCCTTAAAAGATAGATTCTCTGCTGACCACGTTTAAAAATAGAGTCTGTGTTTGCTTCGAACCGCAACTTGTTGTCAATCCAAGAACCAAGGTATTTGTACTTTTCCACCACTTCAACCACTTCCCCATGAATGTCACTGCTACCACAAGGGGGCGCTGTGCTGCGTCTAAAGTCAATGACCATGTCCTTGGTTTTGGAGACGTTTAGATCCAAGTAGTTGCTGTCACACCATTGGACAAACTCGGTCAACGCAGGACCGTGGTTCTTTTCGGTTCCCGAAAGTAAGGACACCAAGACTGTATCGTCTGAAAACTTGACCAGGAACCGGTTTTCCTGAGTGACCCGACAACTGTCCGTATACAGGATGAACAAGAGGGGGGACAGGACACACCCCTGAGGAGATCCGGTGTTTGAGCTTGACGCTGGGGACATCTGACCATTCACGAGCACTCGCTGGGTCCTGTCCGTGAGGAAATTTAAAATCAATAAAAGATGCTGGTCGGGCAAATTAAAAACAGTGGCCAGTCTTTCAATCAGGATGTGGGGCTGCATCTTATTGAAGGCAGAAGAAAAATCCGCAAATAAAAGTCTTACATGAGCCCCGGTTTTGTCCAGGTGCTTATACACAGTGTTCAGTATGAAAAGTGTTGCGTCCTCCACCCCTTTGTTTTGCTGGTACGCAAATTGAAGTGGGTCAAGTTTCCCCTCAGTTAAAAATAGAATCTCAGACTTTAAAATTTTCTCAAAAGTTTTCATCACAAGCGATGTGAGTGCGACCGGTCTAAAATCACACAAGTCCTTTGAGCTACTTGTTTTTGGAATATCTGAAGACGAAGAGAGAAGAACGTCTCAAACAACACTTTTGTTTCATCATCATTTTGATTTTACTACAACTTTGTTTCACACTTTTTCTTCACGGTTTTTTGTTTTCTTTTTTCCATTTTTGATCCTTTGTGTTCCCCCCCCCCCCCCCCCATGAAATTTGTATTAGTCTTTTTAATCATTTGTTTGTTCAATTCTTGCAGTATAATTCTTTGTGAGGAGTTTTACCCGATGTTTCCCTATTGTCATCTGTTCTGGCTCTTTTATTTTATTTATGTATTTATTTTCTAACTTGTTATTGTTGTTAACAATTCAGAGGTGTTGTTCACAATTCACCGCAGCGTGGAGAGAAGGACCGCAGGTCCAGTGCAACCACAAATGTGAATTAAGATATTCACGCAGCAGGCAAAATTTACTTTGCAGCACATATAAGATGACCTCATTACAAAGAAAACAATAAGGAAGAGAAAGAAAAGAAAAAAATCACAAAATAAATAGAGATCAAATAAGAAGCAGGGGGTTGGAGGGGGGGGGGGGAGCTTCATCACGGGGCTCCATCTTTTATTAGAGAAGTGTTTTTGGAGCCTCAGAGTCGCTCCTCTGCTCCAGTGTCAATATTCCACGTTGTTTGGATCCACAGGTGACGGGCCGGTGGCTCCGCCTCCATCAGGTGACGGGCCGGTGGCTCCGCCTCCACCAGGTAACAGTTCCCGCTGGTTTACAGTCCGAGTCACAACATCAAACATCATTCTGGCTCTTCTAAAATGATGTTTTGGATTGAAATCACAGAGTTGATTTCTTCAATAGTGAATTTAATAATCACACAAACAAGAGACTACAAAATTCAATACGTCAGAGATTACATGACTCGAGCTCGGAGCGTTCTTCCTTGCAGACCCAAGAGTGCAGGCCAGGTTTACAATGAAGAAGCTGTAACGCCTGGTTCATGTTTATACCTTTACACCAGTGTTTTTCAAACTCTGCTCCGCGGCACACTGGTGTTTCCTCCAGATCTCGTCAGGTGAGTCGTGGGAAATTATCACATTTCACAGTTTTTTCTAAAAAAAAAAAACATTTGCTCTCACAGCCCCTTGTGTTGCAGAGTAATGATGTATAAATACTCTTCACCACTAGAGGGCAGCACAGAACTTTGCAGGTGAAATGTAAAGTGACAGACGTCAGTGTGGTTCATCTCCACCTCCTGCTACCATCTTGTATCAAAGTACTGTGTCAGTGACAGTGATGGAGAAGTTTTAGAAAACCAGGATCTCAGCTCTTCATCCATCAGGTCCAGGTTTCACACTGACGGAGTCACTATTAAAAAAAGTCCTTGCTTTCTGGATTTACTGGATTCCTGTTGATAAAACTTTGATGAGAAAGACTTTATATTGTTAATAGAGGCGACAGAGTTTAACATTTTAACATTTTCAGGTGGAGGTGTGACTCCAGAGTTTTACAAAGAAAAAAGTGTGTCTCGGCTCAGAAAGGTTGAAAAACACTTCTCTAGGGGGCGCTACACTGGTGGTGCCGGGTTCCCCCCTGGTGGTACCGTCCTCTGGGTTTCCCCGCCCGGGCACCTGGCTGGTCCCCAAGTATGTGGTTGGATTGGCTGGTCTGCCCGGCTGGGGGGGGGGGGGGGGGGGGGGGGGGGGGATCTGTGGGGCGGCGCCCCCTGTGGTTAAAAGTTGCGCCACCCCCAGTGTGGAAGGTCCAAAATGTGTCTCTTTCCTCACCTTAGTCCTCGGTGTCCTCCATGTCTCCATATCACCTTAGTCCTCGGTGTCCTCCATGTCTCCATATCACCTTAGTCCTCGGTGTCCTCCATGTCTCCATATCACCTTAGTCCTCAGTGTCCTCCATGTCTTCATATCACCTTAGTCCTCGGTGTCCTCCATGTCTTCATATCACCTTAGTCCTCGGTGTCCTCCATGTCTCCATATCACCTTAGTCCTCGGTGTCCTCCATGTCTCCATATCACCTTAGTCCTCGGTGTCCTCCATGTCTTCAGCAAAGTTCTGTGCTGCCCTCTAGTGGTGAAGAGTATTGTAGCGATCAGGGAGTTGGTCGCTGCAGTGCATGATGGGAGTTCAGGTTATGTGTTGCCGGAGGTTATTGAGGGTTATTGTTGGGCTTGTTGTGTGTGTTGGTTTGTGCTTGTGTTGTGTTTTTGTTCCTCGGTTCAGATAGTTGATGAACGTGAAAACTCGTGAGTCACCGTTCAGTAAAGTGACTCGCGGGTTTTGAACGATTCGTTCAAATTCAATCATCACTAATGTGAATTTGACAGGGGAGAAAAATACATTTTGTAAATGCAGGAAAGATGGTTAATAGAAATGTCTGAGATGTGAAAACTTGACTGAGTTGAGTGGGTTGAGGAATGAGATCTCCTGTGTTGGGACTTATAATTGTTTGGTGTCACCAATATGAAAAATTAATTTACAGAAGGTTGCGTTGTATCGTGGTAACCTTTATCTAGTCTGTATCTAGTTTTGGTTAAGTTTAAAGAAGGCAGCGCTTTTTAGCTGCACGCATCGCTTAACTCATGTTTATTAAAGCCACGTTGACTCAGTTTAACTACAGAGCTTGGAAACATTCAGAGCCACGTGCAAGAATCGAACAGACGTGCTATGTTGCGCTAGCAATGGAAGGTTTCATCAAAAACCTGACTTCTTCTGGACTAGTTTGAGTAAAAACTGGGTTTTACACCTTCGTTATTACACAAGAACGTGGTACGAAAGCCGATTAAAGTGTTAAAAAAAGAACTGAATTCCTCTATTGGGGGCAAAAAACTGTGCGACCCATCCGGGGATTCGAACCTGCAAGCTTGGCCTTATTAGCACCACGCTCTAACCAACTGAGCTAACCGGCCATTTTTCATGTGTGGAATAAATTGGTGGCATTGGCATTGGTGGGTTGTTTATATTACAAGTTGGAGTTAATTATTTCATCTAGTTTGGTTTGTTGGACGTTAGTGTGCAACCAGGAGTGAGAAATGTGTTGTGTGGAGTCTCATCCTGTTATGAAGTTCCGGTTGCGTGTGTTCATGTCGCAATAAAAGCCTCTGGTGTTCAGCTGGCAGAATAGAATTTCGACTCAGAGTAATTCTTCCGCGGTGCTCAACACAGTATTTATACATGATTACTCTGCACACTGCTCTGACAGCGGCTGTGAGAGTAAATGTTTTTTTAGAAAAAATGTGAAATTGGATCATTTCCCACGGCTCACCTGACTAGACCTCGTGGCACAGTGGTCGAAAAACAGTGCTGTATCGTCTGTTCTTCAGTAAAACAGGAAACAATCAGCGTATCATGATATAAAACACAAACTTTGACATGCAGCAGATAAAACAGCCTCCTGCTCTCCGGCTGAAGCGTCTCTGACGTATTTATTCTGTCTTTCCTGCACTGCAACATTTCTGGACTGAGGTCTTCAAGTCCCTCTCAAATCTGTCCCCCGGAACATTTTACACAATCGACTGCTCAACAGGAAGTGTTGATTCATTCCAACGGGCCGACAAGCTGAAACGCCCTGATTTAACCTGAGACTGTGGATGAAGGACTGGAGGACAAAGCCATTCTAAGAATTGGGGGACATGTTCTGTCTCGGTGTATTAATACTTCACTCCACACACAGTCTGTGAAAAGTCGTCGTTTGGCTTTGCTTTGCTTGTGGGACGTCGTTCTGACGTCTGAAGCACGACGAAAAAGTATTATATACATGTTTAAATATTATATCTAAAAAAAGGAAACAGCTGAACAACAGGTACTTCCCTGAAGCTGTGATATTTAAAAAAGGAAGCTCTTTGCTTTGTTTGATGTGAAAATGCATTAAACAGGTGACAGGAAGTTGTTGTAAGAAGAAACTGTGGTGTGAGAGGAAGTTAGTGTGAGCCCTCGTCCTCGGATCGTCCTCATTTGTTCTCAGCAACCACACTTCACTCCGTTTTCACCGCAGCGAGACCTGGAGACCTGGAGACCTTGAGACCTTGAGACCTTGAGACCTGGAGACTTGGAGACCTGGAGACCTGGAGACCTGGAGACCAGGAGCTGGAAAACTAAACTCCAAGGTGAGTCTTTTATCGTTTGACGACGCAGTAATTCTGACATCAGAACCACTGTGTTCCAGTAGGTGTGTTAATGGCAGGGTGTCTTCGTCCTCTAATCCAGATTATAGAGCATATTCCTCCTCTAATCCATATTATAGAGCATCTCCCTCCTCTAACAATCAGATTATAGAGCATCTTCCCCCTCTAATCCAGATTATAGAGCATCTTCCTCCTCAAACACAAGATTATAGAGAATCTTCCTCCTCTAATCCAGATTATAGAGTATCTTCCTCCTCTAACATCAGATTATAGAGCATCTCCCTCCTCTAATCCAGATTATAGAGCATCTTCCTCCTCTAATCCAGATTGTAGAGCATTTTCCTCCTCTAATCCAGATTATAGAGCATCTTCCTCCTCTAACATCAGATTATAGAGCATCTCCCTCCTCTAATCCAGATTATAGAGCATCTTCCTCCTCTAATCCAGATTGTAGAGCATTTTCCTCCTCTAATCCAGATTATAGAGCATCTTCCTCCTCAGGTTCATGACAGTGACTAATGACTGGTTTGAAATGTGACAGTGAGGGAAGCAGCTCAGAAGGTCGGAGGAACATCTCAACATGGCTTCTTCTTCTACGTCCACCAACGTGGGAAACATGGTGGTGGTCACCCATCTGCTCCCGGCGGCGGCCACCGGGGGGCAGCAGCCGTCGTGGGAAAGAGGCGGCAGGTTCAGGAGGGGACAGCCCAAGGCGCTGGGGGTGAGATTCTCATAACAGACACTGTCTCCTGGAGGGAACCAAGGTTTGGCCTCCCTTTCTTCCTTCCTTCCTTCCTTCCTTCCTTCCTTCCTTCCTTCCTTTGTCAGAATCCAAAACAACATAAAGTCCAGTGAAATAAGAGTTTCTCTCTCGTTCTGTCCATCATCAGTCATGTTTCTTGTGTTCGTCTCTTCAGACGGTTCAGATCATGATCGGAGTGATGGTCCTGGCGTTCACCATCACGATGGGCGTCGTCCAACCTACTCTGGGATTCTTTAGCGGGATTTTTTTTTGGGGAGCTGCGATCGTAAGTGAGGATTTTAAGTTCCTCTGTCTTCAAGTCGTCTCGTCCGTCTTCATCTACATTTACTGTTGCAGTACATCGCCTCTGGATCGGTGACGGTGGCTGCCGGCAAGCACTTCAGCCGTTGTCTGGTGAGTGAAACACATTCTTGGATTTGAGGAAAAATCATTGAACTCTTGTCATCATTTCAATTTTGAAGGAAAAAAATCTGACATTTTAAACATTTCTTCCATTGTTTTCCATCTAATTTCTCCCGTCCCTCCAGATCAACGCCTCTCTGGTGATGAACATCATCGCGGCGGTTGTTGCTGTAACTGGAATCATAATCTACTCACTGGATAGCGTCCTCTGGAACTACCACTACTCTGCCGTAAGAACTCTAATGGTTGTTTCCATGGTAACCACAGCTTAGCTATAGCAGGAGTCGCCTTGGTGGGATATCGTCTCTCCGTTGGGTTCGGTTCTCCGTTCAGAGTTGACTTGTGTTCCTGCTGCCACCGTCCCACCGTGAGCAGATTCTAACTTCGTCTCTCTCCAGTATCGTTATTATGAAGGTTATTCCATCGTGTTGGTCGTGTTCCAGCTCCTGCAGCTCATCGTTTCAATCACGGTGGCGGGATACACCTGCAGTGAAACCTGCGACTGCTGCAGGGAGGTGAGGAGCTCCGGCCGTAGCATCTAGTCGTTGTGCACATGTGCAGTCTTTTATTTTGACAGTCACCGTCATAACAATCCAGCTTGGTCGGTCTGTCCACGAGAACGTCGATGTCCCAGTGTTTAGAGCTTGTGGTTCTCTGCTTCCTGTGTGTGTGGTTCTAGTACTAAAGCAACCAACAGCACCCTCTGGTGTCCGTAACGAGAAACTACATCGCTTTAAGCATTTCCACTGTTTCAGTGTAAACGGACAGTTTTCAAATCGTGTGTACGTGGACATTTTCAAAAGTTGAAAGCGCAAAAAGCGACGTGATTTCACTCGAATCGTTGTCATGGAAACGGGGCCCCGGTCACATTTTGTGTCTCTCGTCTTCTAGCAGCCACGAGTCGTCGTTCAGACTGTCGACGGTGCGTTCGCCGCTCAGGCTCCGCCCCCTTTCCAGCCAGCGGCTGTGGCCCCCGCTCAGCCACACCCACAGGTAAATATAACATCGTCTATTAGCAACGTGGTTGTTTTGATTAAAACCCTGACGGTGTCCTGTTATGTCGTCTTGTCGTGTTGTCCCGTGTTGTGTTGTCTCGTGTCGTGTTGTCTTGTGTCATGTGTTGTCTTGTGTCATGTGTTGTCTTGTGTTGTGTTGTGTTGTCTTGTCTCGTGTCGTGTTGTCTTGTCTCGTATCGTGTTGTCTTGTCTCGTATCGTGTTGTCTTGTGTCGTGTTGTCTTGTCTCGTGTCGTGTTGTCTTGTCTCGTTTCGTGTTGGCTTGTCTCGTCTTGTCTCGTGTCGTGTTGTCTCGTGTCGTGTTGTCTTGTCTCGTATCGTGTTGTCTCGTGTCGTGTTGTCTTGTCTCGTATCGTGTTGTCTCGTGTCGTGTTGTCTTGTCTCGTGTCGTGTTGTCTTGTCTCGTGTCGTGTTGTCTTGTCTCGTGTTGTCTTGTCTCGTATCATGTTGTCTTGTGTTGTGTTGTCTTGTCTCGTGTCGTGTTGTCTTGTCTCGTGTCGTGTTGGCTTGTCTCGTCTTGTCTCGTGTCGTGTTGTCTCGTGTCGTGTTGTCTTGTCTCGTGTCGTGTTGTCTTGTCTCGTATCGTGTTGTCTCGTGTCGTGTTGTCTTGTCTCGTGTCGTGTTGTCTTGTCTCGTATCGTGTTGTCTTGTGTCGTGTTGTCTTGTCTCGTGTCGTGTTGTCTTGTCTCGTGTCGTGTTGTCTTGTCTCGTATCGTGTTGTCTTGTGTCGTGTTGTCTTGTCTCGTGTCATGTTGTCTTGTCTCGTTTCGTGTTGGCTTGTCTCGTCTTGTCTCGTGTCGTGTTGTCTCGTGTCGTGTTGTCTTGTCTCGTATCGTGTTGTCTCGTGTCGTGTTGTCTTGTCTCGTATCATGTTGTCTCGTGTCGTGTTGTCTTGTCTCGTGTCGTGTTGTCTTGTCTCGTATCGTGTTGTCTTGTGTCGTGTTGTCCTGTCTCGTGTCGTGTTGTCTTGTCTCGTGTCGTGTTGTCTTGTCTCGTATCGTGTTGTCTTGTGTCGTGTTGTCTTGTCTCGTGTCGTGTTGTCTTGTCTCGTGTCATGTTGGCTTGTCTCGTCTTGTCTCGTGTCGTGTTGTCTCGTGTCGTGTTGTCTTGTCTCGTGTCGTGTTGTCTTATCTCGTATCGTGTTGTCTCGTGTCGTGTTGTCTTGTCTCATGTCGTGTTGTCTTGTCTCGTGTTGTCTTGTCTCGTGTCGTGTTGTCTTGTGTCGTGTTGTCTTGTCTCGTGTCGTGTTGTCTTGTCTCGTGTCGTGTTGGCTTGTCTCGTGTCTTGTTGTCTTGTCTCGTGTCGTGTTGTCTTGTCTCGTGTCATGTTGTCTTGTCTCGTGTCATGTTGTCTTGTCTCGTGTTGTGTTGTCTTGTCTCGTGTCGTGTTGTCTTGTCTCGTGTCATGTTGTCTTGTCTCGTGTCATGTTGTCTTGTCTCGTGTTGTGTTGTCTTGTCTCGTGTCGTGTTGTCTTGTCTCGTGTCATGTTGTCTTGTCTCGTGTCATGTGTTGCCTCGTGTCGTGTCGTCTTGTCTCGTGTTGTGTTGTCTTGTGTCATGTGTTGTCTCGTGTCATGTTGTGTTGTCTTGTGTTGTGTTGTGTCATGTTGTCTTGTGTCATGTGTTGTCTTATGTTGTTTTGTCTTGTCTCATCTTGTCTCGTCTCATCTTGTCTTGTCTTGTCTTGTCTTGTAGGCGGTGCCCGAGTACAAAAACCCTGACCTGGGTTCCACTGAGCCTCCAGCTTATCAATTTGCTCCCTGACCGACCGTCCGACTCCAAATGTGCTGCTTTAGCTTGACTTTCTTTTTATATAATCCTCAATATCTGTCAACAAGAGACGTGGAAGAGATGAAGTGTAAACAAGCGAAGAGAGAGAAGAAGAGAGAAGAAGAAAGAAGAAGAGAGAAGGTAGACGAGGTGTGGAGATCAGGAGATGCTGTGTGACTTCAAGCTGCAAAGTGAAATATCATGGCTGGAATATTGTGTGTTAGATGAAGCAAAATAAATAAATAATGTGCTCAGTGAATATGTTTTGATCATATTCTACATTAAAATGCAGTGTGTGAAGAAGTGGGCATTCATTCATTCATTCATTCATCCATTCATTCATTCATTCGTTCATTCATTCATCCATTCATTCATTCATTCAGCTGTTGTTAGCGCTGACACTAATTGCTAGCATCCACTGGCAGTTAAACAGTGAATGATGAAGTTCTGCTGTGTGTGTGTGTGTGTGTGTGTGTGTGTGTGTGTGTGTGTGTGTGTGTGTGTGTGTGTGTGTGTGTGTGTGCGTGTGTGCGTGCGTGCGTGCGTGTGTGCGTGCGTGCGTGCGTGCGTGTGTGCGTGCGTGCGTGCGTGTGTGCGTGTGTGCATGTGTGTGTGTGTGTAGACTAAAAAAACCTTCTGGTCCACTAAAATAAAGTGTCTAAACTAAGTCTTTCTGTCAGGAGTTTTTTATTGACGTAAACATGTCGTGACAGATGAGTCAGCCTGAGTTTGTCCTGTGCAGAGTTTGGTCTGAGCCCCCCTCTTTATATGCCTCAGTGCCCTTGAGCAAGACATTTTAACACAAACGTCTCCAGACAGTTGGACTGAGTGTCCACGTTGACCAGAGCATGAAACCAAAGCCATGTCCTCTGTCTTTGTCCAACATGGAGCCGGTGGACCTGGATGATGTAGAAGAAAAGGTTGTGATGAAAATAAGACGAGCAAAGGCTCGACCAGAGCCTCCACTGAACCTTTGGACCCCAAAATGAAAAGCAACACACAACAACACAACTGGAGTTTGACATTCCAGGAACTCTACAGTTTGAACTGATTGAAAATTGTGATTAGATACAAATAAGACGTGTTCATAATTATTTAAAAATAAAAGTGTAACTGCACATCAATTCTAACAAATGTTTAGCTAAAATTCAATTCAAGCAAAAAATCCAAAGTTTACGACTCTGTGCTTTTACTTTGCTGTTTTAATGACGAAAGCACCAGAAAGCCACTGCGATGGAAATAAAGCTGCAGCGTCAAACATCAACTAGAAGTAAACTGCAGGAGTTCTGCTTGGCTGTGGAGAAAAGTGTTCCTCTGGTGCTCTTCAGTTCAGGATCCCTGGAGAACCACTGTCGGCTTCTAAACAGAAACATATACTCAATTCTCTTCCAATATACTTTGTGACATGATATAGTAATCAAGCTAATAAAGTGAAACAAAAGAAATGTGGATCTATTGAAAAGTGACAGTTCTCACAGAGAAGCTCTCCCAGACCATCGGCTTCAGTGTGAATAAGAACATCATTTTTGAATAAAAGATATAAGTAGAATAAAAGACAATTGCTGAGGAAAAGTAAAATACCATCCACACAGAGAATGACACTAATAAGGCATATGGTGAGTTTGTGCAAGTATTCCAAAAAGTATATGATAAAAATTGTCCAATGACAAAATACTGTATAAACAGAAAGTGTAAATAAAACCCATGGACGTCTAAAGGATTGTTGAATGCATCCAAGAAAAAAACCTCACTTTACAAAATATTTATAAATAATAGATTAAAAGAAGCGGAGAACAAATATAAGAAATATAAAAATGAATTGATGGGTATAATTAGAAAATGTAAACAGGATTATTATCATAGGTTGTTAGAAAACAATAAGAATAATATTAAAGGCTTTTGGAATATCTTAAACAGTATAATTAGAAATTAACGAGAACGATCAATTATCCACAATATTTCAAAGATGACGACAAAGCTCTAAATAATATGAATGAAGTAGTTGATACATTTAATAAATTCTTTGTAAATGTTGGACTGAACCTGGCTGCAAAAACAGCAAATGATGAGAATTATAATTGTGAGCTCAAAGACACAAATCCTCTGTCCTGTTCCTCAATCCTGTGGAGGAAAAGGAGATACTGGACATTGTTAGAGGGTGTAAAAATAAAACCTCCACAGATTACTATGATATGGATATGAAGACCTTACAAAGTGTTATTGAAAGTATCTCTGAGACGTTAACATACATCAGTAACTTCTGTTACAAACTGGACAATTTCCTGATAGTATGAAAGTTAAAAGTGATTCCTCTGTTCAAGGCAGGAGAGAAACATTAAACATCTCTTCACAAACTACAGGCCTGTCTCCCTCTTACCACAATTCTCTACAATCTGAGAAAAGGTTTTCAATTCCAGACTTGACAGCTTTATTGAACGGTTTAATTTACTCTGATAATCAGTTTGGCTTTAGGAACAATCACTCAACTTCACACTCTTCGATATAACTGAATAAATTACTTATGCTGTTGACAACAAGAAATATGCATTAGGGTTATTCATTAACCTGAGTAAAGCGTTTGACACAATAAACTATGACATATTAATTAATAAGCTAGAACATTATGGGATCAGGGTGGAGCTCTACAGTGGGTTACCAGTTATTTACAGTAAAAAATGGAAAACAACGTGTGAAAATCGGTGATTATCAGTCAAGTTGTCTACAAACTGTGTGTGGAGTACCTCAAGGTTCCATTCTGGGCCCCAAATTGTTTAACATGTACCGTATTTTCCGCCCTATAAGGCGCACCTAAATACCTAAAATTTTCTCAAAAGCTGCCAGTGCGCCTTATACACCGGTGTGCCTTATATATGGAAGAATTGCGCTACTCGAGACTGCTATTTGACAGGTGAACAACCAGAAGCTTTTATTTTGACACCTCTAACTTCGCAACCGGATCTTCAGAGCGGACGACACTCCACACAACACCTTCATCACTCATGGTTGCACACCAACATTCTAACAAACCAAAATAAACTAGATGAAATAATTACTCCCTAAACTGGGGAACAAAAACACATAAACACAATCAACACAACACCAAGCCCAACAACAACCCACAATAACCTCCAACAACACAAAACATGAATTCCCATCATGCCTTGCAGCGACCACCACTGGACGGTAAGCAGCCGCCGACTTCATTTTCCCCGTAGAAGAAGAAGCGCGTGGTGCATGCTGTGATATATGACTGCGCATGTACAGACCCCAAAATGGCCCCGACGAAGAGACACGCGTACAATGCCGAGTTTAAACTCAAGGCGATCAGTCATGCAGTCGAACATGGTAATAGAGCAGCAGCGAGGGAATTCCACATCAACGAGTCAATGGTGCGGAAGTGGAGGAAACAAGAAGATGACCTGCACCAGGTAAAGAAGACAAAAAAGAGTTTCCGAGGGAGCAAAGCCAGATGGCCACAGTTGGAGGACAGACTCGAACAGTGGATTGTTGAACAGAGAGCAGCAAGTCGGAGTGTCAGTACAGTCACTGTTCGAATGAAGGCAACCGAGCTAGCAAGCGAACTTGACATTAATGACTTTAAAGGCGGTCCTTCTTGGTGCTTTAGGTTTATGAAAAGACGTAATCTCTCCATCCGCACACGAACTACTGTTTCACAGCAACTGCCAACAGACTACCGCGAAAAGCTGGCCTCTTTCCGCGAATATTGCAAAAACAAGGTTAATGAAAAAAAGATCCGGCCAGAGCACATCATCAACATGGACGAGGTTCCACTCACCTTTGATATTCCTGTGAACCGCACTGTGGATAAAACGGGAGCACGCACGGTAAATATTCGCACCACAGGGAACGAGAAGTCGTCCTTCACTGTCGTTCTCGCTTGCCAGGCTGATGGCGAGAAACTTCCACCCATGGTTATTTTCAAGAGGAAGACCTTGCCAAAAGAAAACTTTCCAGCCGGCGTCGTCATCAAAGCGAACTCGAAGGGATGGATGGATGAAGAAAAGATGAGCGAGTGGTTGAGAGAAATTTACGTGAAGAGACCAGGTGGCTTTTTTCACACAGATCCATCCCTGTTGATCTACGACTCCATGCGCGCCCATATCACAGATGGTGTCAAAAAACAAGTGAAGCGCACTAATTCAACACTCGCCGTCATTCCGGGCGGATTGACAAAAGAACTCCAGCCGCTCGATATTGGTGTCAACAGGGCATTCAAAGCTCGACTGCGAACTGCGTGGGAACAGTGGATGACAGAAGGCGAACACACGTTCACCAAGACGGGGAGACAGCGCCGGACGACATACGCCACTATCTGCCAGTGGATCGTAAATGCTTGGGCTGATATATCAGTCTCAACTGTGGTCCGAGCTTTCAAGAAGGCAGGAATTGTCACTGAACTGCCAGACAGCAGCAGCGACACTGACTCGATTACTGACGACTTTGACGAGACGGAGCCGGCGTGTTGGATGCCGTATTCGCCCAACTGTTTAATTCGGACACAGAAGGAGAAGAATTCGAGGGATTCGTGGAGGAGGAATAACTTTATAAAGTGAGCTTTACCGGTACATGTTTATTTTGTGTGTTGTGTTGTGTGACGTTCACGCTTGAGCAACGTTGAGTTATTGAAAAATTGTTATTGCTTTGCACTATTTCGAGTGTTACGGTACTATATTGTTATTGCACTAATGTTTGATTTACCGTAACACTATCAGACTGTTTTTTTCGTGTTGGGCGTGAACGGAGTTGTCCGAACGCTGGTTTGTACCGGGTAATAAAGTTTGACTGACCCATCGGACTGTTTTGTTGACATTCCCTTTAGCGCAGCTCCATCTAATGGATGCATAACGTACCAGGTAACCCCAGCCTCTACTGCAGCGTCTATTCCAGGGGTCGGCAACCCGCGGCTCTTTGGTTCCTCCACTGCGGCTCCTTGAGCCTCTGTCCCACTGCAGTTCATCCCGGAGGGACGTAAGGAGGCAAGGCCAGCCAGAGAGGGACGTAAGGAGGCAAAGCCACGCAGAGAGGGACGTAAGGAGGCAAAGCCACGCAGAGAGGGACGTAAGGAGGCAAAACCACCCAGAGCGCAGTCCCGCTACAAAGAGTGGGATGAAATGTAGGCGGGTTGTGAACAACGCAGCGATATAACGTCATTACACAACAATAATGGCATGAAGATCGTAGAGTCGCGGCTGCAGGTCATGACAGCCGGAGCCGCAGCTCCACGGCTCAACTGGTATCTGAAGCTGGGAGCTTCCTGTACCTTTCAGAGTAAAAGCGCTGCGCTGCGCTGTGGAGCGCCGACAATTCCGGGAGGATCATTGCGGACTTGTTGAGTGTGACGGCAAATTCTAATGAATTACACAACAACTACAGGACATTAAAGACACACCACTCACACTCATGGTTCTAACAATCCCAGATTTCCCACAGATATCTTCCATTTTAATAATGTGTAGCAATTGACTCTTATTCCAGAAGTTTACGTGCGCATAGTCACACTTCCGGTTTAGCCCCGCTACTTGAATTGCGATACGAGTCTGTTTAATTGTTTCCAATTTAAAGCACAGTCACAAGTCAGCAAGATTACATTGCTGTGGTAAGACATCATGGAGGAGAAGTAGGCAGTGTAGGCTTTGTTTATTTGTTTATTTGTACATTAAAATTCATCCTGAGCTCCTCAGTGCAGCCGATTGAAACTCCCATAATTCATTGCAGCTGTTTGTGGTGTTTTAAATGCAATTATTGGGGGTTCTATTTGGTTTGTGGTGTCGGTAATAATTGTGTTGTGTTGTGTTTTTGTTGCTTAGTTCATGTACCGGTAGTTTAGTTTATTACCGGTAGTTGTAAGTTGTCAACCAGCAGTGAAGTAGGTTTTGTGTGTAGTGTCCTCCTGGCATAGGCTGCAGGTAGGACTATCAAAATAAGGTGCATGCACCTCTCTGGGTGTTAGAATCAGTGGGAAATGCAACCTAATAGCTTTGAACTGTAAAGGTTGCTGACCACTGGTCTACTCCATGCGCCTTATACGGCGGTGCGCCTTATATATGAATGAAGTTATGAATTATGGCAATTGATGCAGGTGCGCCTTATACACCGGTGCGCCTTATAGGGCGGAAAATACGGTACATAAACCACATCTGTAAAACATCTCAAATTCTTAGATTCAGCTTGTTTGCAGACGATACAAATGTTTTTGCTTCAGGAGACGATTTAAAACAACTGTGTCTAATTGTTTACTTGGAACTCAAGAGTGTCAACAAACGGTTCAAACAAAACTAATGATCTCTAAATGTGAGTAAAAGCAAAATGATGATATTCGGCAACTGTAATTCCAATTCGTAGGAAGCGATTCAGATAGAGGGTGTTGTTATAGAGCGTTGTTATAGAGCGTTGTTATAGAGCGTTGTTATAGAGCGTTGTTATAGAGTGTTGTTATAGAGCGGGTGCATGGAATCACATTCCTTGGAGTTTTTATTGATGATAGAATTCCTTGGAAATCTCACATCAAATATATATCTACGGAAATCTCAAGAAACATTGCAATAATAGCAAAAGCAAAGCACATTATAAATATCAAAGTTTTACACACCGTATACTGTTCTCTGATTTTGCCCTATTTATATTATTGTACTGTGGTTTGGGGTAGTACTTATAAAAACACAGTAAAACCAATAGTAGTGTTACAAAAAAGAGCTATTGGATTAATTCATAAAGGTTTCTGGACCACACTAACTCATTATTTTTATAATCAAACATCATGAAGTTTAGTGACATTGTTGAGTTCCAAGCAGTACAGATGTTCTATAAAGTACAGATGTTGTATAAAGCAGGTTACAGATTGTTACCAAGACAAATACAAAGAAGGTTCCAGATCGTACTGGTCGTCATGAATCACGTGAGGAATTAAAGTTTAGGACTCAGAAACACAGTAGAACCCTCAAAAATGTTATCCCGACAGTTCATGGTGAACAACTGTGGAACAAATTGGAGACGAAGTTGAAACGACGTCCAAACATCAACCTGAGGTCCGTTTCACGAAGCAGGTTTAAGGATTACCCCAGGTTAATTAACACCGAGTTGAGGGAAATGCGGGATTTTCCGTTTCACAAAGGGAGGTAACTCAAACCGGAGGAAGCGGGGTAACTCAAGCCTGTTTCATGAAGCGGTGTAACGTCAACTCCCGGTCAGTTACCGGGGCAACAGACGCTCTAGAACTAACCTGGTCGGGAGCAGGTTTTTGTCAGTGAACACGGAGTTTTGCTCTGGCTCCGCCCCCTTTCAGACGGGCACGGGACTTCATTTCCACATTCAGCGGGGGAGTTTTGGTGAAACAGTTCTGCAGTGCCTTATTCCAGAGGCAAATTAGACGTCAACTTTATTCCCTCAATATGGAATGTGCTTTTGATAATGATCCGATTGATGAAGGCGCAGCATTACTTCGCCCAGAATTTAATATTCGCATCATCAGACATAGATGTACTGGCATTTGCAGACACCTTCCTTTTTGAGCGGTACGTTTTACTGCCGAGACCATTATGTACATCCACAGTTTAATCGCTCTGTACATTAGCAACATCACCAGCTGAGCCTTGCCCTGACGTCATAGCAGATATTGTGTGTTGTGCTGCGTTTCCTCGTAAATGGCAGAGCTGTCAGAGACACCATATGCCATCATTACTTCGGGGTCTGACCACCAGCACCACCATCACCACCACCACCACCAAATAAAGACATGATGCACAATTAATTTGGTCTTTTTTATTTCCTACAAATACAAGCGCTAGTTTAGTTAATGTAGTTAGTAGTTAGCATAATTCACCTGGGACTGTACACCCACCCTTAACTTGTGCTCCAGTTTTTTCCATCTTCTGGAGCAGGTGGAGTCTATAGATCTGTTTTACAGATAACTGGGAGGACATAAGGAGGACATTCAATTATTACAGTTGGACATGAATTCCCCAGAATGAACCTCTGGTGTTTACTGAACATCTGTCTCACTGTCAGTCCTTGCAGTGGATGTTGAGGGACCCTCCTGCTGCTGCCCAGCCATGCCCTGTTAAAAATAATGTGTCAATACTTCAGTGTAGACAAAATATCACTCTTTATTCCTCCACAATGTTTCAGAAATGTAAAGAGGATGAGAACTATCATACCTCTATAGGCCTTTGTGGATCCTCCTCTGTAAAGGCAGCAGACAGGGTTTCCTCGTACTCTTCATCCTAGATTAATATGTTTCAGTATATTTAAACTACCATTTTGCAAGATCTTTGGAGTGTTGCCTACTTACAAGGTCTGTTGTGGCATGAGGGGGTCCAGCAGGCAGAGAGCACCATCACAATCTGTTGGGTGACAAAACAAAGACATGATGGGGAAACAAAGATGAACAAAAATAGGCTTAAAGAGATATATAGGCCTCGGCATATGATATATTATGAAGGAAGTGGTATGTTGAGGGGTGAGGTCTGAAGAGGAGCTCCTCCAGGGATTCCCTCAGCCACTGGCCTCCCAACATTCTGGCTTAGGGCTCCTCTGCCTCTGTTAAAGGTGGAGGTGCTGGGCCACCACCCATTTTACATCTGCCTTCTTTCTGTTGGCTGAGTAAAGTCTGCGTTAGTTTAGCCTTAATTATTTGACAGCACATGATATGGGTGAGAAGACATTTATGTGTTTGAAAACAGCATTATGTTGGAATAAAACACCTCACAGTCAAATGGCCACTTGATATTTACTGTACAATGTCACACATGATGGAAATTACGTTAAGAAATGTATTGATTAACAATTAAATTGGCAGCGGTCTTACCCGATTGGACAATGTTTTTATATTTCACTTTCAGCTGCTGCCAAGAGGCTTCTCCCCCGCGGAGTTGCACCCAAAAGAAATAAATTAATAAGCTACCATCAAGCAGTATTCCCTTGCAATAATATTGTGATGACAAAGACGTTTGAACTTACGCATTCATTTGAGCAGCAATCTTCTTCCACGCCGCCTCCCTCTCTTTAGCAGCCGCTGCGCTGTTGCATTTTTTTTTTTTTTTTTAATATGTTCATATTCGCCATATGATGGGATCAATACTTCCTGCTCCACTGGCGTCAAAAACTCCGCCCTCCGCGTCTCAGTTGTCATGGTGACTGGTTGAATCGGGGCTCCATTGATGTGGTCTTTTTAGAGTCGTGGTGCACGCGCTTGACTCCAGGTGAAACTACTCTGAGTTCATCAAACTGATCAAAATCCGGCATCGTGAAACCGAAAACTCCGCGTTTTCTGTCTCAGTGTAACTCAACTCAGAGCTCGGTGTTAAGCTCATGGCTTCTTAAACCTGCTTCGTGAAACGGACCCCTGGTCAAATATAAATACAAACAAAAGACTTTTGAAACATAGAGAGAAGAAGAAATGCATTGAAGAAGTAGGATCAACGCATATGTGTGTGTGTGTGTGTGTGTGTGTGTGTGTGTGTGTGTGTGTGTGTGTGTGTGTGTGTGTGTTGTTAGTTTGGTCCATGTTGATAAAGTTGTGTGAAATGTAACAAGTTCTCTTTTGTTGATGTTTTGTTGATGTTTTGTTCTTTCTATACCAGTAAAATGTCAAATGAGTTTTCATTGCACTGAGTTTGGGGGAGGCGCTCAGAAGCTTCTTGCTTCAGCCAAACTGCTTTTGGGCAGAATGTGTACTGCTAAAATAAACAAATAAACAAACAAATAAATAAATGAATTAGATAATGTGGTTATGATATAAGTTTACAAATCTTGTAGTTAACAGTTCTATGGTAACAGAAAACATCTCATACAGTGAATATGGAGAAAATCAAATATTTCTAAAATCAACATTTTCATGGCTAAGAAAACAACAACAACAACAACAACAACAACAACAACAATAAAGTGTTCTGTGCCTGAGAAAGAGACACTTCCTGCACAGGGCTTCAGGGTTGAATGGAGTGTTTGTCTCCCTCTAGTGTCAAAGTCTGCACCCTACAGCTATGAGCAAATGTTTTGAGATAAAATGACAAAAGTGATTTAAAAGACAAAGAAATCCCCCTCCATTGCTGAAAATGTGGTTGAAGTGACAAAACAGCAACGATGCTGAACTATTGAGTGAAACTAAAGCAGATTTATTACTAAAGATTTAAGAAAAACTAAAAAGAACAAAATTCATTCCTTTCATTTCATCAATGCAACACAAGCCACCGTTTTGGTAAATTTAGAAAAAAACTCTAATACAGGTTGTCTTGACTTTGCATTTTGTTGGAGGTTTTATTTGGTATAAAGTGTGAAAAGCATGTTTTTGGGCTGCGAGGTGTCGACCTCAGTTCTGCCGCTGATCGCTGGTGTTTGTGAGGACGTCTGTAAAACAGCACCAGGCTCCTGGTGGAGATGACGCTCAGGCCAGATGTTCCCAACATCAGGACATAGAGAGGCAATGTTGACTCTGACGAGTCGGCCAGCAAAGTGCCAACGATGAACACCGCAAGCCTGAAACAGGAAGTGGAAAACCAAGAGACACCGGACATGAAGATGATGATAGAAAACACTGACAGGATTAAAATATTCTTGTGTGGCTGAATCGTAGTTCTGTGAACGTGTGAATTAAAAGACAATAAAAGAAACAAGGCAACCTTAACATTGTGAGATGGAGTGCATACGACCCCGACTTTAAGCCCAATCAAATAGATCATGGTTTCCGTAGGTGGATATCACAGGGTCTAAACACGTACTACTCATTAACAGCTAGGGGAATAATGAAAGACTTTCAAACCCTCGAGGAAAATCACAAGCTGAAAAAACAAGATTTCTTTACATATTTACAGTTGCGTAACTATATGAATCAGGAAATTCTCCATAGGTTTGATATACAGGAGCCCGTGCTTAATGAAATATTAACATCATACAAAGCAAAATCTAAAAAAGGAATAATTTCTGGACTTTACAAAGGTTTTATGAGCAAAAAAAGTTTTGAACGTCGACGATCTGTGACTGAGACTGTTGATCATGGTGTTTTTATTTTAATTGTATCATTTCCCATCACAACTATACTCTGTTCCCTGCTATAAAAAATACTGAGACTGGAAAACTCTGTGATCGCAGACTGCTGATATTGTGACTAAGAGAATGACGTTGTAACAACTGTGTTTTTCTCAACATTTGAAAATAAAGTTTAAAAAAAAAAAGAAACAAGGTCTTTTTGATGCTCTTCCAGCAGATCGCTGACTGAACAGGTGCTTCTGTTTGTGTAAATTAATCAATAATTGGTTGACACATATATATATATATATATATTTATTCATCAATATATTACGTCTAGTCGGTGCAGTGTCTCCCAGTGTGCCCGTTGTTCTGCAGACATCTCTCAGAGCACACATGGAATACCCGGATGTGTCCTGGCTCCGCCCACTTTATCCAGGAAACTTCGACACCTGTGCAGTGCTTCAAAATGTCACGAGTCAGACAGATATACTCACAATCTTTCATCTTCTTTGTTGTTTTTGAAAGAGCAGCAGTATGGAAGTAAAACTGTGCCATCAGAGTCTGAATTCGAATTTCTAACTCTGAATTTTTTTATCATCGAAATCAGACTTTGAATTTGAAAAGTTGTCTAAAACATCTAAAAATATTCAGTGTGTAAAAATTCAATGTGTCTAAAAATTCAACTGCAAAAAAAATTCAGCCGCAAAAAAAAATTCGGCTGCAAAACATCCAGAATCTCTGCGCCATCAGGACGATGCAATGATACCTGTCTCATTCACCCAACATCCAATCAAGGGAAGCTTTGTTGGTCACGTGACCAGAGCAACACTGGGCAGGAGCGCCAAGGGTTTTGTCTAAGTCCGTTTCCTTCGAATCCGCACAGACAGGGAGTGACAATCTTTCTCCCCGAGAAGAGAGAATAGATACACAGTGAGTTATAAACCTACAAACTTTGAGAATGGATTAACACAGGAGTTTATTACATAAGACAGAAAAAGTACCGGCCTTTACAAGAATATTCCTGGGCTTTGAAGCATTTCACCCCGAAAGGATTCTGCTCAAAGCCTGTTGTGCAGAGAGAGTGCAGAGTCAGAAGGAGAGAGAGTGAATGAGAGAAAATGCTGCGTGTTTCATAGCCCTCCGACCAAGCCGCCTCCCAGTAGGTTCAACTCAGAAACTCAGAAGGGGGGTTGTTTTTTCTTCTGTTGTTCTCCCACTGGTTGAGCTTCACTCAAACAAATGGACCCAACCCCCGCTCATGTAAGTGGCCTTCTTAAGGTATTTATGACGTGCTTGCCAGCCCAGACTGGCTCTGGCCACTTTTAACAGTTTTCAATCAGCCATGGAGGCCAGCGGTAGTACTTGCCATTTATGTCTGTAAATCACACATTGCAAATCACCAGGAGTTATGAAACAACATATGTGGCGAACTTTTAATGATGTGTGAAAATGTTTTCAAAGAAATTACATTTACTGTATGTAATGTTTTACATGCAGAAAATAGTTCCATTGTCTCCTGTTTGATTTTTTTTTTTTATGTCCATTGAATACTCTAATCTGCACAGTGCTTGTTATGGCAAAAACAATTTTTAACAAACATAACCAGGTGATTGACGGTGGCGCTAGAAACACTATTGCAGGGGGAGGGAACCCGCGCTCCGGAGGCATGTGGCTCTGACGTGAGCTGTAGGACACTTACCTCTCGGAAATAAATACTCATTCATGATGTAAAGCCAGTAATCAATATTAAAATCACTGAAAACGCTCATCCCGAGTTATAAATGAAGAGATGGGAAACATTAAAGAACAGACTACGCCCAGAGAACGATGTCCTGTGATCAGGAGGTGAGCCAGTAAGAGCTGAATGGTGATAGCAGCAGGGTTTGTCTTTTCTTTCACGCCGTGGTAGAACAAGAGTTCATCATTTATGGCCGGCATCACAATTTGAATTGTTACTTAATCGACAAATTAAGTGACAAATAGTAATTGTAATAGTAATAGTAATGTGAACTGTAATTGTTTTTACTTAATATGGCTGACCATGAAGTTTGATTGATGTTTCTGTGGTTCCAACTTGTGAGGAATAGATGAGTCAGTATTAATATTGTGTTTGTTGACTTCTTGTTGTTTCTTCAGATCAGCATTCACAGCATTTGGTTGATCAGTTGCAGAGGTTCTGGAGCCAGATGTGTAGCAGCTTCGCCTTTCAGCCAGTTGTGGCTGCACAGAGTCCAGCTCCAGCTCCAGCTCCAGCTCCACCCCCACCCCCACCTTCCACCCCCACCCCCACCTCCACCTCCACCTCCACCTCCTCCCCCACCTCCACCCCCACCCCCACCCCCACCTCCAGCTCCAGCTCTTTTTTCCAGATGTTGATCCTTTGGCTGCCTACACCGCGGCAGGAAAACGTCTTGAAGCACCACATTTGTTTCCCTTTTTAGTATTCTGGGCATTACCAAAGGCAAATGCAGGTATTATATCATGTAAAACATGGCAATGCACATGTTTAAAAAATGATTACAATATTTGGCAAATGTATTACATGAGAATGGTTATTTAATTATATGTGTGTGTTTCTGATGCTGCCTCCTCTGCCACGATGGATGGGCCTGCAAAGCTCTGCATCATTTCTGAAGAGAGTGAAATACGCAAACTCATTCTGCCCTCAGGCAAACCAAGCAGCCTCGAAGAGCTTCTTTGTGTTATCAAAAATACTTTTGATATCCCTGTGGATTTTTCTTTTCTTTATCAGGATGTGGATTTTGATGGTCAGTTTTTCACTCTCAGCAGCATTGATGAGGTGGAAAACAAGGCAACCTTAAAAGTTGTGCAAACACAACCAATTGTTCTATCTGTAAGTTCTGTGGAAGGATCAGAGGTCGACTCCCCTCTACCAGAAGATTCCACTAGCAATGTCTCTGTTCACTCATCAGGATCTCAAGACACAATACTTCTCTCCTCCTCTGATGAAAGTGGGGTGTCTCGCCGCTCTCAATCATGGCCATCCAAATTTGAAATACCAACTTTTCCCTATAATGTAGAACTTACGTTGGAGGCTGCAAACCAAGCATTCCTGAAGGATGGTACCCTGCTGTACAATCTGAAATTGACAAGCAGCATCCTTGAAAAGCTGGCAGAGGTGATCTTTAGCTATACAGCATACCCCACAGGAATCCAAATTCTGACCGTCGTCTAAGCTTTAATGGAGAAGTTCCCATTCCTCAGGGAACCAGGGTCTTTTAATGGCCTTTATGGATGGCAGCAGAGAACCAAATACAAAATGGGGAATTACCGGGCCAAATTAAGATGTCGTCAAATCGCCTGTCCAGAGCTGGAGGTGAACTCCATGAAAAAGCAGAGCTTAAATGAAAAACGTTCAAGCAAAGGCATCAGAAAGCCTAAGAAAGCAGAAGTAAACTATCTGCCATTCAGAGACACAAAAGCCACTTTAGAGAAGGAGAGATTAGACATCCTCCAAGAAAGTGAATCAAGTGTTTGTGTACTAATGTACATATAGGATTATATTCTAATAAGCATATATTTAATATTCACTTTTATAATGAAGTCTTGACACCCACCACCATTTCAGTTGTTCAAGAAATTATGATAAATTGAAATATAAATACATGAATAATAAACACACAACAAATATTTATTGCATTTATAAAAACATCCAGAAATTGTTTGTTAGAATGACACAATATATAGAGCATATTCCTCCTCTAATCCAGATTATAGTGCATCTTCCTCCTCTAACACCAGAATATAGAGCATCTTCCTCCTCTAACACCAGATTATAGAGCATCTTCCTCCTCTAACACCAGATTATAGAGCATCGTCCTCCCAAACACCAGAATATAGAGCATCTTCCTCCTCTAATATAGAGCATCTTCCTCCTCTAACACCAGAATATAGAGCACCTTCCTCCTCTAATATAGAGCATCTCCATCATCTAACGCCACAATGTAGAGCATCTTCCTCCTCTAACACCAGAATATAGAGCATCTTCCTCTATAGAGGAAGATGATCTATATTAGAGGAGGAAGATGCTCTATATTAGAGAAGGAAGATGCTCTATATTCTGGTGTTACAGGAGGAAGATGCTCTATATTAGAGGAGGAAGTTGCTCTATATTAGAGGAGGAAGATACTCTATATTCTGGTGTTACAGGAGGAAGATGCTCTATATTCTGGTATTCAGCTTCCTCCTCTAACACCAGCATATAGAGCATCTTCTCCTCTAATACCACAATATAGAGCATCTTCCTCCTCTAACACCACAATATAGAGTCAGGAATCGTACAACAGCCTTAAAGAGACATACTTGCTCAAAGGACTTCTAATATATTCACTGAGCAGTGCATCTATTTGAAAGTATACTGTTAGCTGCCATTGATGTTTGTTCTGTAGTATTCATAGTTGTCATTTTCAGAATCAGATTTATTTGTCATTGTACAGGTACAAGTACAGGTACAACGAAATTGCAGAGAAAGTTTTGGGGAAAGAAGGACAACATGAGGTGAGGAGAGGAGGGAAAAAGGCAGATTACAGACTGTGCTCTAAGGAGACAGTCTGTAATTGGGAAAAAAAACCCCACCTCAGGCACATTTAGCATCAACACAGATAGGTTACAACATATTTCTCCAGACAGCACTTGGGATATGTGAAGGGTAGTTTTGCAGCCCGCCGCTAGGAGAAGGTGTTTCGTGCGCAGCCGCCCTCTTCCAGCGGCCTCTGCTGGTGGTTGGGGTAGGGTAGGATTCTGATTCAAAGATCCAAATATTTACCTGTCGACTCCAACGCAATCATCAGATGGACACGGGTTACCTGAAAGGGAAAAACAAACATATGGCATCAAGACACACATCAGAACGGCGCAAAAAATAAGAGACTGGGGACTATCTGTGATGGAAAAAATGGCTCTTCTTGGGAGACGCAAATCTGGCGAGATTTCCTCCACACACATTACCTGACCTACAGGTGGACAGTTACCCAGGAGCAATATTCCGCCGTGCGGAATCAGTCATTTCAAAAGCACTGATTCACGCAGAGGTCGTGAAGCAAGTCGTACTCTCTTTCGGCATAACAGCAGAAGGCAAAAGGCCAGGGAAGCGGCCATCAAACAAATGTGTGCTGCTGTGAGAACTACAAAAAGACGGTTCCCCAATGCCGAGGTTTGGGTCCCTCTCATCAACCACAATTTCGACCTACCTGAACAGGGGCTGGAAACATTAGCTATTATAAATCAGTACATTTTCAGGAACACAAAATCCATCCTGTGGTTGGAACACACAGAGTTCGACACAGAGGAGGACCTGATTCACTGGACACCGGAAACGGCGGCTCAGATGTTCCAGCATTGGGTTCATCATTTAAACTTAAATGCCCCTTAAGCCCGGATGAGGTAGGGGGTCAGAGAGCTGCCCATCAAAATACATCAAGAAATGTTATGATCCTGACAAAGAATTTCATTCCTTCACCAGAACAATTACAGCTATTGGAAAAAGGATTGACATTTATACCGACCTTTGACCTGGGGAAGGATCAAAAAATACAATTACAATTGGACATTCAAAATTATCATAGAAAAATGAAGTTAGCAACCTTTTTCAAGGAAAAGAACCACAAACCACCACCATTTACCCCGGCATCTTTTTGGACTCCACCGGATGATAAAATCCCAGAAGAGGTTCAGCTTTTAATAGAAAAGGACGATAAAGATTTCAAAAAAACACTTTCAATTTCATCAGGAAAAATCAAACATAACTCATGATCAAATAATTGAACTCAAACAATTAATTAGAAACAAACACATTGTAATAAAACCAGCAGACAAGGGAAGTGTAGTGGTGATCATGGGACGAGCTCAATACCTAAAGGAAGCATACAGACAATTAAATAATATAACTTATGATAAAAAATTAGACAAGCCAATATATTTGGATACGATACCAATGATACAACAAATTATAAACTCAATACATTTACAAAAATTCATAAACAAAAAACAGGCAAAATATTTAATGAGGGACATGCAGCCGAGGGAAAGACGATTCTACATTTTTCCAAAAATACATAAAAAGCCAGAACAATGGACCATACCACATGAAATTCCCCCAGGTAGACCAATCGCATCGGACTGCAATAATGAAACGTATTGCACTACAGAATTTATTAACTATTTTATAAACCCCTTATCAATAAAACACCCATCATATATCAAAGATACGTATCACTTTATTGAGTGTATAAAAACGATTAGAATTCCTCCAAATGCTTTATTTTTTACAATAGATATAGATAGTTTATATACGAACATTGATACCAAATCAGGACTGAGGGCAGTTGCAAATATTTTTTTAAAGTATCCGAATCAAAGAAGGCCAGATAAGGAACTACTACAATTATTATAAATTAACCTAGTTAGAAACGATTTTGAATTCAATTCAGAAACATATCTAGCAAGTAAAAGGTACAGCAATGGGAAAGAGATTCACCCCGGCATATGCCAATATTTTCATGGCCAATTGGGAGAAAGAAGCTCTGGACAAATGCCCAATAAAGCCATTACATTACTTAAGATATCTTGATGATGTATTTGGGATTGTTAGAATTATGATGTTTACATGATCTCCGAAATGTGACGTTTGCTGCATTGACTTACTTAAACTGTCAAAATGGCTGCAGCCTGCCTGTTTTTGAACTGCAGGCTGTGGAAAAATACTGAATGGCATTATGGGAAGTGTAGTGTTTTCAGAGTGTGTGAAGGCCTGCCAATAGGAGATTACGTTACTTACGCCTCTTTCTAGCAGTGGCCAATGGGAAGAGGGGATTTAGCGGAGCGCGGGTTTTAACTAGCGGGACCTCCCAGAGGCTCGCTCTCACTCTCGTTTCTCCCTGCATGCTAGTTGGATGTGCCATTCTCAGCCGCGTTGGACGACTTTAGAATTGCACAATTCTCTGGAAGGCCAGTATTTCTGTCTTTTATAATAAACTCCTGTGTTAATCCAATCTCAAGGTTTGTAGAATTATGACTCACTGTTCACCTCTCTTTTCTTCCCGGGAGATCTGTCCGCTCCCTCCTGTGCTCGGGGGATACAGAGACACTTTCCATTTCATTTTATTGAGAGCCCCATTAGCTTCTGACTTATTGCAGGAGCTATTCTGCCTGGGGTCTCCTTCAATTTCATTACAAATTAATACATAAAAAGCAACATAAACACACATACACACACACACACACACACACACAACAAACCAAAATGTGAAACAAAAAACATATCACATAATGATAGCAACATTATCATTTTGCTATCACCTACTGACAAGTTTAAATTAACAATCAGAATTCATTATTGTGTAAACAGAAACACTTTCAACTTCTTTTGAAAACATATTTTGTTGTTCTCTGACAACAAAAATCCAGGTAAAGCATTCCAGGCAACCATGGCTCTGTAACAAACAGCTCGCTGCATTCGGTTAGTTTTACAACCGGGTAAAGCACACCTTGTGTCAATGGCCTGACGTGTTTCATAATTATGGTTATCTGAGAAAAATGACAATTTATTATATATGATTTGGGGTGTTTTTGTAACAATTACATTCCTCGTAAATGTTGTTAGGAAGTACTTTAATCTACATTTAACTGTTAACCACGCCAAACTTTCATGCATTGTCCTCACATTAGTTCTATATGGACAACCTAAAATAATTCTTGCCGCTTTATTTTGAGCTATTTGCAACTTCTGTAGGTTCTTTTCATTTGTGTTTGACCAAACAACTGATGCATAGTCTAAGTACGAAAGTACAAGTGATTGAACTATTCGCTTGGTCAACCACTTGGGAATACATTTTCTAGAATATTTAATCATGCCCATACTCCTCCCCATTTTCTTCAATACATTATTAATTTGACTGGTCCACGACAGTTTAGAATCCACTATTACTCCCAACAATTTTGCATGATCTACTTGTTCAATTGTCATATTTCCTGAGGTCAGATGTAACATCGGTGTTGTTTTTAATAGGTGGTTTGAGCCAACTACCATGCATTTAGTTTTTTCAACATTAATTACTAATTTGTTTGCTCTAATCCAGTGGATTACTAAGGCTAGTTCCTCATTTAGAATATTATTAAGTTGGATATCTGTTTGTGCAGATACAAACATGGTAGTGTCATCTGCATATGTAGCCATGGTTGCTTTTTCCAATACCAGGGGAAAATCATTAGTAAAAATTGAAAACAAAAGGGGTCGCAAACAACTTCCCTGAGGCACTCCACAATCCATCTTCACAACATCAGAATCATTTCCATTAAAATAAACTTTAGACTCCCGATTACTAAGATAACTTTCTAACCACTTTAAGGCAGGCAATTGAAATCCATAACATTTTAAATTATTTAATAAAATTGTATGATCCAAAAGATCAAAAGCTGCACTTAAATCCAAAAATATTGTACCAATAATTTTTTTATTATCAATTTCCTCTAACCAATGATCAGTAATCTGAGTAAGTGCAGTAGTTGTGGAGTGACCCGTTTTATATGCATGCTGATAAATTGTGTTTAATCCATGAGCTGCAAAATATTTCTGTATTTGGTCACATGCTACTTTTTCCATAATTTTGCTTAGTGCAGGTAACAAACTTATTGGTCTACTATTTTGACCCGGCAGTGGTTCTTTATTGTTTTTAATTAAAGGGATGATTTTAGCCATCTTCCATAGAGATGGAAATATGTTTTCTCTTAAACTTAAATTAATTATATAAGAAACAGGAAATGCAATGAAATCTACCACCATCTTTAATAGTCTGATCTCAATATTGTCAGTACCAGAGGGTTTGTCTTTACTCTCTTTCAACAACTTTTTTACGTCATCCTCTGTCACTTCAACAAATTTGAAAGCACAATTTTTGGTCTGCATTATGTGTCTACGTATCAGTTGATATGTTATATTTTCTTCTTGTCTCACCTCCATGGAATTTCTCAATTTTTTGATTTTGTTGGTGAAAAAGTGGCTCAGGTAATTGGCAATTTCCCTTGGTTTAGTGAGATATACTCCATCCCCCTCCAAAAAAGTAAGAGCGACCCTTGTTTTCTTTCCCATAAGTTCATTTAATGTACTCCATACTTTTGCACTATCCAATTTAGCCTCATTAATCTTTTTTTGATAGTACAGGCGTTTTTTGTTTTTGTTTAATGTAGTTACAAAATTTCGCAATTTACGGTATTCATTCCATTTTGCCAAATGATTTGTTTTTATTGCCTCTGTCTTGACTTTATCCCTTTGCTTCATGTATTGTTTCAGATCTTTGTCCAGCCATGGAGCAGAGACATTTCTCACTGCTTGTTTCCTCATTGGAGCATGTTTATCAATCACCTTTGTTATCAAACTATTAAAAACGTCCACAGCTTTATTTGGATCTTTTTGTATTACCTCTGACCAATCTATATTCCTTATTTCTGCTACAAAATCGCTCTCTTTGAATTTTTTGAAAGTCCTTTTACAAATAAATGTTTGTCCTCGTTTGGGTACCTTTGTTTTCCTCACAACTGCAATTAAATTGTGGTCAGTACAGCCAACTGGGATAGATACTGCCTGAGAGCATAACTCTGCCACATTGGTAAAAATTAAATCAATAATAGTCGCAGAACATGTACCATTAGTTTTTAAATGTACTCTTGTGAACTCTTTTACAAGTTGTTTCAAATTACAAGTATTAGTACAAGAAATTAATTTGCTCCTTAATGCACAACTTTCCGATTTCCAATCTATATTTAAATCTCCTAAAAAATACATCTCGTTTCCTGTGTCACATACATTGTCCAACATTTCACATATTTGCTCAAGGTACATAATAGCTGCATTTGGTGGTCTGTAACAACATCCAATGAGAACAGGCCTCAGATGTGGTAGCTGTAGCTGTAACCAGAGTACTTCGACTCCTGTGGTGGTTAGATCTGGTCTTACTTTGACTGGGATGTGATTTTGGACATAACAAGCTACACCTCCACCATATTGATTTCTGTCTAGCCTATAAATATTATACCCATCTATATGTAATACAGGGCTGTTTATTGTTGCATTGAGATGTGTTTCTGATATTGCCAATACCTGTAAATTATAGTTTTGTAAAATATCCTGAATATCATTTATTTTATTCCTTAAGCTACGCACATTCAAATGAGCTATTTTAAACCCCCCTTTTTTCAACAAAATATTGTCTTTAATCATCTGATATTTTTCTAAATGTATTCCTTTATTTCATAACATAATGGTTTGAATCCAACAATAGACACGTTGGACAGGATTTGGACAGGATTTGGCTGGACTCAGAAGAAGCGTTTGGGGAATTTATCTCTATACTAAATAATCCTGACCCATCTATAAAAGTAAAATATATATTAAATAATAAATCTATAGATTTTTTGGATACTACAATATTTAAAGGAGCAAAGTTTCCGGCAGATCAGAAATTGTATATAAAAGTATTTTTTAAAGAAACAGATACTCATGTGCTCTTATTCAAAACTAGTTTCCATCCAAAACACACATTCAAAGGATTAATAAAATCACAGTTATGAAGATTTAAGAGAAACTGCACTCAAGAAGAGGACTTCAAGGAAGCGGTTGAGATTCTGTATAAATATCTACGGAAGAGGGGATATGGTAGAACGTTTCTTAGAAAATGTTTAAAAACATTTAAAGAACAAAAAGAGGAAAACCAGTCAGAAATGATCCCATTTATAACCCAGTTCTCGACAACTAGTGGGGTCATTAATAACAAAATAAAAACAAATTACAGAACAATAATTGGAAGTTTGGATTCTGTCGTGGTCTTTTGTCGAAATGCTGTCTTGGGCCAGGTGCGACGTCGGAAGACTCCACACGCATATATTATCTCTATTCCTAACTATACTGGAACACAGCTAGTCCTCTGATGCAAACCTAGCCTGGGAGACGGAATCAGGATGCAAAGCAGAGTTTTATTGCTAAACCCAGAGCCCCGATCGATCAGTGGACACAAAAAAACCCCTATGTTTCAATCCTAATCCCAACCTCTTGACCTTAGGCCTAATTCAAATACAGACCTAAACCTAAGGACTCTAAAAATATACTTAACCCTAAAGACTATAAAAATATAAAAATACATGACCTAAACGTAATATTAAAAATACATACCTAAAACCTAAGGACTCAAAAACCATGCCTACAACCTGAGGAGTCTAAAAAAATAAATGACAAGGGATAAAAAAACAACAACAACATATAATTGGAGTAATTGAATAAGGAAATGCACTAAAAAACGAGGGATACATTTTTATTGGCAACTACAGGGTTAAAAAGGGCCCCTCCTTTACACACTGGCTCTCTGGAGCAGCCCCGCCCCGCCCCACCCCCCTCCCCCCTGCACTCAGCCTTATAAATACCAGCTGCTCACTGCAGCTCGCCCACGAGGAGAGAAGAACACCACAGACAAATCACAGACACCATTTTCTACAGTTTTTACATGCTCTGTGCCTGAAGAAGACTAATTCAGGTCGAAACGTTGCATGAAGGCACGTTGAATTTTTATAGTAACCCAAGTTGGGCTTACTATTTTTTCTTTTTTTCTGTTCTGTTTTGATTTGATTTTACTTTTAAAACCTAATAAGTGTGTTTTGGGGAAACAAATGAGAGATAAACCGATAGCGGTAATTTATTTTATAAACTAAAACAGAAAAAACCCTAACCCACACACAAGCACACTGACACAGACACACACAACACAAGCACACTGACACACTAACAGACAGTTTCTACTCCACAGGTAAAGTTTGGCTTCTATTTGGAGAAATCCATTTCAAATCACTTCCAGTAAAAGTTATCTACGTCTATATTGTAACTTTCCAGGTGCAAATCAAGTGCAAATCTTCTTGTAAAGTGAGCTTGTGTGAGCGATGCCGACTTGTGACTTGTAAACAGAGCGTGCACGAGGAGAACTGGGCTCGTGCACGTCTCTTGCACATGTTTTTTTTTTTTTTTTCACAAATGTTTATAGAAATGTTTCAGTTTAAGGACAAAACATATGAAACGCACACACACAAATACAACAAAATTAAATAAAATCCCTCCCCCCACCCTAAAACCCACCCTTCAATATCCTATGGAGCAAAGTGCAAGATGTTATTACATTAATACACTTACCTTTACTTAACATATTCAGCATCACAAATAAAGGACATGTCAGTTTCACTGTTGGCACAGTGCCATATCTGTATTGATGGCATGATATGGAAAGTTGCTACTTCTGTGCTGGTATTGATTCAATGAACACAAACACGTATGGAAACTCAAACTTGTATTAACACAACACAAAAAACAATAACTATTTACACTAAACTATTTACATTATGTACACCCGGCTTCATTTAGGGGACTTGCCGGACTGGCTTCGCTGTGGCCTGAGGGCCTGGACCAGCATTGCGATGCCTTCGATGAACCGGTCCCCTAAATTGGCCCTCTGGTCCACCAGGTAGTCCCGCATGGCACTGGACTCCTGCTCCATCACCTGCAGCGCCCGGCCCTGCATCTCCAGAGCCCTCTCCGCCAGAGAGCTCTCTGTGGCATGCATGTCCTGCAGGCATGCAACCAGGGGACTGTCAGATGCATCTCTCCTTCTCCGGGCTAAACAGGAAGCAGACAGGAGCTGTTAAACAACAGAGCACTTGCACCATATGATGCATCTCATCCAAAACATATGCCGACACAACGTCTGACATGAAAACACCGCATAGCTGCATTCACAGCAGCAGTTCAGGGTTATTAGTTAATATTCTATTCCACATGTTTTGGTTTTGCCTATATTTATTGCCTTCCACGGGGTTGCCAATAAATATGCCAATGCTAATAACAGGAACGTTTTTACTTAACTATCGAATGACAATAAAATTGGATTCATTTCCACGCTTATTTCTTACCTGATCCTGGACGCTGCAGTGTGGATGGCCCAGCCTGTGTTGGTGGCGGTGGTGGTGGTGATGGAGCTGACGGGGAGGGGGATGGAACGGACGGCGTCGGGGACAGAGTGAACTGTGGCGCGGCTCGGACGTCACTGGTGCAGGAGGAGGTGGAAGCTGCCTCTCTCACCCCATTTCCTGAAATGTAGCATAGCCCACATGCTAAATACACCACAGGCTAGCGTTAAGACCGCGCTAGCGGCTGAAGCTAACCAAAACAAACAGCATTTGGCATTGTTTTCAATGCAATTGTTAACAGTAAGGCTCTGAGGAAAGCCGCGGATGAATGCATAGTCACACGGGTTTATTAACTACAATGTGCAGAGGTTGTCAGCACATTTTGGCGCATTTAACTCACCACTCTCCTCCATCAACGACTCCAGCAGCGCCGTTGCCGTGTCCACGCCGCCGCCACGTCCCTGGCTCGCCGGCCGGTGGCCATAAATGGCGTCCATGGCCTCATACCACCGCCAGTGCTTCCGCTGGGATCCGGACCTCGCGTTGTGGTCCTTCACCCGGCGGTAGTCGCTGCGCAGCTTCTTTAATTTGCAGCGACATTGCGCTGGCGTGCGGACAAACCCATGTGCCGCCAGCCGTTCCACCACCACTCGGTACACCTTCTCGTTGCGGACCGCCCCATCAAGCTCCTGCTGGACCCCCTCCTCTCCTATTATGGAGAGGAAGAGCTGGACCTCGGCACCAGTCCAAGTATTTTCCTTCGCCATTTTGCAAGGGACCCCGTGTGTTGCAGTGTGTTGCCGTATGGCGGGACTTCCGAGAATGACGTAAATCACTGACCAATCAGCAGACAGCAGCTCAAGCTCAGACCCGTTCAATGGTCCCCGGCACCCCAACGGATGGGTACCGAAAAAGCGGTCGCCTTTGGAGCGGTCTAGAGCGGTTTAGACTGCATTACGTGTCGTGAGACGCGAGCCGGAGCGGTTTAAACCCGTCTAGGCCGGTACTTTTTGTGCGGTGGAGACGGGGCTTTTGTGTCTCTTGGTCGACCGGGGGGCTCCGAGTTTTAGAAATAAAACTCTTTTTGCATCCAGATCTCGTCTCCCAGCCTGTTTTCTTTGTTTGTAGACTAGCTGAGTACCAGTATAGTTAGAGAATTATTAATTTGTGTTCATGGAAGATTTCTGACATCGCAGTACTTGGCCCTGGACAGCACTCCATCAAAAAATCCACAACACCATCTAAGGTCATTTTACATTCAATTAAATCAGAAATGAGTGCACAGATTTGCTTCCAAAAGATTTGTAGTTCCTCACACCGCCACATACAATGATAAAGTTTCCCCTTTTCTTTACCACATTTGACACAATCATCAGGTATATTAGGGTTGAAATGATGTGATGTAGGTTCTAAACAACCACTTGTACTGCACTCATCGGAATCTTGTGTTGATAGTTTGTTTTTGTGTGAGTAGACAAGAGTTATTCCATTCCTCAACTGAAATGTCTGTTTCCATATCGGATCTCCAGGCTTGTAAATATGAAAGACTACTTTCTTTTGAGGCTGTACTTAAAATATTATAAAATTTGGAAAGTAAGCCCCGACTGTGATGATGGTAAACAGCCATATTCTCTCTAGTGGACAGTGGGGGCTGCACAGTCGACTTCAATAAATTAGTAACAAAACTTCTGACCTGAAGATACTTAAAAAAATGTTTCTTAGGCAAGTCATATTTGTTTGTCAACTGTTCAAAAGACATTAAAACTCCTTCATTGTACAAATCCACTATTATACACACACCTTTATTCATCCACATAAAGCCCATATCCACACGTGCAGGTTTAAATGCAACGTTGCCCCAAATGGGTGACAGTTGAAAGCCTAGACTCGTCCTTCAAAGCAACATGTGCCTGGTGTCATCTCCAAACAGTGTTTCTGACAATTGGGTTTTTTGTATTTTTCAGCAGTGTCCTTTATGTCTCTGTATCCCAACGCACACGGAGGAGAGGACAGATCTCCCGGGAAGAAAGGAGAGGTGAACAGTGAGTCATAATTCTACAAACCTTGAGAATGGATTAACACAGGAGTTTATTATAAAAGACAGAAATACTGGCCTTACAAAGATTTGCCTTATACTTAGCCGTTTAGCGTGGAGAAAAACAGCTGAGGATAAACGCGTCCGATCAGTACAAGAGAGAAAAACAGAGAGAGTCTGCGGCAGCAGGCAGGAGTTCAAAACAGCGCTTCGCTCAATCCCCTCTTTCCATTGGCCACCGCTAGAAGGGGCGTCAGCAACGTAATCTCCTATTGGCGGGCCTTCACACAGACTGAACAAACTACACTACCCATAATGCCACTCAGTATTTTTCCACAATCTACAGCTCAATAACAAGCAAGCTGCAGCCATTTTGACAGTTTCAGTAAGTCTATGCAGGAAACGTCACAGTTCGGAGGTCATGTAAACATCATAATTCTAACAGCAGTTTAGTTTCAGCTGAGTAAATATAGGATTTTAATGGCAATTCTATTGTGTTGTTTTCAATTTGTATCCAAGAAGGAATATCCTCATGCGAAAAATACAAAGTAGCGGCACATAATTGAGCTGCCCAGTAGTACAGCTTCATGTTGGGCACTCCCCCCCTCTGTCGAAACGTAAATGCAGAAGAGAAAGGCGTAACCTGGGCCGTTAATTATTCCCTATGAATTTGGTAAAGTTTTTATTTAATGATGAAAACAAAGAGGCGGGAACATGTAGGGGAATAGATTGAAAAAGATATAGAAACTTTGGAAGAATCGACATTTTTAGAATATTAATGCGACCTATCATGGAGATTGGCATCGTGTCCCATCTTTCTAATGATTCTAAAACCTTTTGGACAAGAGGGTCATAATTGATAGAAACTATTTTCTTTATGTCCGGGTTAACCTTCCCTACACGTTTTAGTCGGCGTTCCGTCTCGGGAGCAGGTACAGCGTTGCCCATGTGCATTTTTTCAAAAGGTGGAGAGGGCGGGTCTTTCCTAAAATTCGGGAAAATCCTCCTGTACACCTTTAACGGACACAAGCACACTAACAGTCATGCATGGATACACACACTGCGCACCAACACACTCCACACAACACAAGCACACTAACAGACACACACTGTGCTAATGTACTCCATCAGTTGTTTCATGTGTATTTCACTCACTGCACACTTCTGTCTTGTCTGTGTGCTGTTTTATTTTGTAGATTCATGCCGTCTCTGGTTTCAGGCTCCTTCACTTCCCCTCCTCATGTGTGATGCTGCTTCCTGCCCTGATGTGTTTCACCTGTGGCTGATTAGTGATTGTTTCACCAGGTGACTGCTCTTTCAGTTGGCCTTCTGTTCTGTCTTCTTGCTACTTCCTCTGTGTTGTTCCACCAGTCCTTCCAGCCTGTCACTCACTTTCTTGTCTCAAGGGTTTGGTCTTTTTTCTGTCCCTCCAACATTCCTGTCCAGCCTCCCCTGACCTTCAGGATGTGAGCCTGGCCTCCTCTGACCTTCAGGATGTGAGCCTGGCCTCCTCTGACCTTCAGGATGTGAGCCTGGCCTGCACCACTATGGATTAGCTCCAGATTATTTTATTAGACAAGATGGGAACAAGGCAGGTGAAAAATACAATATCTCAACCAGCTGTGTCCAGCATTTTAGTCCACTATTCACCATGACAGTTGTCCTCCTTACACTGTAAGGCACATGTCTGTTTCTTCACTATAAACTTCTTCTCTGGAATGATTTGGTACCTACTGTGTTCTTTGTTGGTGTGTAATGTTACATCCAATCACAGGGATGCATTTCACTGTCCAAACATACATTTGTTTCAACTACAGTAACTATTCTTATTACAAAATACACACTAATCATCAAAACACAGATTTAAAAAGAGAGAAGGGGGGAGGGAAGAACTGGGATGGAACACAACAGTGTGATGGCTGCATCTGTACATGAAAATACTTTAACTAAATCAATCCATACAAATATACACACTGCACACCAACCATCAGATAAAGAACAAAGTGCCTCATCGTTCTCTCTCCCAAAGCTTTAGTGTGAAATCCAAATCCAGACTCCACCTACTGGATGTGGTATTTCACACTCAGGGCGATCTCTTTTAAAAACATGTCATTGCCCAAGTGGGTCAAATGAAGTCCATCACGTAAGACATGGTGAGGATCTCTGAACCTGGTCTGACGGTGAGGCACCATGACTCCATCAATAGAGGACATGAATGAAGTCCATCACACTGTTGACAAATCTCCGGGCTTTGTCCATCTTCTGGGGGTGAGCATGCCTCCACTGGCAGCGCTGGCTGATGGAGGACAAGATGATCTTCATCCCAGGAAACTGCCAGTGGAGGTGCAGCAAGTCCTCCTTCATCTTCTTGATGAGCCGGACTCCCTTGGTGGAGCCCAGGTGGTTTCCTCCACAGTGGACCACCAGGACGTCCTCCCAGGCACTGGTACAAGAAGGGCAGCAGGTTGCTCCAGACCAGTGGACCTGGGCGTCCAGACCCAGGTTGGTCCCCACCGTCCCCCTCCCCCGCTCTGCTCCACGCCGGATGTAGCTGTCTCCAATGATGAAGACCTGAGCTCCTGTTGAATGTGAAATACATTAACATCACCTTTACCTCAACCCTTGTGCTGCTGTGGTGTCCAACCTGGTTGAGCCCCCTGCCCTCCCTCCTTTCCCTCCTCAGCCCCCTCCTTCCCCTCCTCATCCCCCTCCTTTCCCTCCTCATCCCCCTCCTTTCCCTCCTCATCCCCCTCCTTTCCCTCCTCATCCCCCTCCTTCCCCTCCTCAGCCCCCTCCTTCTCCTCCTCATCCCCCTCCTTTCCCTCCTCATCCTAATCCTCCTCATCCTCCTCGAGGCTGCACAGACACGCTGCTGCCTTTCTTGGTGTGACATTAAGGCGCTGACACACGAGCAGTGCATTGTGGGATTTGTAGTCGTGGAGCCTGATATTGGTGAGGCCCACCTCCAATTGTTAATAAATATAATCATGCAGGTCAAACTTAATTCATTCATGGGCAGAATGCAGCCTCTGACAGTCAGTTTCATATGTGTGCTTTTTAATGTCATGTGTGCAGCTGGAATCCCTAAAGACAAGCCTTTATTTCCTCACTGCATGAACCGAAGAACATGTCCACTTACTTGTGACTCCCAGTGGACGCAGCTGCTCTCCTGTCCTCACAGACATTTCTTCTTTCTGAGGACAAACGTCACACAGTCACAAACATTCTTCATTTAGATCACATGTGGACCAGAAGGAACTTCAAGTCCATCACTACATTATTTCTTCAGCTCCTCTTTATCTGCCTGCTCAGCGACATATCAACTATATTAATATATTAAATCTTACCTCTTCGCCGGCTCAGCGGGACAAAATGGATCCTGTCAAACTGTCAAACTCCTCCAAGTGTCCGCTGGGCTCTTCACAAGTTGTCCAGATGCACTCAAAAAAATAACTCATTGGATTAACGCAATTAAATTGTGGGCAGAATTTCCATCCAAAATATATATGTAGCCCCAACTCAAAACAAGTGCATCGATGTAATATAATGTATTTGAGTTAATGTAACTTGTTTTTTTTACATTTGGTCCAACTCAAATTAAACACTTCAATGTAGTGTAATTAAATTGAGTTACCTCAACTCATTTATGTCAAGGAGAGCTAAAGTAAAGTAAATATACTAAAGTAATGAAAATTATTTGTGTTTGTTCAACCTAAAAAGATTTAATTAATTAAATGAAATGAAATTGAATTAACCAACCCACCGCACCCCCACCCACCCACCCAAATAGGACACACGTGAGAGCATACCTGGTTGAGGTGCTTTTATTTAAAACCAGTTGAAACTCAGATCAACAATGCAGTGTATAGATTTTTTACAAACCATAAAATGCATTCTGTAAGGTCAGATGGCTGAAAAAAGCAGAAACACACAACAATCATTTAACATAAAAGATACACTATTTGCACAGATCATAAACATAACCCTCCCACAAACATTGAAATATTGATGAATACAGTGAATATTGTTTTTGAATACAACAACAAAAAGATTAGTCTATACCGCACATTTCAAGAACTTTGAGGTGTGTCGCTGTTGCCACGTCATTTTACCAGGGGTTCAGCCTGGAATGTTTTGAAGTTCCAGATATATTTTATATATAATTTCCACAGTGGACACGTTCCCCTCACTTTAAAATGAGTTTAATTATATTTTTTAACTGCAGGTGTCATCATCACGGAAGAGTACAGTGTGCATTTTCTTTGTATTTATATATACAGAGAAGTATTTTATGTGTCATTACATCTCAAAATACACATGGAACAAATAGCTTGTGTAAATAAAAATACATTTTACTTCATTAGCTTCCATGTCATGTGACCTAGTGTCAAATTATTCCAGAAAATAGTGGATACAGCTCTTTAAATTGGATTTTAGTGCATATTGTATTTTATAATAATATTTTTTAAGGAAAATACATGTGTTATTCTTCAATAGCTTCCAGTTTGTGTGTTTTAGCTTATTAATTTCTCAAAAGCACCACATTGATGCATTTAACGTTAAGGAGTCAACATTTTCTTCCAGAGGGGCATGACCCCGAACCCTCCTAGAAGGTCCGCTGTCTACCCCCAGTCTCTCAAGATCCTGTGGGAAACACTGCAATACGTGGGGAGTTAACTTGAAAAACACTGCCCTGTACAACATGGGAAACACTGAAACTTACCAGGTATTCCTTGAAGAGAGAGTCTGGATCCTCGTTGAGGTATATGATCAGGCTTTTGAGGACACACTCCCTCCTGATGTTGATGTTGTCAAACTAAAACACAGGCCATAAAACAGGAGAACATTCAGCCAAATGTGGGTGCAATGGTGGAACTGCAAGTAGAGCAGACGTACCACTATGAAGGACACCAACACCCTAAAAAATGCCCCCAACACACAACTCTTTTACAAGGTGGTTGGCTGTTCATGTGGTAAGATTTATAACTATGCACATCGATCACAATTTTGTTGTATGCTTGTTCATATTAGGGCATTTAAGTACTATCTTAATATTTCTCAAATTGTTTAAATGAGCAACTATGTTGATAGAACCATAAAAATAACTTCCCTATAACAAAATGGTGTTCTTTGCATTTTCACTAACCTCATTTTTGATTGCCAGGATCCTTTTTATCTTCTGTCCCTTTACTCCTCCTTTGCTCTCAAAAATGTGGAAGAGTTTCTCTGAGAAGTGGTCCAGCTGGGCCAGGAACTTTGCTTGCAGAGGCTTCGTGGTGATCCGCAGGAACTCTTCATTCACCTCGAAAATATTTCGAGAAAAGAGCCATTTATTGATTGATTGTTATAATTACTCTCAAATAGGGTTGTTGAACTGACTGATCTAACCGAGTCCTTGTATTCAGTACATTAGCTTTAAAGTCTTTTCGTGAATGTTGGTTGTGTTTCCTGTTTTTGTGTGTGTTGAATGTACTATAAATGTTTGTTTGAAATGTGCATTCTTGAAACACACATGGAACCGTTTCAAAATGCCTGAGATGCCCGTTTATGTGTTGGAACACATCTCTCTCTGTTGAGAGTCCTCTACATGAGCACACGTGACATCTGAATGAGCATCCTTCTCCTGCCTTTGAAGGTTGCCGATTAGCATGAGTTTTATAAGTGTGATTTATTAGTTTATTCCAAGTATTAAATGTACATGGGCAATCTGTGTATGGACATGGATATCTATAATTACCCCGAAGATGCCCATGTGCCTGCCTAAAATGCTGCAACAATAAGTACCTGGTAGATAGCTCCAAAGTGCACTCCTTACACGTCCACATACATAAACCTGTAAAGACCATTAGCCATGTCACATTGAACAAATGACAATAATAAAAATACGGTGTTCTCATCAGTGACCAAGTAGCTTAATGCTTACTATCACTAAGAGGTTGCCAAAAGTAGCTTGGTAACACAGCAAAAGTTGCAAAACATGAGATAACTGCAAAAGATCAGATAAACATATTGGAGGTATGACAACATTTGTAAATACTTGAAAATTTAAAAGTAAAATGTAGTTATATAACACAATTAATACATAGACAATTCAAAGTGCTTTTTTTCAAAGGGTACAGCAGCCACTCTTCTTAATGTCACAGCCCAATTTTAAATCTGAAAATCATGAGGCCCAACCCAAACTTTTAACCACAAGTCTGTTCAACACAAGAGCCCAATCATCGATATAAAGATACACGACAAGTGTTGCAGTGTCACATTTCACCAAATATGGTGTAACACCTGTTAATCTAGGTCAGACAAATGAAGTATTGCTCGCGATTTCAATACCACAGCTGTATTATTCAGTGTCATAGCTTTTAAAAAACAAATTGTAATTTTTAATGGTAATTTCAAACTTATATCACTTTACAATAAGTGTTTAATTTATATATTTAACATGACCTCTCTTCAGGGCTTCACCCTAATAATCACTGCCCCAAATGTTTATTTTACACAAAAACAATAACATTATGAAGAACTATATTTTTCACGGAAACAATTAAGTAACATATACTTGATCAGATCATGAAAGCATGTCAAACTAATCTTATTTTGGGCTTTTTAAGTAAATCATAGCCTTAATAATCTGCATTAGGAGTTTAATGAACAACAATCAGCTTAGTTTGATATTTGTGTTTGAAAAAAAACTACAATGACAATATCATGAAAGTGGCTTATACTTTAGATTAAATATATTTTTTTATTTAAATTACAATTACATAAAAAACATAATTTGAGTGTATCAACAATAAACAGTACAGTGAATATTTATGTAATATTTTCAGTGTATTCATGTGGAAAATCACTTCTTGAGATACATTAATGAAGCCGACTCTGCCATCATTGAGACCGACCTAACGTCATATCCTGAACAGTCAACAAAGCGATTCTGTTCCCTGTGATAACGCGTGCATCACTGCTTTACTCCGCACATACATTTGCAGTTTACACGCGTGTTTGTGTCGTTATCTCTCATAAGTTTATTAATGCTTGTCCAACAAAGTGTATTTTTGCTTCCTGTGTGTGTCTGCATCACCGTGATCAGCGGCGGACTGTTTACTTGCGCTGAATTGCAACAGAATGCTAACTGCTGGCCTGGCACGCGTTTTACAGTCTATGGTATTACAGCGACTGAGGTCCGTTTAGCCAGCAGGTCCGTGTGCATGAGGCCAGGAAGCCTATCACCGCATGATACACATTTAAGTGCAATAAGTTATCAGCAAAGGAGTAACGTTAGCCCAGCAATACACGGAGGTAAACGGTAAGACAATAAACTTGCTGGACAGTGAAGAAACATCTAGATTCTCACCTGCATGCACAAGTAACGGAAAGGAAACGTTAGAACGTGCTAATCCTGCAGACTTACTCTTCTGAACCACTTGCGGGCACTGTGCATGTCCATGGCCGTGCCCTCCGCCGCGTTCATGCCCGGGAACGAGCAAATTGGCTTAAGTCAATAAGAGACCCTTAAAAACTAGCTAAATCTAGTAAAAAAGTAAACCGTGAACTACTGTGTACTTATGTCAATACTTATGTCAATGACTTATGCGCCTGAGTGAGCATTTAGTATATGCCGATTAGTAGCCTAGCTAAAATCTGAAATGAGGCCTCATGCAGCCAATGTCCGTCACTCCGAGTGAAATTCACCTATATTCTTTACATTATAACGACAACTGCACATATGGTAAATGGTCTAGATTTATATAGCGCCTTCTAACCACACTGAGTGCAGTCCCAAAGCGCTTTACATATCAGCTCACTCACCCATTCACGCTCACATTCACACACCAATGGGACAGAGCTGCCATGCAAGGCGCTAGTTGACCACTGGGAGCAATTTAGGGTTCAGTGTCTTGCCCAAGGACACTTCGACACATAGACCGGTGTAGACTGGGATCGAACCTCCGACCTCTCACTCCGAAAGACGACCACTCTACCACCTGAGCCACGGTCGCCCATATGTCAATTTATAATACATTACGACATACACATTATCTCACAGTAAAGTAGGCTACTACTGAAAAAAAACCGAAAACTTACCCAAAATTGGATTAACAGTCCAGAAGGCTCAGGAGGTTCAAAATGGTGCGCGCCGGTTTGCATGGAACGTTAGGCTGAGAGGGTGTGGTCACGGTGGTCACCTGTGCATGCTCCCCAAATTACACTCATTCTTTTTGGGTTGAAGAGTAGGACAGGGGAGTCAATGAATACATTTTAGGTTACACTTCTTAAATTACTTTTGATTTGATTTTAATTGATATATTTTCATTAGACAAACAAAACATTAATGTGTCACATCTAAGAAGGGCTTGAATAATTTTTTTGAGTGTGGACGGTTGGATGCTGAATGGACAGTGACGCGACCAATTACAGGCGTTGCTATGGTTTCTGCTCTGGACACGGGAAGTAACGGACCTCCGTCCACTTGTTCCTGCTGCTAGCTGCTACGTCACCTTGTTAGTCTGTTAATTGTTGTTTTGCTACTCTTAATTCTTGGTTAATAAGCTGCCTTCATGCTGCTGTGTCTCTCTGCTGAGTGAAGCTGCTCGTTTTCAGGACAGAGGATTTATTCCTGCAGTTTTGTGTGACGCGAACATGATGCTAATTGCTAAGCTCACGCTGGACACTTCTTCATATTATTATCTCTTTAACTTGTTTAATTGGAGTCGTTTGCTGCTTTCTAGCACTATATTGAGGTGTACCTGTTCATTTTCCCCACGGTCAACCGCGCACACTTCTCATTTAATATTCAGAGTTTTCCACGTCAACCTCAAGCAAACATGTTGCTGGTTAATTCAAACTAAACTTACTGGGTGGAAAGATTTCATGTGAATTCTTGGACTTTTTTACATTAACGGGAGAAGCTTTCAAAAATATTTTTGTCCCGCGTGGCTGAGAGTTTGGCTCTGTTCTGACTGTGTGACGGCTTCATGTTTAATATTCATATAATTCATTGTTCAGGGTGAAATCACTATCGTGTGTGATTTTCTTCATTGAACGGTGAACACTTCAGATTGAACAAATTGAGTATTATTATTGTGTGACTGCTCCACTGTGTGATTGATTGACTGTCCAGCCCCCAGTCTCTTTAGCGGTGCGCATATACACTATGCATTACCGTAACAGCAAGCTCAAACCGATTTCAAAATAAAAGTGACATTTCAATGAATGAGATATCGCCTTCATTCAGATAGTTAATGAAACACAAATTACCGTATTTTCCGCACTGTAAGGCGCACCTAAAAACCTCAAATTTTTCAAAAGCTGACAGTGCGCCTTATAATCCGGTGCGCTTTATATATGCACCAATATTGAGCCACAACAGGTTTCGCTACTGCGGTAAGCAGCCGCCGACTTCATTTTCCCCCATAGAAGAAGAAGCGCGCGGTGCATGCTGGGATATATGACTGCGCGAGGCGTGCCTTTCATTTCCATTTGTGTGTTTATGTAAAGACCCCAAAATGGCTCCTATTAAGAGACACGCTTACGACGCAGTTTAAACTCAAGGCGATCAGTCACGCAGTAGAACACGGGAATAGAGCAACAGCGAGAGAATTGAACATTAACGAATCAATGGTGAGGAAGTGGAGGAAGCAACAAGATGACCTGCGCCAAACAAAGAAGACTAAACAGAGTTTCCGAGGGAACAAAGCGAGATGCTACAGTTGGAGGACAAACTCCAACAGTGGGTTGTTGAACAGAGAGCAGCAAGTAGAAGTGTCAGTGCAATCACTATTCGAATGAAGGCAACAGCCAAGCGCTAGCAAGCGCTAGCAGGCTGTTGGCTGCTTGGCTTGGCAAGCGCAAGCAGGCGCTTGGCTGTCTCGTAGCCTTGCTAGCACTAGCTTGCTAGCGCTTGGCTGTTGCCTTCATTCGAATAATTCCCTCTACAAGCGTCCTCGGCATGAAAAGTCTCCGTTCCCTCGTCTCCCAGGTCTTGGTTCTTAATCAAATCACTGCCAATTGCACCTGCTCTGCCTCCTGGTCTGCTTCTGGGTTTCAGGACTCCACACACCGGCTCTCAGCCGGAACAATCTGGGCTCCAATGTCTGCTTTCAGACTGATTTTAAATGGAATTTCCCTGTTATCATTGAACCATTCCAAGTCAGACTGATGTTAGGCCACGCCAGGGTGTCACTCACCAAGTGTCAGCCCATTGTGATGTGGCATTTCAAAATAAGAGCCTTTTGAAATTGCTCAGCCAAGCACCTATCACTCTAACTTTGAACTGATATTAAAGGTATAGTAGAGGATTTTCTTCTTCCGGGTGGATCATCAAAATAACTGGTCCTCCCAATTGTCAATCATTCTGGTGATATATGACGTAAGGCCGTCGTACGTGCTCGTCCCTGCGTGCAGCTCACTCCACACGGTTCTCATCAAGCCGGTGGCCGACCCCACGCATTATTCTCGGACATTTTTACACAGTTTCACCCCCTCTGGTGCAAATCTTCTTGTAAAGTGAGCTTATGTGAGCGATGCCGACTTATGACTTGTAAACAGAGCGTGCACGAGGAGAACTGGGCTCGTGCACGTCTCTCGCACGCGTTTTAGTAGGCGTTCCGTCTCGGGAGCAGGTACAGCGTTGCGCATGCGCATTTTTTTCAAAAGGTGGAGAGGGCGGTTCTTTCCTAAAATTCCTGAAAATCCTCCTGTATACCTTTAAATGGAAATCATTTTTTACAAACACTTTTCACTTAAGACTAATGTCATGTCAAATATAAAGCCACATGAATGACCCGTTGTGTAAATTCCATGTAACTTCAGTTTTCATAATTTTGCTCATACAATAAACAAAACGGGCTTCAAAATATTAATCTATAATCATTAAGCTAACTTCTAAATCTAACTAAGAAAAATAATTTACACGTAGAAATGCTATCTACATCTCAACATGTCAAATAAATAAAATAATGCCTGTGTAAAAAAGTGATCAACAAAAATCCAGGTAAATAAGGTTATAAATGTCATTGCAAGTGCAACAGGAGTGATCTTTGACCTTGACACATGCTTTCACTGATGAGCGAGACCAATCACAACAACACTTGGCATGGAGCAGGACTCCTGGAGCACATACTGTACGATGTATGTGTTTCATTCTCCAGTCATGTGAAACAAGTGAGCCGGTCTCGGGCTGGCGAACTCTGCAAAGTCCTATATTACAATCAGTCAGAGACACAAGAGAAAGACCTCAGAGTAGGACTCTTCTCTTGAGCACCCCTGCAAGCACACACGCATGCTCAGTAGGCAAAGTTGGCGTCACACACACACACACACACTCTCAAGTCTTGTCGTTCGAGGGCACAATGAACAATTCCATCGTTGTGCCCTGGCTCTTTGCAGCTCTTTTTGTTTCATGCATTGTTGGTGGAACCATCTTTCACAGTTGTCGCATTGGATCTGAAAATGACAAGATAATAAAGTGAATATCAAAAGTTTAAATGTTTTGTTTATTTAATATCCTGATGTAGCTGTCAGTACACCAGAAGAAACTACAGGCTTCATCCCATTAAGATACAAGGATTCTCTCTGTGTAGCCTCTTTGCCTCACTCAAAAGACATACATGCAAGGCCTGTCCCTTCACAAAGTGCAGCTCCACCCACACTGACAACACAGACGCAAACCTTTTGTTGGCACAGTGGAAAAGAACGAGGCAGATCATAACTCTGCGGAACAATGACTCTGGCGTGGCGGGTGTCACGAGGAGTCAATACAGTGCAAATGAGGTGTTTTAAAAGGAGTCCTGCGATTTGCTCTATTATTTCTGCATGAAGGTTTTCAATTTAGTTTGATCTGCATTTTCTTGGTCAAAAGCAGAGTCAAATCCGTCCTGCTAATCTCTTCAATCATCTCAAGCCAAGTGTTCTGAGAAGGGTCCCTCTGGTCAGCAATGGGTGAAGTGGAGAATTATGGGGAGGTGTTTGTATTTGGGTGAGCTTCCTGAGAGGATTCTAGGAAATGACAATGATGGATACAGTCCCTGAGGATCTTTTGTACAATTTTCTGCTTTTCGAGAATACTTGTATGTTTCAACGGCTCCCAAAATGTGATGATGTCTGAGAGGGAGAGCCCAATACATTATGACAAAACGAATAAAAAAGAAATACTCTTTGGTATCTGGCCTACATAATTTGCTTCCTTTGCAATTCGTGTTATGAAAGTTTAGAATATTCTTCATAGTTTTTATGACTTGCTCAATGCTGCATGACCCATTAGGGCAGGGCCTGTGTGAGAATGGTTTATATTTCTAATGTGTCTTCAATACACTTATCCAACAATAATTCTTGCAAAGAAAGAAGCATGTTTTAGCAAAATATTAATCATTTAATTGTTTGTTATGATTTGTTATCGGGCAACAAAACGATTCAATCCTGCAAGGAAAAGGAAAACCCTCTGATGCACAATCATGCACAACAACTAGTGTTCTACTGCTGTATATTTCAAAAAAATTGTGTATTTCCATCAAAAGCTAGGGTGACATCAGCAAAATTTTGTATTTTAAAGTTTCAGAAATTAAAATAAACTTATGTTTGATACCTGTGGATATGTCTGGTCTTCATTGTTAAAATAAATATAATTTGAGAGGAAAAACCGATCATTTAGTGCTGTCAATGGATTAATAAAATAACAACTTAATCGTGCAATTTCCTGTAATTGATTGCATTTTTTTCCTACTTAAGACTGAAGCTTGTAACCTACATTTATTCAGTAAATACCATGGAATTAATGTAGACTCAACACACACAAACTATGTAAATTCAAAGATGATTTTGGTCACTTTGTTTTAGCTTTGAGTAGATGCTGTTTCTCTCTTAAGAAACAAACAAACAAACAAACAAACAAACAGGGCACGCACTTACGCTGTTGTTACTTCAGATGTAACGTAACATAACCGTTAATGTTCTTTTGATAATTGAAGTGACTTTGGTAAAACGTTGCATAAGTCTGATCTTATTTATCGTGATTAAAATAGTTTTTGTTCACTACCTTGCTCCACTTTCGTTCTTTACTGACGCCTCCTTCGCTGCTCTGGAGTTGCCAATTCTTCATAAAGACCAAAACGAGTGTTTTAAGCTAGAAATACAGTCTTTGCATGTGCTTCCGTGTGTTGCAGGGGAACTCAAACGTGTATTTCTGATCAAACTTATCAGAAAAGCAGAATTCTTCAAATTTTTTTAGAACTTTACTGAAGTGTGACTTCACTCTCAAAACCATGCAGAGTTGATGAAGTGTAAACTCACCCTGTTCTCCCCTCTAGTGATAAAATCTAGATGGTCACTTTACGTACAAGGAGATTTTGTTTTGAATTTCTTTAATTACATTTCTTTTATTTTATACAAACAAGAACACATTGTTTAGCTTAGTGCCCCATTGGAAGGAAAGGGATTTATTATAATGCCACATATTTCTGCAAATGTGTAGAATCTCCTCAGGAAGAGACGGGTAGTTTATACGTTTATGTCAAGTTGTCCTTTTATCAAATGTTTACACACTTGCTGCCATAAAGAATCAAACATAACAATGAACCAATAGATCTAAAGCCTTGACTGTCACGGCGGGGCGCCGGCGTGTGGAGTGTCCTGAACCCAAAAGCAGACCTCCAGCAGAAAATTGTTTGCAAACGTCAATGTTTTATTGAGGAAACAGGGAAAGATGAGCTGGAACGGTGACGGGACCCGGGGGGAACTTCTTGGAACCGGGACGGGACCCGGACGGGGACTTCTTGGAACCGGGACGGAACCCGGACGGGACTTCTTGGAACCCTGGCGTCGGAACAGGAACGGGAACCGCCCCGGGGAGGACAACACCGACTCACCTGCGGCAGCAGCCAACAGGGGACTGTCCACACGGACTGAGGAAGAGACAATCCTCTGGCCCCGGACCCTCCTCCCTGCAGGGCTTAAGACTGCTTGACAATCAATCAGCTGATTGCCTGCAGGAGTGCCAGAGAGGATCCGGTGCTAGAGCGAGGTCTGTGACTCCTGACATTGACAACATTTAAGAATAAACAGACTTTTATTCGAGGCCTATATTCACTCAGTGTCAGTGTGATGCTGCTGGGCGTCTTTCCTCCTGCTCCGCTGGGTTCAACATCTCCTCCAGGAGTTGTCTGGAGGCTCTCTCAGAGGGCCGGACTGGCTCTGGGGCCTGCAGAGTACCGGGCTGGACCTGGGAAGGCTGTGCGGTCTGCTGGATGATGCTGCGAGTTGCCTGCAAGTGGAGGCGCTGCTTCTGGTGCACTGGAGAAGAAGTGGAAGGGGGAGGGGGTCAGACCAGAGAGGGAAACACCACCTTCATGTGTCACGGTTCCTAGTAGCTACTGGTAAGAATTGTGTGTGTGTGTGTTTTGATGAAAGTGATAAATATTGCTTTATAAAAAAAATTTTTTTATCCCACCTCTTTTCTTGACATTTATCTTCCCCAACTCAGGGATGAGGAAGCTGTACATCAACTCGGACACGATCTCCTCCGACTGAAGATCACTGCGGCTGACGACACACAGAAAACAGTTTCAAGATCCCGAGGTTTGAATTCCTCAAATGTGACGCATCATCAGACGTTGTGTTACCTCTCCTCCATGGCATAAGCAATGTCATTGACTTCTCTCATCTTCTTGTGGATCTCCTCTCTGGCCTGCAGGCCAGCTTCTTCGTCGATGGTCGCTAGGATGACGTCCTCCAAATACGAGTCCACAGTCTGCTGGTGTACCTGCACCACCTTTGTTGGGACGTTACACACAAGAAAACTAACTGCCCGCCCATATCGCGATACACCTCAATTCATCATCTTATTGGCCCACTCAGAACAGAAAAAAGTCACACATGGACGTACTTGTCTGAAGACCTCGTCTTCCTCCCTGCGTCTGCACTCCTCCACCTGTCTTCTTCCACTTTCCTCGGCCTCGCGGAGGCGGCGGTCTCTCTCAGCCAGCAGCACGATGGCGTGAATCCTTCGCTCCTCCTGGAGACGGGTCAGTTCCTTGGACATGGTGTCGAACAGCTGCTCGAGCTCTGTGCCCACAACTCCAGCTTGAGACGCATGCACTTGAGCGATCTGAAGGACAGAGAGAACAAGGGGGGAGGGATCGTTTGAAATATGTACTAAAAAAAAAAAAAAAAAAAAAAAAAAAAGAAGCCGGTGTTTCACCTTGAGACTTTGCTCGTCTCTCTGTCTTTTCAGTGTCAGCACAAGCTCTTTTTCAGCCTCCAGAAGCTTCTGCTCATCGGCCTGCAGGCCGTGGACGGTCCTCTGCTCCTTGATGAGGTCCATGTGGTTTTCTTTGCCTTTGAACATCTACACAACGATAAACAAACAGAGAGACGGACAAGTGTGAAGAGAGCAGTCTTGACGGTAACATGACATTAATGCAGGTGAGCAGAGACGTACACACCTCATACTGGGTACTTCTTCCTCGAAATAACTTCTGCAAGTGAGTGACGGCAAGCTCTGTCTCCTCGTACCCCTGCAGAGGACAGTTATTAATGACTACGCCTTCAATACGGTATATATGTGATTAGAAGTGAGAGCGATGAGCCAACCTCGGGCGGCTGCTCCACACTGGGAGTGGCAGGACGGGGAACTGGCTTTTTCTTTTTGACCAGACGCTTCAACTGTCTCTCTGGTTGTTTCTTGTTCGGCTCCTCGATCCAGTCCTGTTGGAGGCACGTCGATCAGAAAGCTTCATGCAAAACATGGATTATATGTTCATCGTTCCCGTTTTACCTGGTATTTCCTCATGCAGTCCAGGGAGCTGGACACGGGAGGCTGGCTGACTTTGGGTTGAGGCTTTTTCAGCGTTTCTTTGTGGGCCGAGGCCTTTAGTCCTGCTTCCACCTCTCGCAGCCCTGTCGTTCACATCGAGCTTAAAATTAACTGACCGGTGAAGTGACGCTGTTTGCGTGCGTCAGAAAGAAAAGAAATCTCGATACTGACCTTCATAGGTGTCTAAGAGGCTTTCAAACTTTTTGGTTTTTTGGTTGTTGAGTACATCCCCGCGGATATTAGGGACAAAGGCCGGACAGTCTCTGACAAGTCCATGTGGTGCAAACTTCCTGTCCACGTTCTTCCTCTTGGCCTCCAGCTTTCTCACTGCTTTAGGGAAGAAAAAAAATAAATCTCGAGATTAACTCAAATCTCGAACTGCACATGTATGATCCAAATATTCTGCCAGGAGATGATTTGTCTTACAACTCATGTAGTCATTGTGGGCTTTCTGTTGCCTCGCCTCCTTTTCCTTTTGGAGCTTCAAAAACATCTGCGTCACTCTGGACCCGGAGAAGCCGCTTTGAGCCTCAGGCCTCTCTCTCAGCAGATCCTTCAGCACAGCGAGACGAGCATCTTGCAACCTGCCAGGCAAATAGGCACAAAACCCCCAAAAATTCACATGCTGCACAAACCTTGGTGTGTTCATCATAACACATACGTTGTACCCTAATAGCCTTGGTTTAACTAGAAGTTCAGTTTTAGGATTTAGGACAGGACTCTTTGCAAAGTTTAAAAAACAGTGGATCATTTCCTTTTCATCCAGTATTCCTGCTCGGTGGAAGAATTCTTTGGGTTGATAGTCTGTGAACAGTAGTTCACAGACTAAAGAGTTTCACCTCAAATCCCTTTATTCACACATGAAACTCTAACATATTCACCACTCATTTCACTTTTGGTAGGTTCAATGTATCCTTGTATGTGCCTGTAAGCAACCTGAAGCACTGCATCATTGCCAGGCAGCTCTACTTTGGTAGATGATCCGTCAAGTGCAGGAAAGTGCAAAGTGTGTTTCCACTCACTTCTGGATTTCGTCATTTCTGTAAGTCCACATCTTGGCCTCCATCTCCTCTATCATTCGCCATCTCTTTTTCAGCTGGCTGGGATCGTTCAGTGGAGGAAGGCTGGCCTCCCAAACTCGTTTGGCCCGAAGCCTCTCTATCAGTTCCACCTCTGCGAGACCAGCAGGAAGACCGTGACCTGCAACACAGTTATAATGATCAAATATACATAATCATAGGCGTGGACTCTTTATTCAACCGGGGGGGGAAAAAAAGAATGGAGACGTATAGCTTTGACGACACTAGTTTAAAACCGGTAAGGATTCGATGGTTTGTTGTACCCCAAGTCAAAGCTGCCAGCTGCAGGAGTTCCGAGGGATTGGTCCCCGGCTGCACCACATTCTGAGGGCTGTACGGATCCGTCTGTGTCTCACTCTCCCTGTAGTCTGTTTGTACCCCCACTGTGACATGGCTCGGCTGCTCCTCAGCATGTCCTGCACCGGTTAGGAGGTCTTCTCTAAGGGGAATCAAGTAGACATATTTGCTTCACAATTAAAAAAAAAAAAAAAAAAAAAGCAGGGCTCCAAAGACATTGTTTGACATTTTGAAGAATCAGTAGCTCTTACTTTGGCAATGCAAAAAACCCATCTGGAAGAAACTGACGTCCAGGGGGACTCAGGGGGCTATGAGAAATGAACATAAAAGACTGTCTCAAAACCCCAAATTGAAATTAAAAAGCATGTTGATGGCAGTGAGGGTTTGCTTGTCAAACAAATAATACAAACACAGCATCGTAGCATTAGACTAGACACTGGTAAATCAAACCGTTTGTAATGTTTCCAGTAGTCTGATCCGGTCACTTGGCACTCGTTGTTTTTCAGCCACGACTGAGCATTCGGACGAGCCCTGCGAAGAAAACAAGTACACTCACAAAGCGGCAAATAAGCTGAACACAGGATCGAATATAAACTAGAATACAGTTTATTCTTGTAATACAAAAGGAGTTCCTGCTGTGTGCATGCTGTGTTACCCACCCCGCCAGCTGCTGCAGGGCCTCTTGGCGCTGTTCTTGATGGACTCTGTAGTGAGGATCTCTGTAGGCCGGTACCGGGCCTGCAAGGTCCAGTTTAATGGTGTAGCGTGGGCTGTCACTAAACATCGACGTGAACTCGGGCACTCTCCTCTGATCGAGACAAAGACGGTGGATATTGGAAAGTGCATTTCACATTTCATATTTTATCTTACTCTTTGGGATGACATTAAAAAGTGAATACAAAGTGGAAACATCGATCCATATTCTATTCACAGCAACTGCCCACTTCACTTTACATTTCCAGATTTGAAAGTTTACAAATAAGTTCGTTTTCACCATATTATCTTATCTTGTGTCTGAGATAATGAGACTTACGACGCTGTTGCTGGAGCCATAGGCTTTGGCAGTGGCCCTGGCATAGTCTTTCTGTGATGACAGAGTGTACACAGGGTCTGTGGAGGTCAACAATGGAGGTCAATGGCCGCCGGGTATCCAAACATCTTTGCATCACTGAGTTTCACTCACCATATAAATAGTCGTATACGCGTTCCTGCTTCACTACCTTACTGGCATCGCGATTCTTGGTGATGCTGACGGTGGCAGACGAGCTCATTTTGGCTGTTTCTTGATGGAGTCGACGTGACACTGTAAACATGGAGACTGTAAACTGATTGAGCGGAAGAGGGAAGCACTGCGCGGTGGTGCGTTCAAGGACGCACTTCCCATTCGGAAACTGATACATGAAAACAAAAAAACTATTTATGCTGATTATATTATATTATGTATTATCTATATTACAAAGTTAATATTCTAGGTTTAAAAAAAATTATTCAACAGAATATGAACAGACTGCTGTTTTCTTTTTTCGATAGCTTGCAAATTAAACATGGTAAACTAATTAAATATTGACTAACGTAGGTAATGAAACAATGTCTGATATATATTGAATTTCTATGTACGAGCACATTTCTGTGTCCATTTTAACTTCCACCAACATGAATTTACAGGCCTTTGTCAGTTGTGTACGGATTACAAAAGGAACCTGGCCTTTAACAAGCTGCTGCATAAGCCAGCAGGTCAGCCCATAGAGCAGCACTGTAATGTTCCTGCTATCCAGGCTGTCAATCACAGAGCAGTGATGCAACCTGAAGCTACAGGAAGCTGCCCATATATGGAGTGATGCACTGACCAATCACAGTGGAGAATTTCACAGCTGTGTCAGGCGCAGGCACTCACGTTGGCGACGACAAATTACAAAAGGGACCGGCCCTAAAGGTCCCTAAATATAGCAAATCATCTGATGTCAACTATGTCAGCAAGAAGTCAAACCCTCGGCTTTCTATGAGTTGGTGAGAGCTGCCACTGGTGTTTGAACGCTAGAGTAAAGTAAAATGTTGAATTCCTACCTTCACGGTTGTCATTGTCTTCTGCCTCCCTCGGGGGTTTTTGTTGTCTCTCATCAGCCATTTCTTGTGTATCAGCAGATTTATTTGCTCTCAATAAAGATTTAATGTGCAGTAGCTCCTGTTCTCTGTGTTTCTCAATTTGTTGTGTGTCACTCCAACAGTGTCCTTTTCACTGCAGTTGACAAATAGACTCATAAGAAACTACTTTCATGTAGTTTCTTATGATGTCAACTGCAGTGTGAGTTCTGCAGTTGACTTCAAAGTGGTGTGACGTCACTCTTTCATGTAATTTATTGGTGGTTTTGGAGGAGATGTCAGAGATGAAAGAAACATTTTGCTTTGATCTGGGAGGTTCTTTCCTTTCCTTTTTTTCTTGTTCTTTCTGAGTGGTGGGAACTAACAGAGCGATAGAACCAGCAGATGGCGATGCAATATTAATATTAATGGATGGAAACTGCTTTTAAATCCAGAAGAAGTTCTCAGAGAGACAATTTGCATTTCTTTCTTTCTTTTGCTTTGTTTTTTTTTTTGAGTGGTGGGAATGGTATGGACTAGCTGAAACCAGCAGATGGCAGGAGTACAACTTCACGTATGCCAGCTACTGTTGAACCTAAGTGAAGAAGAAGAAGTAGAAAAACAAATTTTAATTAAAGCTGCAAGCAGCATTGGACGGGACCTCGCAAAAGACCGTCGGGGGGGTGGCTATGAACGGTTAATAAAAAAATTTTAAGTAAAAAAAAAAAAAAAATGTATGACTTTTATTTTGAAAAAATGGCGTCAAATCCAGCTAATTAGCTAGTGATTCGTGACCGCAGCGCCCCCATTAGGCCACCTACCAAATTTCAGCTCAATCAGACAATGTTTGCTATCGTGCTAGGAGGCTTTGTCGGCGGTGTACGAATTACAAAAGAGACCAGGGGCCTCATTTATAAAACTGTGCGTAGGATTGACGTCAAAATTGGCGTACGCACGAAACACAGAAAGTGCTTACGCACAAAAATACCCTGATTTATAAAACAGTGCGCACGCACGTCCTACGCCGATTTCCCTTTATAAATCGCAACCCACTCTAAATGTGGCGCGCCTGTGTGCGGGTCAGACCACGCCCATATTGGCCTATAAATATTCAGAGAAACGCCTCTCATGAATATTGATTCATGACTGAAAGCATGCCGAAAGCAGAAAGAAAAGCCAAGAAACGCAATTTCACCCAGTGTGAGGTGGAAGTTCTGGTCGGGGAGGTGGAGAAGAGGAAGGCGATATTATTTGGTGGACACAGTGTTGGGTTAGGGTTAGGGTCAGTGTTGGGTTAGGGTTAGGGTCAGTGTTGGGTTAGGGTTAGGGTCAGTGTTGGGTTAGGGTTAGGGTTAGGGTCAGTGTTGGGTTAGGGTTAGGGTCAGTGTTGGGTTAGGGTTAGGGTCAGTGTTGGGGTCACCAACGCCAAAAAGGCTCTAGAGTGGCAGCGTGTGGCGGATGGTGTCAATGCTGTGGCCTCAGAAGGTCGGAGTGTGGCTGAGGTGAAAAAAAGTGGTCCGACATCAAAGTAGACACAAAACAGCGCCTGGCGTCACACAGCCAGAGCGTCTGTGCCCCGGGCGGGGGAACGGACCCTCCGGAGCTCACCCCGCTGGAGGAAACACTGGCGGGGGTCATCGGGGAATCCCTCCTGAGTGGAGTGGTGACGGAGGTGGAGGGGGACACCGCCACCTGCCCTTCAGGAGCCCGATGGTGCGCTCCACAATACTGCGCGCCTGGCTGTGGCGCAGATTCTAGGTCCTCTCCTCTGCGCCTTGTGGGTTAGGAAAAGGGGTGAGCAGCCACCGCTGGAGGGGGAATCCACTGTCGCCTGCAAGGTCGTGAACGGGTTAAACACTACTACAACATTGCAAGTCTCAGGATTTCCACATGAATTCTCCGTACCTAGAAGCCACCCATCACGTACAGCCTCCAGTCTGCGCCCAACACTGCTATATGGGCTATATGATATAGGATGTTACACTGCATTCATATCAGTGGAAACATCATTTGCCCTACTGTTGTCTTACTATTGTCTTAATCATATGTTTTCCGTGTGCACTCCGGGGAGTATGTTTGTTTATTCATTGTAGAAATGTAATTTTGTACTATCCATTTCTTGCAAATAAACTGTCCATATATGAGAGGTCATATAACTATTTATTTTACACGATCAGTTTCACACAGTTTCTTCCCGTTTCTTTCTTCTGCCATCGGTGGCGCAGTTTCTCCTTCCCCCAGTTATGTGCGTACGCATGGGTCACAGTTGGCGTGGTGGACCGCACATTTTTCCGTCAAGTTCTCTTTTTATAAATCCCACGGTTTGCGTAGAGAGTGGCGTACGCATTCTTTTGTGCGTACGCAACGTTTATAAATGAGGCCCCTGGTCTCCCGAAGCGTCGCAAAGAAGGCGATCCTCATGAACTGGAAATCAAAACATAATCTTAATATAAAGTTATTTAAAAACTTACTCCTAGACCACATCACATTACAGAGAATGTCTGCTTGTAGGAAAAATCAGTCGGCTCAATTTGAGTTGACATGGTCCCCAATAATTGAATACACCATGTAGCCCTGTGGGGGGGTGGGAGTTCCGCCTTGGGGCTCCTGGGGCCATCTGCGGCTGGGGCGCTGTGGCTTGGGTGGTTGGCGGCCCTGCGATCTGGGGGGGTGCTGGCATCTATCCTGGGGAGTGGCGGCCTGGCCTGGGGGGTTCCGGGAGGTGGGTGTGGGGGGGGGGGGGGGGGGGTCAGCTCTGGGTGGGGGGTGGTTCTGCTGGGGTGGGGTGGGGGTGCTGGGCGTCGGGCCCCGGCCGGGTTGCCTGGTCGGGGCGGGCGGGTGTGGGGCCTCGGGGCCTTGGGGGCTGGGTGCCCTCCCGGTCCTGTCGGGGGTGCCCGCTGCGGCGCCGGGGGTGGGTCCTCCCTCCGCCTCCCTCCCCTCGCTGGGGCGGGGGGTGGCCCCTGCTGCCGAGCTCCGGGTCTGGCTCACCCCTGGGTCGGGGGGAGACGGGGGGCAGTAGGGGCTCCGGGTTTGGATGGACAAAGGGACAGCTGACTGGAGATGACCCCCGGGGGGGGTTATATGGGAGAGGGGCCGGGGATGGTGCATTGATCTTCCAGAAGTGCATCATTGTCCACCTGGAATGGCGGCGCGTGCAGACGCAGCGGCTCGTAGCTCCGTGTTTTGTGTGTTGTTTTTGTTTGTTTCGTTTGCCCACACGTTCACAAACCGCACCCACAGCCGACAAGAGCTAACCGCAATCGGATATGGCATGATCAGACCAACTGCGGAGGACTTTCACCGCTCTCACGCCATTCCTGTCGAGATCGCTAGGTCACCGGGCGCTCCATGGACTGTTGTCGGCGCCGGCAAGCGCCGGAGACGGAGGAGGTATAGGAAGCAAAAGCGGGGATGCCGCGCAGGCGCGCGGGCCAGACTGAGTCGCAACCCACACAAGCCTCCCCTGCCGAGCATGTTTCTGACCAACGCTCGCTCCATCATGCACAAAATGGACGAACTGAAACTGCTCATGGAAGGGAACCATCATGTCCGGGACTGCTGTGTTTCAATCATATCGGAAACTTGGCTCCAACCGCAGATCCCCGACGAGGCTGTGCAGCTAGCAGGCCGCTCGCTACACCGGTGGGACCGCAACAAAGACTCGGGTAAGAGCAGAGGGGGGGGGGGTTGTGTATTTACGTGCACAACGACTGGTCCATAAACAATGTAACCACACACACATACTGTTCGTCGGACATAGAATACATTTCCATTAAAACACGGCCCTTCTTTTTGCCCAGAGAGCTAACAGCAGTGCTTATCACAGCTGTTTACATACCACCCGATGCTAACACTCGCACAGCTCTCTCTCTATTGTCCGACAACATACACGCACTACAAAGGGCCCACCCTGACGGGGCACACATTGTTGCTGGTGATTTTAATCAGGCAAACTTAAAATCCGTCCTGCCTGGGTTTCATCAGCATGTAATGTGTGCCACGAGAGGGTTAAACACACTTGACCACGTCTACATAAACATTAAACATGCATACAGAGCCACACAACTCCCACACTTGGGCCAGTCAGATCACCTCTCTCTGCTCCTCACCCCTACCTACACCCCGCTGAGAAGAAGGAAACCTCGGACCAAGACCATCACTACTTGGCCAGAGGATGCTCTTCACCAGCTACAGGACTGTTTCTCTCAGACGGAGTGGAGCGTCTTTGAACACCAGGACCTGTCGGAACACACAGAGGCCGTTTTGTCCTACATTCAGTTCTGCACCGGGACTGTAACTGTGGATAAACGCATCCGGGTGTTTCCGAACCAGAAACCATGGATGACCAGCCAAGTCAAGACGCTCCTCAGAGACCGAAACACCGCCTTCAGGTCCGGAGACAGTGATGTGCACAGCGCGGCCAGAGCTGACCTGAAGAGGGGCATCAGGCAAGCAAAAAGGGACTACAGGGAGCGAATAGAGACTCACCTCTCTAACAACAACCCCAGGCAGGTGTGGCAGGGTGTTCAGCAGATCACCAACTTCAGAGGGCAGTCCAACATACCGGGTGACCCAAGCGCGGCGCTAGCCGAAGAGCTGAACGCTTTCTTTGCTCGCTTCGAGGTCCCAGCCCAGCAGTCTGCAGTCGCCCTGCCCCCCCCCACCCCAGCCAACTCCCAGTCGTCAGCCACTGACCGTGCAGGTACATGAGGTGAGACGCACCCTCAGCAGAGCCAACCCGAGGAAGGCACCCGGGCCCGACGGTGTTTCTGGGAAGGTGCTCAAGGCCTGTGCAGACCAGCTCGCGGAGGTCTTCACCAAAATCTTCAACCTCTCCCTGACGCAAGCCTCCATCCCAGCCTGCCTCAAGTCCACCACCATCATTCCGATACCAAAGAAATCTGCCACCGCCAGCCTGTCAGACTTTCGCCCGGTTGCACTTACCCCCATCATCACCAAGTGCCTGGAGCGATTTGTCCTCACCCATATCAAAGCCTGCCTCCCCCCCTCTTTGGACCCCCACCAGTTCGCCTACAGGAACAACCGCTCCACGGAGGATGCAATAGCCGTCGCTCTCCACACCGCGCTGAGCCACCTCGAACATCGGGGGAGCTACGTCAGAATGCTCTTCATAGATTACAGCTCAGCGTTTAATACCATCATCCCTGACCTGCTGGTCAGGAAGCTGTCGGACCTGGGTCTCCCCGCACTAACCTGCGCCTGGATTAAGGATTTCCTTTCCAACAGACCCCAGACCGTCAGACTCGGCCCTCACCGGTCCTCCTCCAGATCTCTGAGCACGGGCTCCCCACAGGGCTGTGTGCTGAGCCCGATGCTTTACTCACTATACACAACTGACTGCAGACCTGCGCACCCCAGCAACACCATGGTGAAGTTCGCTGACGACACTACAGTGGTGGGACTGATCCCCAACGGTGACGAGTCGGCGTACAGGGACGAGGTCCTGCAACGGTCCGCCTGATGCTCCACAAACAACCTGATCCTGAACACCGCCAAGACCAAGGAGGTCGTCCTGGACTTCGGGAGGAGTCACACGTCGGACCCACCCCCCCTTCACATCAACGGCGAGCTCGTGGAAAGGGTCCACAACTTCACTTTCCTGGGCACCGTGATCTCGGCTGACCTCTGGTGGTCTGGGAACACCTCGGCCGTCGTCAAGAAGGCCCAGCAGCGGCTGCACTTCCTGAGGGTGCTCAGGAAGAACGACATCTGCCAGAAGCTGCTGGTGACCTTCTACCGATCGACCATGGAGAGCATCCTGACCTACTGCATCCCCGTGTGGTTCTCCCACTGCACCGAGGCAGACCGTAGGAGGCTCCAGAGGGTCGTGAAGACGGCGCAGAAGATCATCGGCTGCCCCCTCCCCACACTAAAAGACATCTACACGGCACGGTGCCTCAGAAGAGCCGAGGCGATCACAGCTGACCCTACCCACCCTGCACACCACTTGTTCGAGCTGCTGCCCTCAGGACGGCGGTACCGGTCCATCAGGACCAGGACCAACAGACTGAGGGACAGTTTCTTCCCTCAAGCCATCACGGCACTGAACAGTTAGACACACTACCTCAGCCTATCTACCTCATACTGTGTGCAATATATCAAACTCCATTACTCTGTACAATAACATGTACCTTGTGCTCAACCGCACATACTTATTAGCCAAGGTACCTCAGGCAGCTACATTGTTATTTTACTTAACTTATTATCAATCGCTTCTTTAACTTTTACATTTCTGCACTATGTCCTTGGGTGTATGTGAGCGGGTCTGTGTGAGAGCTGAATGTGTGTGTGAATGTTTAGGTTATTCTGTATACATGGTGTGTCTGCTGAGATGAATGCAATGCTGAATGTGAGAATGGCTGCCGGTGTTTATTGTATGTCTACTGTGTTTTTAGCTACACCGTAATTTCGTTGTGCAATTTATTGTACAATGACAATAAAAGCAATAGAATAGAAGAATAGATGTGTGTGTGTGGGGGGGGGGGGGGGGGGGGGGGGTGGATACGAGTGTGGAAAAAAAAAAAAAAGAGAGAATGGCCACTGAACTTCAGCGAACGGCACAAGAATGGGACCCTTTGATGTGTCGTTCATTACAGTTCTCAAATATAACCGAAGGTGGAATGTCTGTTTATAAGAATCTTCTTGCCCAGAAGAAAAAAGAGCACCAACAACTACCCATGACTATGTTCTTCTCTGGGAAAAAGACACCACAGCCTTCAGTAGAAGGACGGACGAAGAGGAACTGAAATATGTCTGAGTCACAATGTGTCCAACCTCGTATTAATTATTAAAATGATTATTTTACAGTATTTCTAAAAGCTATCATAGTTATTTGTAAGAAAACATTTATATTTAACATTTTTAAACAAATTCTTGGGCCTGAAAACAGGTTTTGATCTTTGGTTTCATTCTATAGTACAGTATTGTATTGTATAATAATTGCAAAAAATAAAGCTGACTATTTCACAGATTTCGCCTATCGCGGGTTCTTTTTGGAACGTAACTCCCGCGATAAACGAGGGTTCACTTTTTATTATAAATGTTACAATTTAAGCTTTATATACTGTATATAGTGTTTTTATATATAAAACATTGAATCTAAATTCTGAGGCTGCTCTATAAATAGTTTTCAAATAAACAATAAATAAAGCAACTTCTGATCAATCCAAATCAATTTCAGACTTAAAATAATGTACCGATTTAAGCGCCACCCAGTTGCAATGTGGCCACGCCCACTTTCGGTTTATGCCGTATGCAGTACACATTCTGCTCAAAAGGCTGAAGCAAGAAGCTTCTGAGCTCCGCCCCCAAACTCAGAGCAACAAGAAGTCCATTCCACTCTAGAATAGAAGGAACAAAGCGTCAACAACAACAAAACATCAACAAAAAAGAACCTCACACATTTCAAACGACCATATCAACACGGACCAAACTTACAACACACACACACACACACACACATATACGTTGATCCTACTTCTTCAATGCATTTCTTCTTCTCTGTGTGTTTCAAAAGTCTTTTGTTTGTATTTATATTTGACCAGGTTGATGTTTGGACGTCGTTTCAACTCCGTCTACAATTTGTTCCACAATTGTTCACCATGAACTGTCGGGATAAAACTTTTCATAGTTCTACTGTTTCTGAGTCCTAAAGTTTAATTCCTCACGTGATTCAGAACGACCAGTACGATCTGGAACCTTCTTTGTATTTGTCTTGGTAACAATCTGTAACCTGCTTTATACAACATCTGTACTTTATAGAACATCTGTACTGCTTGGAACTCAACAATGTCATTAAATTTCATGATGTTTGATTTGAAAAATAATGACTTTGTGTTCTTCTCTGCACATGTGCGGTTTCATTACAAGATCAAGCAACAGCGCCCTCCCATGGCCCAGCATATGAACTACACCGTTGTCCCTGCGTCCGCTGCTGCAGAGTAAAAACACTCCTTTTTTTTTTTAACGGATTAGGTTTCGTCACGTGAGACGTTGTCGTGTAAACCGGCTCTAAGGCTCACAGTCGCTGTTCTCCTGATTCAAACACAATAGTGGGAGTACCTTCTGATCCGGGCAAGTGTGTGTGTGTGTGTGTGTGTGTGTGTGTGTGTGTGTGTGTGTGTGTGTGTGTGTGTGTGTGTGTGTGTGTGTGTGTGTGTGTGTGTGTGTGTGTGTGTGTGTGTGTGTGTGTGTGTGTGTGTGTGTGTGTGTCAATAATTAAAGGCCTGATCTGATACTCCTCACACCGTTTTTTTTTCCTGTTGTGGGATCAATGTGCTAAGCCTTGACAACATTTGTGTGTTTAGACCCTCATAGTTGGATATATCACTCAGCATAATAGGATAAAGTGTGATTATCCTCATTTAATTGCAAGAGGTCAGATGCTTAGAAAGGAGTCGTGGACTGCGGAGGACGGCTTGTTTGCTGCATTAACCAAACACCTGTAATCACCACACACTTCCAAAGGCAAACGCAACATTGCCTGAAAATGAAAATGAAGCAGCCTGCAGGGCAGGGGAGATTTTTAGGGACTTTTATTTTGGCCATTTGGCTTCCGGAAAAAAAAAAAAACTTCCTTCACTTTTCAATGAATCAATTCAATCTAATCGAACCTAATTCTGGTTTGAAGGATCTGTCCATGCAGGCTGGAGATGTTTGGTAGAATTGTCTGCAGCTCTTTGCAGAAGAGATTTGAGAGGAATCTGTGTGCAGGAAATTGAACATTCATTCTTTCCTTCAAGCCAATCACAGGGAAATAGACACTGCATCATGTTTTTGGAAAAACCAAATCACAAGCAGCAACAACAGAATCCAAATATTTAGTTAGAAATAAAAACACTAAAAGTAGACCAAAGTATTTTATTGAATGAAAAAGGAATATTTACAGGAGACACGGGCACGAGGCTGAGAAAAAGTCAGTCAGTGAGCTCTCAGTATGGAAACATCAGTGTCGGCTCCCTGGATTCAATCCTTTTAAAAACCGAACTTCACAACATTACTGAGGAGAAAAGTGACTCGTCTCAACATCCTGACTGGAGGAGAACTACAACTAACCTGAGGGGTTTATCAAACCAAAATAAATACACAAACAAACAAACATGTTCTAAACTTAAACAATACTGAAAAGCGTTTTGTTCGTGTAGTAGCAGCTTTAGAAACAGGAACGAATCTACACATTAATAACTAAAGTGGACTTCTGCAGCCCCTCTCGGTACCGGGCCAGCCAGTCTCTGAGCTCGCTGATCCGGTACCCCTGCGGTCCCCGGCCCCCCTGGTAGACCACCACCCCGTCCTGCAGGACGTACAGCCGGTCGAAATAAGCTCCGTACGCGGCGTTGGAGGAGTTCTCCATGCTGTCCGCCACGACGACGCAGCCGGGCGCCTCCAGGCGCATCAGCTGCGCTGCGCCCAGCCGCTCCTCCAGACGCCGGTGCGTCGCGATCTGGTGCGGCGCGTCCGAGCTCCTCCAGCCGTCCGACGGGTGCGCCTCCTCGATGTACACCAGCACGGAGTCCGCGATGTCCGCGTTGCGCTGCACCACCGCCTGGAACGCCTTCAGGCGCGCCATGAACGGCGGTCAGGTGCAGCTGCCGAAGTTGAGGATGAGCGGTCTCTTATCTTTGGCGAAATCCAGGATCCGCGCGCGCCGCCGGTCCTGCAGCTGCACGACCTCGGTGTTCGGAGCTCCGCGGCCGAGACGCGCCTCTTTCAGGAAGTCCAGCTTGTGGCCGTGCCAGACGGCCTTGAGGGACTCCAGGCTCAGGAGCCGGTTGGACTCTGATATGCAGAGAGGAGGATCAATGGTTTCTCCCTCCGGCTCCTTCATCTGGAATAAAATCCGGTTTCTGATGCAGATAAAGTCCAGCAGCCAGAACATGAGCGCGGCCAGCAGGAACCGCGGCAACAGCACCAAACACACCAGTGCGTCTTTTACAGCTTTCACAGTATTCATTGTCACTTGTGAGAAATGGGGTTTTGGTCCTGTTGTGTCACGGCGATGCGGGTGAAGTTGGTTTTCTTGCAACTTCCCCTCTTTTTATAGCAGCGGCAGATTTGAATGGAGCACACCCCGCCTCCAGACGGGCCGAGGCCTCACATGGCAGGGATTACCTTCTCAGGCTGATTCCGGGCCAGCAGCAGGGTGCAGGGTGGTTTGTTTTATTCATCAGCACAACAGTCAAACACACCCTTCACCTGGTTCAGAGAAAGGGAAGGAGGGCGGGACATCACGAATGCCACAAGAGAGAGAGAAACAAATAACTCAGAACATTTTCACTCAAATCTGAAGTGACGGAAAATGAACTCGTACAAGAGATTCATCCATTCATCCTCCACACCTCCTCTGATTCGGCTCACAGTGTGAAGGCAGGTGAGATGAACAGCCCCCCCCCCCCCCCCCCCCACACACACACACACGTTTATTTATTTAGCACATGAAGTATATTTTCTTATATCTTCTCATATATGTTTTATTCCTTATTTTACTATCATGCTGCTCTTCTTTGTCGTATGCAGGCCGGCTCCAGAGAGTCTGGACAGAGTCTGGACAGAGTCTGGACAGAGTCCGGACAGAGGCAAAGGTCAGGTCAAATGTTGCACCACATATCTTCTGTTTGGACTTCTGGACGTTAGATGTCCTCAGTGAGACCAGATGCTAGGGCATCAGTGATGTTTAATGTCGTGAACTAATTAGCTGCATGTGTTGCTGACCATATAAGCGACGGAGTTTCCTTTGTGTGTCAGAGTCGCTTCTCTCTCCCTGTCATGTCATCAGCTTTTGATTTTTTTTATGTCATCCTATTCGATATTAAACATTTTTAACCAAACGAAGAAGCAGCGTTGAAGCTTGTTTTATCTCCAGCTTCCATCCTGACCTGAAGTTTCCTTCACACACATTGACAGAAATGGTCCAAGAAGGAAACAAATCCTCTCATCATAATTTCTGTTCCTTTAATAAATAATTCCACTTGCTCTTTGGGAAAAGTCATTTTTATGTTGCAATAGATCACAAACTAGCGTTTCTTCACGGGGCGGCATGGCTCGCTTGGTAGAGTGGTCATTTCCCAATCCACAGGTTTAATTCCCAGGTTCAATTATTATTATTATTATTATTATTATTAGTAGTAGTAGTAGTAGTAGTATCAATAATAATAATAATGCAATTTAAAGTGTCTTTGAGTGCTGAGAATAGCACTATATAAAATGTTATTATAAATACTTTATCCATGTGGGGAAATTCACAATTTCAGCAAACAGCCTTTGAAGTTGACGGCAGGCGACAGGTGGACCTTCAATTATTTTTCTCTTACAGCTCCGATCATTTCATGTTTCTCATGAAACCACCTTTTCTTTCTCCGGTGACACTTCACAAGTCTTGTGAAAACTTTAAAATTCCTTGTCCTTGTTGCCTTGACTTTGTTTTCCTTCTTGATCCTGCGGGCTTTTTCTCGATGTCAACATTTTTTACATTTTTATGAGGTGCTCATTCAGGTAAACTCCGGACCTCTTCCACTTGCATCCTTCTTTCAGTAACTCGCATTTGTATTTTCTATTGATCAACCTTGTGATGATGTCTGAAGGCTGCTGGGCGTTGGTTGTTTTCAGAGGAGAGTGTCGTAACCATGATGTGCCGGCTTCAAATGGGCAGTTCTGCTACTGACGAATTGATTGACCAGTGTCTCCTTCGTCTCCAGTGTCTCCAGTGTCTCCATCGTCTCCAGTGTCTCCAGTGTCTCCAGTGTCTCCATCGTCTCCATCGTCTCCAGTGTCTCCAGCGTCTCCATCATCTCCATCGTCTCCAGCGTCTCCATCGTCTCCATCGTCATCAGTGTCTCCATCGTCATCAGTGTCTCCATCGTCTCCATCGTCATCAGTGTCTCCATCGTCATCAGTGTCTCCATCGTCTCCATCGTCATCAGTGTCTCCATCGTCTCCAGCGTCTCCATCGTCTCCATCGTCATCAGTGTCTCCATCGTCTCCAGCGTCTCCAATGTCTCCAACGTCTCCAACATCTCCATCGTCTCCATCGTCTCCATTGTCATCAGCGTCTCCATCGTCATCAGTGTCTCCATCGTCTCAATCGTCTCCATCGTCATCACTGTCTCCATCGTCTCCAGCGTCTCCATCGTCTCCATCGTCATCAGCGTCTCCATCGTCTCCATCGTCATCAGTGTCTCCATCGTCATCAGTGTCTCCATCGTCTCCAACGTCTCCATCGTCTCCATCGTCTCCAACGTCTCCATCGTCTCCAGCGTCTCCATCGTCATCAGTGTCTCCATCGTCATCAGTGTCTCCATCGTCTCCAGCGTCTCCAATGTCTCCAACGTCTCCATCGCCTCCAGCGTCTCCATCGTCATCAGCGTCTCCATCGTCTGCAGCGTCTCCAGCGTCTCCAGTGTCTGCAGCGTCTCCATCGTCTCCATCGTCTCCATCGTCTCCATGTGAGCATTGTTCCAATTGGTTACTTATTATTTCAGGTCTTTTATTACATTTTCTATTCGTCTTTGTCTTTGTTCCTATGTTCAAAACTGTCCACTTGCTTTTTAATTCTTTCATTGAAAGCCCTTTCACCTGTTTCTTTACCTGCCGGTACAATGGGTTATCTGTGAAAGACAAAAACAGCATAAATAATGTCATCAAAATGTGCTCCAGAATTATTGGAACTCCTCAGAGGGACTTGGGAACAATCTGGGACGAACAAGTAGCTGGAAAAGCAAAACGAATCAGCAGCCAATCAGACCATGTTCTGTCAAAGGGATTCTCTGTCATGCCTTCAGGCAGACGTTTTTATATGCCCCAAAGAAAAACTAACAGGGACTCAAAGGCCTTCATTCCCTCTGCCATACAGCTCTTAAACACAGTTTAGTTAAATTACCGTAAATGACTTCAATGGAATTATCCTTCTTATTATTGTTTTTTTTTAATTTTTTTATTACTATTCTTAACATGTTACTGTCTTGTTTCGTCTTGCTTTGTGCTTTTTATTGATTTATTCTGTTTTGACATTTCCCATTGTCACATGCTAATTCCTGACAGATTGATTGATGACTGACTGATGACTGAATGCATGTATGTCAATGTGCACATGGGGAACCTGCAAATGAATTGCCCCTTGTGGAATCTGAATCTGAATCTGAATCTCAATCTGAATCTGAAAAGCTCGGCCCAGATTCGAAACAGGGCTATTCTCATTGTGTGGCAAGAGTGCAAATCACTCAACACCACCCATCACCATACAGTTCAATAACAACAAACCACTCGCCACCACCCATCACCATACAGTTCAATAACAACAAACCACTCGCCACCACCCATCACCATACAGTTCAATAACAACAAACCACTCAACACCACCCATCACCATACAGTTCAATAACAACAAACCACTCAACACCACCCATCACCATACAGTTCAATAACAACAAACCACTCAACACCACCCATCACCATACAGTTCAATAACAACAAACCACTCGCCACCACCCATCACCATACAGTTCAATAACAACAAACCACTCGCCACCACCCATCACCATACAGTTCAATAACAACAAACCACTCAACACCACCCATCACCATACAGTTCAATAACAACAAACCACTCGCCACCACCCATCACCATACAGTTCAATAACAACAAACCACTCAACACTGTCACGGATACGGACAGGACCCAAGTGCAGGACTCTGGAGGCAGGCTGGGTTCAATCAAGTCTTTTATTATAATGACAGCACAGACCGATGATTCACAGGTTGCTCCTTGACATGAGGAGCACAGCAGACTTGACTCCAATGACTGGACAGGACAGACGAGACATGGAAGACTAGTACTGGACCGGACGGACGGGACATCGCTAACAAACAAACCAACACTGAACAAACACACAGACAGGACATATATAGGGCAGGGTGATTACCAGAAGTGGCCACAGGTGAGGTGCTGACAGCCCAGACCTTGGCCCGCCCACTCTTAAAGGGGACCTCACCCTACACCCTGACAGTACCCCCCCCTCCACGACCGGCTCCAGACGGCCCAGGCATCTCAGGATGCTGCCTGTGGAAATCCCTGATCATGCCTGGGTCCAAGATGTCCCTAGCAGGTACCCAGGCACGTTCCTCAGGGCCATACCCCTCCCAGTCAACCAGGTATTGGAACCCCCGCCCACGCCGGCGAGCTGCCAGGAGCCGCCTGACCGTGAAAACCTCCTCACCCTCTACCATACGGGGAGGAGGAGGGGCTCTTGAGGAGGGAACTAGGGGGCTTTCCCGGGCAGGTTTAACCTTTGACACATGAAAGGTGGGGTGCACACGAAGCGAGCGGGGCAAACGAAGACGGACTGCAGAGGGACCAACCAGCTTAATTATTGGATAAGGTCCAATAAACCTTGACGCCAGCTTCTTTGCGTCTGAGCGGAGTGGCAGGTCCCGGGTGGAGAGCCACACACGCTGACCAACATCATAAGTTGGTGCGGGAACCCGGCGCCGGTCTGCAAGCCGCTTGCGCTCAGCAGAGCATTGCAAGAGCTTGGTTCTGGCCTGAAGCCAAGCGCGCTTGCATCGCCGCACCATTGCCAGAGCTGACGGGACACTAACCTCTGATTCCAGGGCTGGGAACAGGGGGGGTTGGTACCCATACACGCACTCAAAGGGAGACAGACCAGTGGACGAACAGGGCAGGGAATTGTGGGCGTATTCCACCCAGACTAACTGCCTGTACCAAGCAGCCGGGCTGTCAGAGACCAGACAACGAAGGATGGACTCCAGCTCCTGGTTCACCCTCTCTGTTTGGCCGTTAGATTCTGGGTGGTAACCGGACGAAAGGCTCACCGTAGTACCCAACAGCCTGCAAAACTCCCTCCAAAACCGAGACACAAACTGAGGACCCCTGTCCGAGACAATGTCCCGCGGGAACCCATGAAGACGGAACACGTGTCTCAGCATGACCTCTGCCAGCTCCTTGGCTGATGGGAGTTTCGCTAAGGGCACGAAGTGGGCCATCTTGGAGAACCGGTCCACTACGGTGAGGATGGTGGTAAACCCTTCAGCGTCCGGGAGGCCAGTGACAAAGTCAATGGATAGGTCTGCCCATGGTCGGGTGGGTACTGGGAGCGGCTGCAACAGACCAGAGGGGCGAGACCGCGAGGTCTTGTTACGGGCACAGACAGGGCAAGCCCGGACATACTCCCGGACTTCCCTGTTCATCTCTGGCCACCAGAAACGCTGTCTCACCACAAACATGGTGCGCTCAGTTCCTGGGTGGCAAGACAGAAGGTTAGTGTGGGCCCATTGAATAACACTAGATCGTACCGGGGGACACACAAACAGGCGGTTGGGAGGACAACCTGGCGGCACCGTCACCCCCTCCAGAGCCCGCCGAACCTGCTCCTCAATCTCCCACGTCACCGCCCCCACCACACAGGTCGGAGGTAAAATCGGCGTGGGGGAACGAGGAGCAGGATCCGGTTCAAAGACCCGGGAAAGGGCGTCAGGCTTCACGTTCTTGGACCCAGGGCGATATGATACCACAAAGTCGAACCGGGTGAAGAACAGAGCCCAGCGAGCCTGCCGAGAATTTAACCGTTTGGCAGATTTGATGTACTCAAGGTTTCTATGGTCTGTCCATACCACAAACGGGTGCTCTGCACCCTCCAGATAGTGCCTCCACTCCTCCAACGCAGCCTTGATGGCCAGGAGCTCCCGATTGCCAATGTCATAGTTCTCCTCAGCCGGGGTCAGCCGCCTGGAGAAAAAGGCACAAGGGTGCAGCCTCCCATCCTTACTACTGCGCTGAGAGAGCACTGCCCCGACACCGACATCTGACGCGTCCACCTCCACCACAAACTGCCGCCCTGGATCCGCCACACTAAGCACGGGAGACGAGGTGAACCGGGCCCTGAGCTCCGAAAACGCCTGCTCAGCTGAGGGACCCCAAGAAAACGGGACCTTGGGGGAAGTTAAGGCATGTAGAGGCGCCGCGACGGAGCTGAATCCCCTGATAAACCGCCGGTAGAAGTTAGCAAACCCCAAAAATCGTAATAATTGTTTGCGGCTACCCGGGGTCGGCCAATCCGCTACCGCCCTGACCTTCTCCCTGTCCATCTCCACCCTCCCCTCTGAGATGACGTGCCCAAGAAACGAAACTGTGGGAGCATGAAAAACACATTTCTCGGCTTTGACAAACAAATTATTGCTGAGAAGACGCTCCAAAACAAAACGAACATGCTTGACATGACTGGCAAGATCTGAAGAAAAAATCAAAATGTCATCGAGGTAAACAAACAGAAACTTATTCAATGCGTCTCTCAGCACATCATTGACGAGATTCTGGAACACTGCAGGGGCATTGCATAAACCGAATGGCATCACCAAATACTCGTAATGGCCAGAAGGTGTGTTAAATGCCGTTTTCCACTCGTCCCCTTGCCTAATCCGGACCAGGTGGTAAGCATTGCGCAAGTCCAGCTTAGTGAAGACCTTGGCGCCCTGCAGGCGTTCAAAGGCCGAAGTCATGAGGGGTAGTGGGTAGCGGTTTTTAATGGTTATCTCATTGAGGCCCCTGTAGTCAATGCACGGCCGAAGAGTCTTGTCCTTCTTTGCCACAAAGAAAAATCCCGCCCCTGCAGGGGAGGACGAGGGTCTGATTATCCCAGCCTCTAAGCCAGACTCAATGTACTCTTTCATGGCCTGATTCTCGGGTTGTGAGAGAGAGTAAATGCGACCCTTGGGGGGAGTGGTACCCGGCAATAACTCAATGGCACAGTCATAAGGACGATGCGGTGGCAGAGATGTTGCCTTCCCTTTGTTGAACACCTCCTTTAGATCGTGGTAGCAGCTGGGAACTCGCTCGAGGTCCGGATACACAGGCACCTCCCCAGCTGCCACCTTAACTCCCAACACTGACCGACAATGCTCAGAACAATCCCCTCCCCAACTCAAAATAACCCCCGAGTCCCAGTCAATATGGGGTTTGTGCAAACATAACCAAGGGAGGCCCAGGATAACTGGGTAGGACGGACTTAACCCTAAATGAAAAGAAATCTCCTCAACATGGGAGGGACCAAACAATAACTGAACAGAAAGAGTCTTTTTATCAATAGAAAATATTTTACGTCCATCCAACGCAAGAGCCTTCAAGGGCAATGATAACAGTTCAGTGGGGATATTATGTCTCTCAGCCCACTTAAGGTCCATAAAGTTCTCATCTGCACCAGAGTCAATGAAAACCTCAATGTCCAACGTGTTGTCGGCATACCTCAGTTGAGCCGGCGTGAGTCTTCTTAAAGGCGCAGTAGAGGAGTTCTTAAGACTCACCGGGGCCCTCCTTAACCCAGGTGAGCCTGTCCCTTTAAGAGGACACGCTGCAGCTCTGTGCCCGTGCTGACCACAGTACAGACACAGGCCGTCGGTCAGGCGCCGATGCCGCTCCTGCGTGGAGATGCAGGTGAGGCCAACCTGCATCGGCTCCTCCGGAGGTTGTGCAACACTCGGGACTTGCTCCTGCTGGGAGGCGGGACGTAGAGGGGCGTGCTCCTCCCGTGCGCTCCTGGATTCTCCTCCCAGCTGACCAGTCTGCCTCAGGCGATCACGGACCGTCAGACGATTCTCCATCTTGACCGCCAGGGCAATGAGGGAGTCCAAGTCGTCGGGGAGATCCCTCAGGAAGAGCTGGTCGCGAACCGGGCTGGCCAGCCCGTAGAGGAAGGTGTCCCGCAGTGACGCATCGTTCCAAGCGCAGTCTGCGGAGAGGGTGCGAAACTCAATTGCGTAGTCGATTACCGGCCTCCTTTCTTGACGCAGCGCTGCCAGCGCTCGAGCCGCCTCCGGTCCGCCGGGACGCCGATCGAAGATCTTCGACAGCGCGGCTGCGAACTCGTCCACCGAGTCACACAGCCGGGATTGGCGGTTCCACTCAGCGGTGGCCCAAGCCTCCGCTCTGCCGGACAGGTGGGAGATGATGTACGCGACCCTGGACTTCTCTGTTGGGAACGCCCCCGGCTGCATCTCGAAGTGGAGACCACACTGGACCAGGAAGGGTCGCGAATCCCCGGAGTTCCCCGAGAAGCGCACTGGGCTTGAGAGCGGTGATGGCGGCACCACGACGGCGGCAGCGGCGGCAGCTGGCGGCACTGCGGCGGCAACGGCAGCTGGCGGCACTGCGGCGGCAGCGGCAGCCCGAACCTCTGGGACCGAGAGGCGAGTGATGAGCTGCTGGAGGTGACCGGTGAGTTGGTTCAGTTGACTCTCCACTGACGTGTGTCGATGAGAAAGGTCGTGGAGACCCGCCGTTAAACCAGACAACTGCTCGTCGTGTTGAGTGAGCCGGTCCTCCTGCTGACCAACTGCTCCTAGCAGCTGGTGACCAGAGTCCGCTGGGTCCATGATGGTTGGTTTGTTCTGTCACGGATACGGACAGGACCCAAGTGCAGGACTCTGGAGGCAGGCTGGGTTCAATCAAGTCTTTTATTATAATGACAGCACAGACCGATGATTCACAGGTTGCTCCTTGACATGAGGAGCACAGCAGACTTGACTCCAATGACTGGACAGGACAGACGAGACATGGAAGACTAGTACTGGACCGGACGGACGGGACATCGCTAACAAACAAACCAACACTGAACAAACACACAGACAGGACATATATAGGGCAGGGTGATTACCAGAAGTGGCCACAGGTGAGGTGCTGACAGCCCAGACCTTGGCCCGCCCACTCTTAAAGGGGACCTCACCCTACACCCTGACAAACACCACCCATCACCATACAGTTCAATAACAACAAACCACTCAACACCACCCATCACCATACAGTTCAATAACAACAAACCACTCGCCACCACCCATCACCATACAGTTCAATAACAACAAACCACTCGCCACCACCCATCACCATACAGTTCAATAACAACAAACCACTCAACACCACCCATCACCATACACTTCAATAACAACAAACTACTCACCACCACCCATCACCATACAGTTCAATAACAACAAACTACTCAACACCACCCATCACCATACAGTTCAATAACAACAAACTACTCAACACCACCCATCACCATACAGTTCAATAACAACAAACCACTCGCCACCACCCATCACCATACAGTTCAATAACAACAAACCACTCGCCACCACCCATCACCATACAGTTCAATAACAACAAACCACTCAACACCACCCATCACCATACACTTCAATAACAACAAACTACTCACCACCACCCATCACCATACACTTCAATAACAACAAACTACTCAACACCACCCATCACCATACAGTTCAATAACAACAAACCACTCACCACCACCCATCACCATACAGTTCAATAACAACAAACTACTCAACACCACCCATCACCATACAGTTCAATAACAACAAACTACTCACCACCACCCATCACCATACAGTTCAATAACAACAAACCACTCAACACCACCCATCACCATACAGTTCAATAACAACAAACCACTCGCCACCACCCATCACCATACAGTTCAATAACAACAAACCACTCAACACCACCCATCACCATACAGTTCAATAACAACAAACTACTCACCACCACCCATCACCATACACTTCAATAACAACAAACTACTCAACACCACCCATCACCATACAGTTCAATAACAACAAACCACTCACCACCACCCATCACCATACAGTTCAATAACAACAAACTACTCAACACCACCCATCACCATACAGTTCAATAACAACAAACCACTCAACACCACCCATCACCATACAGTTCAATAACAACAAACCACTCAACACCACCCATCACCATACAGTTCAATAACAACAAACCACTCACCACCACCCATCACCATACAGTTCAATAACAACAAACTACTCACCACCACCCATCACCATACACTTCAATAACAACAAACTACTCACCACCACCCATCACCATACAGTTCAATAACAACAAACCACTCAACACCACCCATCACCATACAGTTCAATAACAACAAAATTTCCAGGCTCTTCCAGATATGAAACATATAAAACTTGAAGTTTTCCCCACAATAGTGCACAAACTCTATTCTACATGTGTTGTTATTACAACATTATTAAAAACAAAAAACAGGATCAAATGTAAAGATGAATGCAGGTTTAATAATGTTGTCAAGAGATGCAGCAATTTTTCTACGGTTCAAATCATTCGCATGTTTCAACTTTGACTTTTTTTCCAGAAATTTCCACAAAGAGAGTTTTAATGTTATGTAGTGATGATGATGATGATGATGATGATGATGATGATGATGGTGATGGTGACGACAGTGATGGTGGTGATGATGATGATGATGATGATGATGATGATGATGATGATGATGATGATGATGATGATGATGATGATGGTGATGATGATGATGATGGTGACGACAGTGATGATGATGGTGATGATGTTGCTGGTGATGATGATGATGATGGCGACGACAGTGATGATGATGGTGATGATGGTGACGATAGTGATGATAGTGATGATGGTGCTGGTGGTGATGATGATGGTGATGATGACGAGGACGTTGATGTTGATACTGATGATGATGATGATGATGATGATGATGATGATGATGATGATGGTGGTGATGGCGATGATGATGGTAAGGATAGACATGATGGTGGTGGTGGTGATGATGATGATGATGATGATGATGATGATGATGATAGTGATGATGACAATGATGGTGATGATGACGAGGACGTTGATGTTGATACTGATGATGATGATGGTGACGATGATGATGATGGTGGTGCTGATGATGATGTTGATGATGATGATGATGTTGATGTGATGATGATGATGATGATGATAGTGATGATGACAATGATGGTGATGATGATGGTGGTGATGATGATGGTGAGGATAGTGATGATGGTGGTGGTGGTGATGATGACGAGGACGTTGATGTTGATACTGATGATGATGATGGTGATGATGATGATGATGATGATGGTGATGGCGATGATGATGGTAAGGATAGACATGATGGTGGTGGTGATGATGACGAGGACGTTGATGTTGATACTGATGATGATGATGATGATGATGATGGTGGTGATGGCGATGATGATGGTAAGGATAGACATGATGGTGGTGGTGATGATGATGATGATGATGATGGTGGCGAAAGTAATGATGATGGTGATGATGATGAGGATGTTGATGGTGATGATGACGAGGATGTTGATGGCGATGATGATGAGGATGTTGGTGGCGATGATGACGAGGATGTTGATGGCGATGATGACGAGGATGTTGATGGTGATGATGATGGTGATGATGACGAGGATGTTGATGGTGATGATGATGGTGATGATGATGACGAGGATGTTGATGGGGATGATGACGAGGATGTTGATGGGGATGATGGTGGTGATGATGACGAGGATGTTGATGGTGATGATGACGAGGATGTTGATGGTGATGATGATGGCGATGATGACGAGGATGTTGATGGTGATGATGATGATGGTGATGAAGGTGGCGATGATGATGAGGATGTTGATGGGGATGATGATGAGGATGTTGATGGGGATGATGATGAGGATGTTGATGGTGATGAGGATGTTGATGATGACGAGGATGTTGATGGTGATGATGATGATGGTGATGATGATGGTGATGATGATGGTGATGATGATGATGATGGTGATGATGATGAGGATGTTGATGGGGATGATGATGAGGATGTTGATGATGATGGGGATGATGATGAGGATGTTGATGGTGATGATGATGAGGATGTTGATGGGGATGATGATGAGGATGTTGATGATGATGATGGGGATGATGATGAGGATGTTGATGGTGATGATGATGAGGATGTTGATGGGGATGATGATGAGGATGTTGATGATGATGATGGTGATGATGATGAGGATGTTGATGGGGATGATGATGAGGATGTTGATGATGATGATGGGGATGATGATGAGGATGTTGATGGTGATGATGATGAGGATGTTGATGGGGATGATGATGAGGATGTTGATGATGATGATGGGGATGATGATGAGGATGTTGATGGGGATGATGATGAGGATGTTGATGGGGATGATGATGAGGATGTTGATGGGGATGATGATGAGGATGTTGATGGGGATGATGATGAGGATGTTGATGATGTTGATGGGGATGATGATGAGGATGTTGATGGGGATGATGATGAGGATGTTGATGGTGATGATGATGAGGATGTTGATGGGGATGATGATGAGGATGTTGATGGTGATGATGATGAGGATGTTGATGGTGATGATGATGAGGATGTTGATGATGTTGATGGGGATGATGATGAGGATGTTGATGGGGATGATGATGAGGATGTTGATGGTGATGATGATGAGGATGTTGATGGGGATGATGATGAGGATGTTGATGGGGATGATGATGAGGATGTTGATGGGGATGATAGCACTTTTCAACTGATTGATCAGTCCCACGTTCACCCATTCTACAACACACCAATGGAGGCGGCTGCCATGCAAGGCATTCAATCCGTTGGTTCTATTTATTGTTGTTTCTTTCCGCTTGTTCTATTTGGGAGCCGAGGTGTTCGATACCGAGGGCCTTGAGAGCCTCTCAGTGTCAGAAAAAATTTGTACTCTTCTTCTGTTGCAGCCTTCATTAGAAACTGGCAGGGCTGCCGGACACAGACAATAACCTTGTTGAGGACATAATGACATAAAAATACAAGACATGAAAGTCAGTTACCACATTGATGTGTTTGGCTATCGATAATGATTAATAATTATTGAAGATAGTTATTAATTATTTTATTGAATAATAAATACTATAATACTATAATAATAATAGTATCTGATGTGTATCAGAACCTCGGAGCTCCACTGTCTTAACAGGAAATGATAGCCAATTCAGTTCTATCAGTCTCATAAGATATACTAAACAGTTCATCAGGAATTTGAATTAATAGTTAAATTAATTACAATTACCAGAATTAACAGTAAAGGTTGGAGGATTTTGGAGTTCTTGACACAGAAGAGGTCGACATTTCATTCTCCTTTGTGCTCATTAATAAAACAGCAAGTATGATTCCAATATTATATTTATTTACAATGAAAACAAATAAAACACAGATTCTAACTACCTGTGTGTGTGTGTGTGTGTGTGTGTGTGTGTGTGTGTGTGTGTGTGTGTGTGTGTGTGTGTGTGTGTGTGTGTGTGTGTGTGTGGAGAGAGAGAGAGATGGAGGTGGAGGGAGTGTGTGTGTGTGACGTGTGATGGAACTACAAAACAAGATGGCGGATCACAAGAAACTCCATTCCAATGGAGGTTATCAGAGAGCAGGAAGTCTGTCCTGGGTCTCGGCCATGTGCTGGAGAACAATGGAACAATAGAAGCTAGCCACAGCATCTGCTTCTGGTGTGTCTCTGCTAAAGGACCATTTCTAGAATGACTTGATGTGAATGAGACTTGTTTTATAAAACGTCAGGAGTCGTCAGATGGTGTTCAGTTACTGTGTGATGTTGTCTTTGATGTGATATGTGTAGGATTGTGAGTTAACTAGTTAGTAAAGCAAAGATTAGCATGCAGACCCTGTGTCTGTGGCAGAGCTAACGTTGGTTTACAGGTTGATCACTGCTCCTAATATCATTATCTATAGAACTCAATCACTGTAACAGAATCAACACATCTTCATAAAGTTAAACAGTTCTATCATAGCATCAGGTTTAACTAATCTCAGGTAAAGCCCAGTTGTTGTTCCCACTTCCTTGAAGGAGTTCAGTTGTTGTCCTGCTGGAGGGAAGCTGGTGTCTTCTCCTGTAGTTAGCACCTCCTGCTAACTGTGGTTGCTGGTTCTGCAGGCTGAGGAGAAGAAGATGGAGTTGATGTTTCAGGAGTCCTTCTTTGCAGCTCCTGGTTGTTCCTTTTGTCCAGACTGAGGAGCTGGTCGCTCAGGTCTGTGATGGTTTTCCTGCTGGTTGAGGAAAACACAAAGAAGTTCTGTGAGGCGTCGTTTCCCTGGTCCGTCCTGGAGGAACTGCTTGGTTTTCCTGGTTGATGGGAGATCAGACTCTGGGTGCTGGTCTCTGGACCAGGGGAAGGTCTGACCCTCGTGGTGGGTCAGCAGAGGAGTTGAGGAGTGAAGGCCCTGGTTGCAGGCCTCTGATGTTAGCTGCTAGCAGGCTGGGCTACAGCTGAGCTGCTGGGATGCAGCTCCGTTGACCAAGTGATGTATTTATCAGAAGGGTCCAAGCCATCATGGTGGGGGTGCGGTATATCAGTGGCTTAGTTTATATTGCACCTAAAAACATGGGATTTCTCCACACTTATATATAAGATCTATAAACCCTAATTCTCGTGAGAAAAGTTCGATATTTTGTGTGTAAAATGACTTCGAAGTCAAGTCCCGATGATTAGCTACACTTTGCTCAGTTGGCAATGGAGGCAATGGAGGGACTGCAGGGCTGGCGGGACTCTGCCTGCTGATTACAGAACTGGATTGAATTGGACGATCAAAGAGGAGTTGCTTTGATCACTTCTGAAGCCTTTATCTGTTTCAGAATGTTTATCGTCTGAAACACTCAGACCATAAATAAAACATAATTTCCTGAAATGCCTGCCATCTTTCCTTTTCGATTGGCTGGATGTGGGCGTCATGTGATTCTGGGGGATCATAGTGCTGTCGGGTGGACACAAAGGTATGTTTGTAGAATGAATTTGAAACTGTGATTGATCATAGATCGTGCACAAATTGATAAAAGAAAAATGGTTATTAACAGTTCCAACTGCTCACCGAACGCAGCCAACAACATCACATTTTGTTTTCATCATAAAACTGGTTTTACTTGGTCTATCGACACGATTCAAGAACTGGTGTGTAGCTTCAAGTCTCCCCGTCACATGTGTGGTGGAATGGACTCACCGCGCCCATGTACCATCCCGCTATGTCATCAAAAACAAGGCATATGCAGTGTGCGCTTTTAAGTGGAAATTGGGGCGTCTAAGCGCTAATCTATCAGGAGGCATACCCGTACATGAGTCATAGACCGATTTAATGGAGAGAATTCTGTCATTTTTCAAAATAAAAGATTGTTCAGACTTGGATAATAAATAAAACAGAAATAATGTAAGTTATTTATTATTTCTGTGCGGCCCACGGACTGGTTCTGGTCCGTGGCCTGGGGGTTTGGAGACGACTGGCTTAACATATTTAATTGTAATTAAAATCCAAGGACAGCATGATGGAAAATGCAAATGTGTAATTTTACAGTATATGACTATATGTTGAATGAATGAAATTGTTTAAAGACCGGCTTAAATAAAAGGCCTGAAAAAGTATTCAATTGCTTTTTTTTTTTTTTTTTACCACAGGGGCACACAATTGTTGACGTTTTTAACCATTCAGCATGTTTTCACTTTGTCTGGAAGCTTTTTTCTGCTCCCTCAGCATGTCTGCCTGTTGTTTCCTTACTACTTCCAGGCATGAACCCTACATAGTGGATTATTATAAAGAGGCCCTGCAAGCAGGAACATAGGGATCTGCAGAGAAAAGGGGCCTCGTGAGGCTCCATAAGTAAAATATAGGCTCCAGGAATAGAACATGAATGTGAGATGCTACAACAAAGACACATGCAAAACAACCAAAACAAAATAACATGACTTCAAAGGTACATCGAATTATTATTGAGGGATTCGTCGTTAGCAATAAGATTAAGACTAAATAAGACTCAAACCTATCAACTGTGGACCACAACAGTTGCAAAGAGGCTGAAAAAAACATGTAGAAAAAATCAACAGCAAAAACAAGCAAAGAGTTCATATAAAACACCCGTTAAATACATAGCTTCAGACAGCTTTGGTTTGTATATTGTTGTCATCAGCTGTGAGTTTCTCCATCCAGAGCTGGTGACAGAAGATCCAAACAGGTAAAACAAGCAGCCAGATACACATCAGCCACTATAGAGTTAATGTTCACTCTGACTTCAGGAACAACTAACACCTGCAACTTCAAACCAGGAATTGTTGCCGGTGAAGTAACAGGGCGGACCACTGCACACTGTCACCCTCTGGAGGAGTCACATGTGCAAGGAAAGCTGGAGGACAAATCCTGAGGCTTCGCCACACAGACAAAACATGTTTCTAATGTTCACACCTGTAAAAAAAAAACAAGCCAAATTTAGTCAGCTGGAATAGAAAATACTTTATTATTACCAGAGGGAAATTCTTTAAGAGCTCCAAAATGAACAGCGCAGGCTGACCTGGAGGAATAAAGACTCTGACCTGATCAGAAATAGAATAACTCTCTGGAGTGGCGTCAGAAAAGCTCCAGGTAAATGTCTCATTTTCAATTCTGACCAATCTGGACACTTTCTTTGCCTCATAAAACTAACCTGGGGAGTAAAAAACAGATCTGGAGATGGCCTCTTCAGAGCGTTCCAACCCTTTCGCCTCTTCCAAACAAACGGAGCGAGATTTTAAAAACACATCCTGCTGTGGCCAGGAGGCACAATGACACATTTCAAATAAGAGCGAATGATTACAGCCACAAACAATGGTGGTTTTTATTTATTTTCCTGTTTCAGAATTCAGGTTCAGACAGTGATCTTCTATTTCTATCCAGTTGATGTTAAGTGACATGTTAGAGTATTCTGTGCTTCAGTTCAATAGTCTTTATTAAGACTTGCGCTGCACAATATTTGGAAAAGACAGTGAAATTTGTATTTTATTTGTATTTCATAAATTCATGCAGTCACACTAGGTCAACGTCAGTCATGCCTGTGCAGCATGTCAAGCTGAGTTCAAACACTGTTGGATCTCATCAAGCCAGAATGGTGCTGAGTGTTAACGTTATATATTTCATGTCAATTTCGTTTGGTTATTGGTTATATACTGACTCTATATAGTGCTGCCACTATGAAATAAGGCTATGGAAAATTTTAGTAAGACATTTTTATCTGAATGTCTATACATTTCATTGATAAAAGTTAAACAGTGTCGTGTCTCGTCATTCTGACTATAATCTGATGTAGGATTTAGGTTGGGGGGTCTGTTTTTTTTGAATGACTGTAATTCTTTCCAATACACAACAGAGTGATTTTTATTTTTTTAAAGATACAGAGGAATGAAAAAATGAATGACAAAGGCTTCCTTTCCTCCCTCGGCACACTCTCATCTCAACCTTTTTACTTTCTCACAGCAAATAAGCAGAAGACGTGCCTGAATTTCCTTTATGGAATTGCTCCTTTGTTATAGTTCCTGAAAACCAGAGATGTGTTCTAAACGTGCGTCTAACTCCTACACACTTTGCTGCATTCTTGGCAGCGATTGGAGGTTCATCTGAGGGCAATGCAGATCTGAGAACAGCCTTTATGCTGCTGCTTTCTTTTCGACATGGCATCATTCCAGAAACCAGAACTGATGGAATATCGTAAAGACTGACTGACATGACAGATTCATGAGAGGATTCATTGCTGACGGTTTCTATTTCACTGATATCTCTCCTCACAGTGAGCATGAAGGATCAAATCTACCTCTTCCTTGTCCTCTGCTTCCCCTTCCACGACCCCATTTGAATCAAAGAGCACCAGTGTTCATGCTCAACTAGAATAAACTGCGGGTGTTGTCCTCAGGGCTGTATCTCAGCAACTGCAGGGCCAGCGGGCAGGTGCAGAGGCATCTTTCAATATATTGATTATACCCTCTTCAAAACCCCACCGATGCACCGCCATACCAATTTGTTGTACCTATAGAGTGGTGAAGACATGACCTGCCCTACTTTGACTCGAAATGGCTCGTACTCGCTGCATTCATGGATTTGATTGGTTGAAGCGGACAGTAAATGCAAAATTCACTTTCTAATGGGTTTCCTCCAGTAATATGTGCATCCATACCTGGGAATGTCACTCCAGAAGTGAAGAAAGACTGTCATCTCATTCTCTGGCTTGTTTAATCTTTTCTAAAGTGTGTGCTCTGGTGACTGAGTCGGAAACCAAACCCTAGCTATCGTCACCAGGGTGTTTTAGTCAACACCAATCCCAATTTGTAGTTACTTTCAGCAGCTTCCAATAACGATCCACCCCTTCACCTGAACATAAAAGTTACAACCGGCTGGTACATATTTAACCTTTGGCCTTCATTCATTGCTGCATTTATATCTAACTCACGGCTTTACTATCAGATTTTCACTGTTACTGGTCTTTATTTGCCCAGCGATGTAGTTGTAGTCTGTTGTTGCACTATTTATTTATTTATTTGCGCTGCCTGCTGTATGCGACTTCATTCCACCATGCTCACACTAAATATAGGCTTTGCAGAGTCTGAGGTCTGTGTATGGGCTTGATAATTGTGAGGTGACCTATTTATTTATTTATTTATTTATTTATTTATTATGATTAAATGGGGGCTCAGGATATTCTCCTGTCTGCTACTAATTATGATCATTAATAGAGGATAATTAAATTATTTGATCTCAGTGTGACATGTACATAGTGAAATCAGTGCATAGTCACTCTGACTGGTCATTTATTTGCAGTTAAAACAGCCCATTTCTTTGTAAAGAAAATATTGAGTGCAGCTGATTAACATATTCAGATGTACAATGTGTCTTACTGATCATTCTGAAACGTCCACAACTTCTTCAGGAGTTTCTCCTTCTGGTCACATTCTGGTTTGGTTTGGTTGAACAGCGTTTTTTTGTAACTTAGCAACAGATAGAATGTAAACAATGGCACATGGCATAAGGAGAGGAAGCACTTCCTCCTCTTCCCAAGATGGGCACGTGGGCGGAGCCAGTCCAGCTCCTGAAAATCAGCAGATTCTGACTGCAGCTTGAATGATCGAATATTCAACTGGCTGGAAATCAAGGACAAGCTGGATTTGGGGCAAAAAAATAAATAAAATGTTTTCGGACCAATAGGAAAAATGTGAGTGTTAAAAAAGTTGTGTGAATAAGAGAGATTCATCCAAATCGTTGGGTTGCACTCAGGATTGTCTGCAGTCTGGCTGTATTGGTTGCTTCTGCTGAGAAGATCAATTCCAAGATCAGACTGTTTAAAACAAAACAAAAAACAAACAACCTCCCTCAGATCATCAATGTGAAGAACTATAAGTCCACTGAGTCTTTCATGTCTATTGACATTACTAACAAGATAGATTACGCAGACATTATTAGTGATTTTGCCTCCAGAAAAGCTTCCAAACGGTCATCATAACGTCCAAATACTGTACCGGTACATTAGCCCAGAGTCTGAACCTGGACATAGTTATGCAAGAATTCTTTCATTGTTAAGTCATTATTTCAGTATTTTATTTAACTAATATTAAAACTTCTTGAAAATAATTTTTATTTACTTTTTTTTTTTTTTAAGAAAACTGTCAGGATTGGTGGTTTCCAGGATTCAAGTGCCGACAAGACCAGGATGGATCATTGAAAATAAGATTTATTTTGGAGTCTCTCCAACGGAGCGGCAATCTTCAGTGAGGGGTCGTAGGAGCGGAGACGGGCGTCACGGAGACGGGCGTCACGGAGAGGGGCGTCACGGAGAGGGGCGTCACGGAGACGGGCGTCACGGAGAGGGGCGTCACGGAGAGGGGCGTCACGGAGACGGGCGTCACGGAGACGGGCGTCACGGAGAGGGGCGTCACGGAGACGGGCGTCACGGAGACGGGCGTCACGGAGAGGGGCGTCACGGAGAGGGGCGTCACGGAGACGGGCGTCACGGAGAGGGGCGTCACGGAGACGGGCGTCACGGAGAGGGGCGTCACGGAGACGAGCGTCACGGAGACGGGCGTCACGGACAGGGGCGTCACGGAGACGGGCGTCACGGAGAGGGGCGTCACGGAGACGGGCGTCACGGAGAGGGGCGTCACGGAGAGGGGCGTCACGGAGAGGGGCGTCACGGAGAGGGGCGTCACGGAGACGGGCGTCACGGAGAGGGGCGTCACGGAGACGGGCGTCACGGAGACGGGCGTCACGGAGAGGGGCGTCACGGAGACGGGCGTCACGGAGACGGGCGTCACGGAGACGGGCGTCACGGAGACGGGCGTCACGGAGACGGGCGTCACGGAGAGGGGCGTCACGGAGACGGGTGTCACGGAGAGGGGCGTCACGGAGAGGGGCGTCACGGAGACGGGCGTCACGGAGAGGGGCGTCACGGAGACGGGCGTCACGGAGAGGGGCGTCACGGAGACGGGCGTCACGGAGACGGGCGTCACGGAGAGGGGCGTCACGGAGACGGGCGTCACGGAGACGGGCGTCACGGAGAGGGGCGTCACGGAGACGGGATCCTCCCAGCAGGACGGAGCGGCCCACATCAGGACTGCACGGGAGGACGAACAGAGGTCAGGACACTTAGTTGCTTCCAAACATGAAGCGCAAAAACTTTAACAAGTGACTCGAGGGGCCAATTGGAGGAACCGCAGGGTTAAACGTGACGATCTGGTGATGAGAGCCGGGGACCCCGGTCCTTACATACTGGCTTCCCTCATTCTCTTCAGGTGTTTGTCCTGCTCCGTCCTCTCCACCGACGCTCACACACACAAAAGCAAAAACCCAGCAGGAGACATCTGCGGACTGACAAAAACTGTGTTATGTTTGTCAGTTTTTCTACCTTGTCATATAAAATAAAATATGTCAGAGCAATATGGATCGCAAGATCTTTTTTATTCTGTGCATGATGTTTGCTCATTTACGGCTATTTGGACTCCCGCTTTAATTTAGTCGGCTCCAAAAGGAAAAGCCATTGAAAAGGACAATTGGTTTACAGACCTGGAATTGATTATTCGTGCTTTCATATCTACAAGACTTCACTATTGCAACTCTGTTTTCCCCTGTCTGGATAAGTCTCTGAACAAACTGCAGATTGTTCAGAATTCTGCTGCTAGACTTCTAAAGGTGTTGTTAACCTCCAAGGTCTCACATCACTCCGGTCTTCCCGGCTCTCCATTGGCTCCCTGGAAGATTCAGGATGATTTTAAGGTCCTAGTGACTTTCAGAGCCTTAAACGGTCCGTCCCCACAGGACATCCTGGACCAGTCCGGCCCCACAGGACATCCTGGACCAGTCAGGTCCCACAGGACATCCTGGACCAGTCCGTCCCCACAGGACATCCTGGACCAGTCAGGCCCCACAGGACGTCCTGGACCAGTCAGGCCCCACAGGACCTCCTGGACCAGTCAGGCCCCACAGGACATCCTGGACCAGTCAGGCCCCACAGGACATCCTGGACCAGTCAGGCCCCACAGGACATCCTGGACCAGTCAGGCCCCACAGGACGTCCTGGACCAGTCAGGCCCCACAGGACGTCCTGGACCAGTCAGGCCCCACAGGACGTCCTGGACCAGTCAGGCCCCACAGGACATCCTGGACCAGTCAGGCCCCACAGGACATCCTGGACCTCCTGAAGCCGCCCTCCTCTGGCCGTACTCTTCGGTCGTCTGGCCAGAACCTGCTCGTCATCCCTAAGACCCATTATAAGACCCGAGGGGACCCGTCTTTTCAGTCTGTGGCCCCTAGACGGTGGAACGCTCTGCCCCTGTCTCTGTCCTGTCTCTGCCCCTGTCTCTGCCCCTGTCTCTGTCCTGTCTCTGTCCTGTCTCTGCACCTGTCTCTGCCCTGTCTCTGTCCCTGTCTCTGCCCCTGTCTCTGTCTCTGCCCCTGTCTCTGTCCTGTCTCTGCCCCTGTTTCTGCCCTGTCTCTGCCCCTGTCTCTGTCCCTGTCTCTGCCCCTGTCTCTATCCCTGTCTCTGCCCCTGTCTCTGCCCCTGTCTCTGCCCCTGTCTCTATCCCTGTCTCTGCCCTGTCTCTGCCCCTGTCTCTGCCCCTGTCTCTGCCCCTGTCTCTGCCCTGTCTCTGTCCTGTCTCTGCCCTGTCTCTGCCCCTGTCTCTGCCCTGTCTCTGTCCCTGCCTCTGACCCTGTCTCTGTCCAGTCTCTGTCCTGTCTCTGTCTCTGCCCTGTCTCTGTCCCTGTCTCTGCCCTGTCTCTGTCCCTGTCTCTGTCCCTGTCTCTGACCCTGTCTCTGCCCCTGTCTCTGTCCCTGTCTCTGCCCCTGTCTCTGTCCCTGTCTCTGTCCCTGTCTCTGCCTCTGGCCGACTCTGTTGTCTCTTTTAAAAAGGATTGAAAACATGTTTATTTAGGAGCTTTTGGTTGATGGGTTTCCACTAGTGTCACTTTAATTTTACACATCTATATACATTTTATATTGTTGTTTTACCTTTTCTCCTGTACAGCACTTTGTGATTTTATCTGTGAAAAGCGCTTTATAAATACATTTGACTTACTTACTTACTTACAGTGAACAATGTCTACTGTTGTATTTTGTTGCCTTACCTGAACTATTCCAGTCGTCCTCTGCCAGCCCAGTGCTTTGAGTGTGAAAGGTTGAACAAAAGAGCAGCGTTTGTATGAAACCCTCCAGCATTGTTCGCGGTCAAGCTCAGATGATATTGACGTGGCATGAGGGCGGGCAACCAATCACACACATACACACACACGCACACGGTTTTTTGTCACAGTGGAAGAAAGTTTGGTGTCGCTGATGGAACGGTGCATGTTTAAATCATAAAATCACGACAGCTGAATTCCATTTAGCTCAGACCTCTGAACAAGGTGTTGTTTCCCACATGGAAAGAACCTATTTGAGGATATATGCACATATATGAAACCTATATGCAGCATATATGCACATATACGCTGCATATATGCACATAAATGCTGCATATATGCACATATGACAATATATATGCTGCATATATGCACATATATGCTGCATCTATGCATATATACCACATATAGGCAAAATTGAGGTGCATATATGTGAATATACAGGCCATATAGGGCTGTACATATATGTATATATGTACATATATGCCCATATATGTACATATATGTACATAAAATATAGGAAAATGGCCAATTTTATATGTCACATATATTCAAAACCTATATTAAAACATGTATGTTTATATAGGTTCTTTCCATGTGGGCTGCTCACTGCCCTACATTGTTCTGCTATCAGCTGTTTCTCCAGCTTAATCAAAGAGCAGATCAGAAGCCTCTCTAAGAATGAACAAAAGGAGAGTTTGCTCAGCCACACCTTGTGAAATAGGTACGTGGGTAAACCATCAAATATAGATTCTGATTTTCAAAATTAGTAACGAGGAAATTCTATGCGAATGCTTCATATTGACCTACATGTATTTTAACCGTGGCTCCTGCTGAGCTGTCCTCTTAATGATTGATGCCGTCACACACACACGAGTGCGACTGGTTTAGTGGAGTGACATTTCAGTGACATGGTGTGTGTGAGCAGGTTGTGCTCTCCCTGAGTCGTGGTGACATGAGCGTGTAGCGGCGTGTCCTCATGTGGCCTCTCTTACTGCTGCCTGTTTGAGCTTATTAGTGGGCGCCCATCTGCACACTCACTGATGCCAGTCTGCGGGACAGATGGTGGACACACCGTCACACACTCCGTCTCTCCTGTCTTCTGAAGGGAGTGTGTTCCTTATTGATCTGTCAGCTCCGTTCAGCAGGAGGAACCAGTGCCATCCTCCACTGCACTGCACTCAGTTCTCAATGTGTGCTAGCAACGACGCCTGAGCTCTGATTGAGGCGTCCTCTTCTCAAGTAAATTCAGATGTTTCTCCTATGAAAAGGTTAATTTGAGGTTTATGTGTTTACCAAGACTAAACCTTTGGCAGGAGAATCAGAGCTGTGTTGTCCTCATGAGGTCATTGTGCACTCAACAGTGTTTAATAGGATGTGTTTTCTGTCCTGAGTTGTCTCTGCGGGATTCCGCTAAAGCAGTGGGACAAGCATCAACTGGCAGCATTTGTGATGCTGGACAGGAAGGTGGAGCGAAATGCTGACGGCCGAGATGTTGAGAGGAGCTGAGGGCACAGGGGAAACTCACAAAATGACTGCGCACATCTACAAAACCTATTTCATGAAATAAACACCCAAGCTCACGATGCTTTTATCTTTTCATCCAATCATCCTGCAGAGCCGTGGAAACAGTGATTTCCATAATAAACAGTCCAATATTTGGCTGCCAGTTTACCTGTAGTGTGGTATGAAATCATGAAATTGGATTTAAATTAATCTCAAATGAATAAATGGAATTTGCGTTGGCTTTCAGGAGTCTGCAATTAGTTGTTCTAAGGTTTAATATCTTTTCCAGCAGTTGAATATTTAAGAAGTGTTTGAGAAGTCATCACAAGTCAACACTTCTCTCCACATGTTTGTATAAAATGTGAAACTAAATATTTAGATTTGGACTATTTTTCAATCAAAAAAAATAAATTATATAAGTTAGAGTGATTTATTGAGTTTCTCCTCTGGATGATGTTTTTAGGCTCACGGTCTAACTCCTGGTTTTATGACATGACACATCATATTTGTCTTATTAATCTTAGACAAATTATAATTATTGGCACTTTTCCACTAGTACCTACTCAGCCTTACTTGACTTGATTGTCCTTGCTATTGATACTGCTTCATTAGGCGTTAGTACCTGGTACCAGGTATTTTGGTACTTTGACTGGGGCTCCAAGCGATCTGACGTGATGAGGCAATGTGACGTTGACAGACGGGCTGCTGATTGGCCAGAAGTCACAAGTGAACAGGGTCACCAATTAAACCGAAACACCAGACAGTGAAGGACAATTATAACAATCTACATTGGGTGATATTATTAATAAAAATATATACTATTTAATTTATTATTTCAGCTGATATTTATTGCATGTTTGCCTCGCATCATATCGGGGCTGATGACTTGTGCACGACAGGGAAAACTCTGATGACTCCGCCCACACCGTGGTGGTACGATATTGTAAAACTGGTAGAACAAGAAGACTTAGACTTTCTTAATTGTCATTGCACAGTACATCACACAGTGAGGAAACTGGCAACGAGATGTCGTTGCTTCGCAACCGGTAAAAAAGGCATTAATAAAAAACTTATTTAAATATATTTTAAAAAGTAGTGCAAAGAAGAGAGACAAGGCAAGTCTTGTTGAGTGGGGCTGAATGCTCAATTAAAATTCATTTATCCATCCATCCATCCATCCATCCATTCATCTATCCATCCATCCATCCCTTGTCTTTTTTTTTTTTTTTACCCTTGTCCTGTTCGGCAGATTGGGCAGACAATATAATGTGATTGAGAGCCTTCTGATGTCAGTTTTTGCTCTTGCAACAGGAAGAGACGAAGAGTCTCCCTATGTTACTGCCTTTATTAGAAGTTGGCTTGGCTGCTGTACACGACCAGGGGGGAACGCTCAGAGAGAGAGGAGAGAGAGCGAGAGAGAGAGAGAGAGAGCGAGTGGCGGGTAGGAGGATGGGTGGGGGACAACATACAATACCCTTGTTAATGCTACATATATTATTTACAGTTAGCACATTGATACATATATTTTCCAACTGTTATGAGATTAAACCAGCCTGAGCAGCTCTATCTAGACAGTAACATGATTTTCTAGATTAAACCAGCCTGAGCAGCTCTATCTAGACAGTAACATGATTTTCTAGATTAAACCAGCCTGAGCAGCTCTATCTAGACAGTAACATGATTTTCAAGCAGGAGTAGAAAATAGCAAGTAGGCAATACAATAAATCTAAACAAACAAACAAACAACAACAACAACAACAACAACATATTTTGATAATTGAAAGAACAATAGCAGAAAACAAGAAAAATCAGCAGCAAATCTCATCGATGAGGAGCGGAAGTGTGTGTGCGTGTGTGTGTGTGTGTGTGTGTGTGTGTGTGTGTGTGTGTGTGTGTGTGTGTGTGTGTGTGAGTGTGTGTGTGTGTGTGGTTTGTCCACTGGGTAATGTTGGAACTGTTGTGGGGGAGCCTGCAGCGCCACCCTGGGGCCTAAGGCCATCGGGCCCGGGTGCTGCAGCCCCCCAGACGCAGAGAGACCCTGACGAATCACCCCAGAGAGCCACGCCCCAACCCGGAGGTGAGGATCCACACCTCCTCCAGCACCCGATCCTCCCTCACTGACCCTCATGCAGGTAATTTGCTAATTGATTGCTCCCACCTCTTAAGCCCTGCAGTGAGGCGGATCCGGTGCCAGAAGATTGTGTCTCTCCTCCGAGTCCTAAATGCGCTCCACGGCTTCCCGCTTCAAGCGTCCTCGGCCACCCCTCCTTGCTGTGCAGCACTCCCTGCTGTGCTCCTCCTGTGCTCTCGGCTCCTCACTCCGTGCCTCCTCAGCGCACCTCCTCCTGGTGCAGTGCGCCTCCCTGCTGCAGTCCTCTCGCCTGTGCACCCCGGAGTCTCCGTTCCTCAGCTCCCAGCTTTTGCAATCTCAATAAACCATTGCTAAAGCACCTGCTCTGCCTCCTGGTTTCAGAACTCCACACACCGGCTCCCAGCCGTAACACTTATGGCAAAGCTGCACATTGGTGTCTTGATGTGTTGTGGTTGTTGATCACCTGTCATGTAGGTGTGCATTAAGTACTGATGCATAGTAGTGGCCTTACGTTGGATTTGGGTCGTGTATTTACTGTAGGACATAATGTGTGGCCGACCTGCTGGCCTGACTCAGATGCCACCGCACGCTACTGCTAGACGGCATCTCTCAACCTCCCCACAAGCTCAGACCCCCCCCCCCCCCCCCCCAGCGAGGTCACAAAAGTCTATTTGTATAACACCAAATACAACACACTCATTTCAGGGTGCTTTTACAGAGAAAACCTGAGTAAGCACAAGTGACTGCGGAAAGAAAAAACTCCCCTTTAAGAGGAAGAAACCTGCAGAACCAGACTCAGAAATAGAGGCTTTCTACTGATCCAGGGGTTAATAGACAGAGAGAAAAATGTAGGACAGAGAAACAGATGGTGGGGAAGGAATTCAAACACAAGATCAGGTAGGTGAGGGATTCAGAACCTGCTTGTAGAGGGTAAGGATTCAGACCCTGAGTTTAGTAGGGGGTATCCGTGTTGAAATTGTTTGCATCGATATCTCAGTGGAAAAGATGTGTATGTGATTTAAAGTCTGTCAGGTGATGACATACATACACTTTCATATATACAGACTATGATCACATAATGACTGTTAATTTCAACCTGTTGTGGTTTGGGTTAATTTTACAAAAGCTAATGATGTTTTTGAAGCCTGGGATGCTTGTAAATCATTTTAAAATGTCTATCTATTGTGAACTGCAGTTCTACATCATGACCTCCTCTCTCCTTTGGCCCTGTATGCCCCCTTGGTGGATCCTGGCTTCAGACTCCGCTTCTGGGGAAGGAAATTCGACATGGGTCTGTGCCATCAGTTTGCGCTGCTTCCTCTTTCTTCTGCCAGGACAGATTAAGAGTTCAGCAGTCTGAGCCCAACGGTGAGGACTTCTGCTGGTCTCTTCATTGAAAGAGGAATAGATTCACTCACAGAGGGCAGGAAAGAACGAGAGAGCAAGAGACTGATTGGACTGACAGCACCCATGGGTAAAAGAAAATAAAAATTCTCTCAAGTTCTGCTTTCTTTCCTGTTTTATGTACTATTCACATGGGACTAGTATCATCATAGGGCATCAGTGTTTGGCAAAATATGGTCGATACTTTGCGGAGGAGTTGCTGAGGGATTTTGCACGGGATTAAGATCAGACATATTCTGTAATTGTCACATATCACCACTGGTCCCCAGGAAATATGAATCGTGTGTGAATAGAGCTACACCCATTGACTTGTTTACTTTTCTGACCGTGTGTGGACAGGTAGGAGTCAGGTACTCCAACATGTGCATCCAATTCCATGTTGATCAGTTTTACAAAAGAAAAGTGCTTGGACTCCTGCATACACACAGATTCAGACATCTGGATTACTTTGTGCGTACACCATTATCTGGATCTGGTTCATGACATTTTTCAGTAGGAAATCCACACACATGTCTGTACATGGAGACACTGATGGAGAAAGGAAATGCTCTAATTTAGGAAACTACAGATTTAGGAAAGTACAAAATGATTACGCACAATGGAATAAGGACTTCTAAACTAAAGCTAAACTAAAGTAAACCTCTAAAAGGGGATTTAGGGGCCCAGATCCTGATTTAAATTAGAACAAGTGACACTCTGGGTCACAGGGGGGCACATTTCAGTTGTATTGCGAATTGAAAATAAGGCAAAGGCCGAGGTATTTTGGTTGAGGGCCATGCAGCATTAAAGCAGAGGTTAAGAGGATTTAAAAGAGAGATAACCAGGAAAGAAACCAGCACAGACTTCACAAAAAGATGCTTGTGTAGGCTGAAGGGAAAGTAGCCAGCGGTGCTCACAAACCCCAGGAAATTAGCATGGAGGCCTTCAGAGAAAGTGTCATTGTGCACAGTTCATTAGCACGATGGCAGCAGTGAAGTCTTCACAACAGCGAGTCAGAGATGGACATACTAAAGTGCATTATAGCCCCGTTTCCACCCCACAAACAGTGCGGGAAGGGACAGGTATAGTCTGTTACGGTTCGGGTTTCCACCGCAAGAATTTGTGATTTTCTGTAAAGAATCGCTCCAAAGGTGGTCGCTTTTCTGCAACCTCTCTGTTGGGGTACCAGGACCATGGAACCATTCTGAGTTTGAGGAGCCGTCTGCTTTATTCCTGACCAGTAAGGTGAACTTTGGTGTGATATTTAGCTAATTTCTCCGTGAGCTAGCAGAACATATTTGATGCGTATTCCTCATATTATATTGATGTGTTTAACATGTTAAGTGCCACTATCAAAACTCAGCCCTCCACTGCTTCCAGCTTCAAGCAGTTTCACTAACTGTAGACTACCAGGTAGACCTGCAGGTTACCAGTATTTCACAGAAAGACAGCTATTGGACCCCGGTAAAGTTTATTTGGTTTCATGTTTGAGAAATTTCAGTGTGTGGTTTGTATTTCTGCTTTGATTTGTCCCTCAGCAACAAATCTGCTGTTGGTTGAAACAATGCCCTCTCAAGAAACAGCTTTACTACCAGCAAAATATTTGGCTATACAGGTAAGAAAGCCAAATATCTATTGAAATGTGAATGTCTTATATAGGTAGTTAAAATCGTAATGTATGCAAACATCGATCAACCTAATGTTCAGTTTACTCGTGACATATGAACTAATTTATTTATTTCTGTATGCATCTTCTAGGTCCAAAAAATGACATGACTGCAAAACATGTAGATTGCAAGCTGAAAAATGGACAGGACTGTTAAAACACAACAGACTAAGACATGGAGTAGATAGCTGTGTCCTGCGTAGATCGAGTTGTTTTGATTCAGAGTGGAAATATTTTGAACATCTTGGAGTTGTTGCATATTCAAAAACTGCAGTTTCAGTACAAACATATATTCCACCTTTGCTACACATAGACATCGGAAACATTCTCCACACGGCCTTGAAGTCTTTCAAACTGAAGTCTTGACAGAATACCCAGATCCAGTTATTGCTCGACATGAGCCATTATTTGTCACTGATGGAGAGGCTTCTGAAGCTTTCATTGAGGATAGAGAGGATTTATTTCAAGTCATAAAGGAGAAGCTCGGCTGCCTTTTTCTCAAATTAGAGACCACCTTTAACGTGTCAAGCAAGTGCATTGATGGAATTATGTTAGGCTTCAATTCCTATCATGCAGTGCATCAGTTCCTGTTTTAAAATATTTGATCAAGTCTACTTTAAGAACACAACTGTGACACAGCTGTGATCTCCCATTTAGTGAAAATTCCCACAGACGCACACCCATTAAGCTCAGCTTTGGCGAGAGATGGCCCTTTTTTTAACTTCCTACAACAGAAGAGAGTTCATGAAGGAGCATTTTTCAGTAGTTGAACCGAAAAAGTACATCCTTGACGACAAAGAGGGCAAAACATTTCAGTATGTCCCAATAGGGCAGTCTCTACTGCAAGTTCTAAACAATAAAAGCATCCCAGGAGAACTATCAGATACTGATTGAAATTCTGCAAGGACTGAATAGGTCTTATTCTGTACATTGATGACTTTGAGGGGTGTAATTCTTTGGGAACTTCCTGAAGAAAACACAAAGTCACAGTCGTCTATTGGATCTTGGGAAACATTCCATCACAGTCTCAGTCAACATTAACATGTATTTATTTGGCTGTTCTGTGTAAAGCCGTCAACACCACGATATTTGGATTCCATGAAGTGTTAGAGCCATTGCTAACAGATTTGAGAACCTTTGAAAGAGATGGTTTATTTCTTCCAGGCTTGGTAAAAATTGTCAAAGGAACTGTGATGTGTGGTTGCAGACCAGTTAGCAGCACACTCTTTAGTGGTTTTTGTTGAAAACCTTACAGGCTCTTATGTGTTCTGTTTTTGTCTTGGTGAGCGATCTGATTTTCAGTCAAGAGAAGTGAGATCAGGCTTTTTTTCAACCGAGGACTGAAAAGCAATGTGCAGTACATGTTCATACTGCTTTGTCCAGTTCAAACAATTCCCCCACCTGTGGTGTGAAAAAACAATGTCCACTGTCTGAAAAGCTTGAGCATTTTTACGTCACATCTGGGTACCCTCCAGATCTTTTACACAACTTTCTAGAAGGCATTGTTCCACGAGAATTGTCGTTGTCTTTTGATGTCTTTATTCACAAGAAATATCTTTTTCTCATTGAGCTCAATGACATAATTTGTCTTTACAAGTGGAGTGATAAAACAAGTTGCCCTCACCTTGTCTCAAGCAACTTTGCAAACCTTTGCAACTGAATAATTTTTTACGTTTTATATCATATTTTGACCTTTTAGACTCCCAATTTTAAATGTAAGTTTTTTTTTTTTTTTACTTTTTAAGCGATCAATTTTCATTCTAGCTCATATTTTGACATTTTCAAATCCCAAATTTGATTTTTCAATCCCACATTTTGACCTATCAGACTCTGATCCAACATGAAAGTAATATTTTGACCTTTAAACAAATTTTTTATTTTGATGTCATATTTTGACCTTTAGGCCTTATGATTTAACTTTTTCCTCAAGTATTTGCCCTTTTAAAATATTATTTTTCAAGTTTTACATCATGCTCTGATCTTTTGAACTAATAAATTGGAATTTTATCTCAGATTTGTGCCTTATCATGTTTTACTTTTTGAATTTCCATGATTTATCATTAGTGCTGTTTTTTTTTAATATTTTATAACTGGTGAAAATTAGGTGGACAGTTATGGTTAAATGTTGACCTTGTTAGGTTCTCAGGTTAAACCTAAATCCAGAATCCGGCCCCTGCTGTGATTGGGTTTGACACCCCTGGTTTAGAAAATGCCAATAAGAGATCAGTTTTTTGTTTAAAATGTACCCAAAACAAAAATACCAAAAAACATGTAAGAAACTCTATTATGTATAACTTTTGAAGTATTTACATTTTGACAAGTTTTATATTACTCGAAGAATAATAACTCTAGCCCTAAAAGATTTGTTTTGTCAAACTTAAACAACTATTTGAGTCAAATGTTTCTTGTTTTCTAGAAAAAATAGCTATCAATAGAGTTTATTACTGACAGATTGCTGAAACTGAAAATAGCAAGTTATACAGTCTTTTCTGATTTTTTGGGGGTTTGAACAAAGACACAAGATAATGACACAAACATGAAAAGTCATATTTACATTATGCTGGAAAAACATGGAGGTCTACTAAAGTACCCAATGTACTCCATGATTTCTTCTATGTGTTTGTCCATTTAAAGGTCCCATATTAGACTAAATCGACTTTTCTGTGCTTTAAACATGATAAAAGTGGTATTTGGGGTTCATCGACATCCCCAAGGTGTTTTTTTCATGAAAATGTGTTTTCACCTTCATGTCCACTGGAGAAAATGTGTTTTCAGGTACAAGTATGGTTTTTGTTGTTCCACAACTGTTTTCACCATCATGTCCACTGGAGAAAATGTGTTTTCACCTTCATGTCCACTGGAGAAAATGTGTTTTCACCTTCATGTCCACTGGAGAAAATGTGTTTTCACCTTCATGTCCACTGGATAAAATGTGTTTTCACCTTCATGTCCACTGGAGAAAATGTGTTTTCACCTTCATGTCCACTGGAGAAAATGTGTTTTCACCTTCATGTCCACTGGACAAAATGTGTTTTCACCTTCATGTCCACTGGAGAAAATGTGTTTTCACCTTCATGTCCACTGGACAAAATGTGTTTTCACCATCATGTCCACTGGAGAAAATGTGTTTTCACCTTCATGTCCACTGGAGAAAATGTGTTTTCACCTTCATGTCCACTGGACAAAATGTGTTTTCACCTTCATGTCCACTGGACAAAATGTGTTTTCACCTTCATGTCCACTGGAGAAAATGTGTTTTCACCTTCATGTCCACTGGACAAAATGTGTTTTCACCATCATGTCCACTGGAGAAAATGTGTTTTCACCTTCATGTCCACTGGATAAAATGTGTTTTCACCTTCATGTCCACTGGAGAAAATGTGTTTTCACCTTCATGTCCACTGGAGAAAATGTGTTTTCACCTTCGTGTCCACTGGAGAAAATGTGTTTTCACCTTCATGTCCACTGGAGAAAATGTGTTTTCACCTTCGTGTCCACTGGAGAAAATGTGTTTTCACCTTCATGTCCACTGGAGAAAATGTGTTTTCACCTTCATGTCCACTGGAGAAAATGTGTTTTCACCTTCATGTCCACTGGAGAAAATGTGTTTTCACCTTCATGTCCACTGGAGAAAATGTGTTTTCAGGTACCAGTATGGTTCCTCACTATTTGTCTTGTGGAAGAAGAAGCACAGCGGCCAATGTGGCTGGACTTGTTGTTGTTTTCCACAAACAATGTTTGTTTGTGAGCGACTCTTCACCAGAGAAGCTTCCAGAACTACGGTACTTTGAAACTGGACTTCCTCAGAAGCTCCTCTTGAAACCTGCTGCTATTCCCACAATAAAGACTAAGGAGGGCCGAGATGTGTCAGTACATTACTACAACTACCAGCTGAGCTGCTGGCTACGTCACCCAGGGGGTGGAGGAGGCGGCTGTGGGCTGGGCTGCAGTCTCCGTGAGGGTGGAGGAGGTGGAGGAGCTGAGAACCACCATCATGAGAGGTGACGTCAGCTCAGTCCAAGAAATACTAGAATTTCACAAGTGTTTCTACTGGATCACCCACATTATTCTCCCACATGAGCAGAGGAGGGACTGAAACATGAAAAATAGACAATATGGGTCCTTTAAACTGCCTTAAATAACTGCAGATGAAGATATAACTCAAGTACCTGGGTATGGTCGATGGGAACTCCAAGCTGGATTCCTCCATTATTATTGTGCACAAATCAAACATGTCCACATCACATGGGACATTAAAAATGTGCATGTGTCTTCATATGCAGTAGATTCTTCAGTCAGTGGAACGAGGCCATCTTCTGCACCCCAAGATGAGGGTCAATGTGCGTAACGTCAGGTTTGGGCACGGTGGTGTTGTTGGAAGACCTTGGTGAGCATTCCAAACACCCCGCATGTCATTTAACACCTCCTGTTCAATCATTAACAAGAATGATTAAGTCGTAGGTGGCACACTGTGTATTTTTAAACAGTGATTAAGTCATATAATAAGTCAATATAGTCCACTTTATTCTCTGAAATTACATTTCTGAAATTAAATTTTACAGATCTTTAGAGACAAATCACAAAAAGTATTTTGCTGTGGAAAACGTTTCTCAAGTGTTGAGAATCACAACATGAAAAACATAAACATTACAACTATTATAGTTCAAAAAATGGATACACTTTTCCACATAACTCCCATTGTCTTTTTGTTTGTTGGTTTTACAGTGAGATAGTTTGTGTGTCTCAGTATCGGTGCCATTCTACAGATCTGCTCCTCTACGTGGAGCTGCAGGGCCACGTCAGGGTCTGAGTCGCCTGCCTCTGAACAGAGTTTACATATGAGACTGAAGTCTATTTTCTTATATCTTCTCATATATGTTTTATTCCTTATTTTGCTATCATGCTGCTCTTCTTTGTCGTATGCAGGCCGGCTCCAGAGAGACTGGACAGAGGCAAAGGTCAGGTCAAATGTTGCACCACATATCTTCTGTTTGGACTTCTGGACGTTAGATGTCCTCAGTGAGACCAGATGCTAGGGCATCAGTGATGCTTAATGTCGTGAACTAATTAGCTGCATGTGTTGCTGACCATATAAGCGACGGAGTTTCCTTTGTGTGTCAGAGTCGCTTCTCTCTCCCTGTCATGTCATCAGCTTTTGATTTTTTGACGTCATCCTATTCGATATTAAACATTTTTAACCGAACGAAGAAGCAGCGTTGAAGCTTGTTTTATCTCCAGCTTCCATCCTGACCTGAAGTTTCCTTCAAGACCTTGCTGCTTGTTAGACTCTCCTGATTTAGCCTTGTCTTAGTATTATTTCTATAGGGGTTACCAGAGTTTATCTAATACACGAGGTGCTACAGAGCGATAGATACAGCAGGTTTAGACCAATCACAGTGCAGTTTGCTTTCGCTAACGTGTGGCAACGTAAGCGGAGACGGCGTGTCGGCGAGTCTTCCGACTGGTGTACAAGACCAAAATAAACATGTGGCCCAAAGAAACTATGGAAAACAATGTGGGGTTTAGCATTGATGCTAATGTACTTTTATCACTGAAATAAGGATAAAATATGGATTCGTTGAACGAGGTTGTTCGTTTGTTTATTTTTGCAGTAATTCACTTTCCCTCCCTCCCTCTCTCTTTCCCTCCAGTCCAGTCCATCCCCACCACGGAAAAAGTGTTTGAAACTCATTTATTTCGTAAAATATAAAGATTAAAACAAATCCTACAGTGTCCTGTTACAACGGACACACACACACACACACACACACACACACACACACACACACACACGTAAAATGATCCATTTCAATATTCAAACACATCAAGACACTATGAGGGTTTTTAATTCGTCCACACTGACGTTATATTAGTTATTTAAAGAATGATTCATTGTTGGCTTCAAAACCTTACAGACATTTCAACTCAACATTGTGTGAAAGAACAAGACAACACAACTTAAATAAAATATATATTTTAATGAACATTTGATAATGTTTACCTATAAAAGTTACATGTCGCAAGGAATGTCTGTATATATATATATATATATATATATATATATATAACGGCTTTGCAAACATTGCAAGTGGCTGTTGCTTTGTGGTGTTTTGAGCGTAAAACATCCAAACAGTTTGAATGATCTGTGTGTGTGTGTGTGTGTGTGGGGGGGGGGGGGGGTTTCATCTGGGTACTCCAGTTTCCTCTCACACCCCAAATAAACTGGGGGTCCCTGAGCAAGACCCTCCGTTCCCCCCAGCTCCCCTTGAGTGCTGCTCTGTGTGGCTGCAGTCGACGGGTCAAATCGGTGTGAGTTTCCCCTCTGGGAGTAATACAGTACTATAAAATAAAAAAAAAATAAAAAAGCTTGAATAATCTCTGACATTCTGAGAAAAACATCAAACTAATCCTGTAATCCAGACTTGTTGGATAACTTTCGAGTTCAGAAGCCACATTCAGTTCAGTTCGACCTCGAGAGAGACATAATAATAATAATAATGTGTTTTATTTTATTATTATTGTATAAATAAAGTTTACTTACTTACTTACTTTATATAACACTTTTGTTGCCACTCAAAGACAATTTACATTGCTTTACTAATTCATTCCACGATCGATGGTGGTAAGGCGGCCATTTTGCACCATCGGCCCCTCCGACCACCACCACCACCACCACCACCCACTCACTCTCACACAGGCAGTTCAGGGTTCAGTGTCTTGCCCAAGGACAGTTCGGCATGTCGGCAGGCGGAGACGGGATGTGAACGGGCAACCTTCTGATTGGGAGACGACCAGGACCCACCGAGCAGCACAATCACCTGTACTGTCAAAAACAACTAAAATCTCACCCTCGTCTCCTCAGGCCAGTTTGACCTGGTTGTAAAAACGGGTCCCAATTTTGGTTTTATTCCTTCTAATTGCATGAAAACACAATATCAACAAATGGATGGTCCCATTATAAGCTTTTTGACCGTCCAATTCACTAATAATTACAACAGTTTGTTTTGATTTTTCTAGCAGTTGTGGAAAAATATAACACTGAAGGACAAAGTACGATGAGCTTTAATCAATAATACAAAGTGAGGTGTAAGTTGTGGTAATCGTTGTCATGAGGTGAAACGCACTGTTTTGTAATTGCTTTGTTCGTAATAGTAAAAAAAATAGTCCGTGTCCTGACTGAACTTATCGTTATTCCAGTCTGTCAGACTCTCAAAAAAAATAAACATTTCAGATTTTTTTAAAGCTTGACGTGGGAGGATAAACTGTCAGTTCTCCATTCACAGCATTGTGTGGCTTTCAGCATGTCTTCATTCAGACTCACCCTCACAGTGACTTTGATGCCGATGTTAAGGCAATATTCTGGTTTATGTTGTGTCATTTTTTTTTTTTTTTTTTTTAACTGAACACTTTAATCACATTTCAATAAATTAGAAACTCAATGATATATAAATTGTTCCAGCTGGATTGAGGTGGGCAGGTTTTAGCCCACGGACTGTGTGTTTGATGTTTGAGTGTGTGAGCCCTGTCGAAATGAAAGAAATGCACATTTTGCAGGTTTTTTTTATTGGCCCTTTATAATAAAGATTGAAAGTTGCCCTTGTTACACGGGTCTGGAGAGAAACTATGTATGTTTTCACGGCACTTTTCAGCAGGAGTGTGTGCAGTTGTATGTATGCGGCCTGTGTTTGTGGAATACCCTTTGTCTGCCTTGAAATCTCCCGCCACCTTCCTGCCATGGACTGATATGAAGGATCCAGCTCAGACCTGGAGGAAGTGTAGCACAGCCCAGAGCAACAGTCAGCTGGATTTGTGCTTTTCCATCCCGCCAAAGTTCAGACAAGGACACGCTCGTACACTTTCTGTGTTGCCATTAGCCACACGGTCGAAAATGTGCTTTTTGAAAGCAGCAGACTTACGACAAAGAGAGAATTTCAGGATCCCAAAAGCTCTGACATGAAGCGCCTTGTACGTTTCTGACCTGACGACGCCATAGCTAAACATAAAGCACGGATCATTTTTTGAGCCTCTCGTCCTCTTGCGTCCATTAGAAGTCCACAAAGAGGATGTAGGCACCATAGGGGGACCTTTGTCTCCCAGGATCAGGGAAAGGATCACAGCTACACGTCAGAGCAGGTGGAGGAAGGAGAACACATTCATCTGAGAGGGAGAAGCCGCTCCGTGCAAATTCACTTGACACATAAATGGCTATAAGGCTACTGGCCTGGGGGGAGGATGGCCCGGACATAATGGGAAGCATGTAAGTGAGAATAATGAGAAGCAGAACATGTGTGGAGGCGACGTGCTCCTCCGCTGCTTTACGGTGTACTTTGTTTTTCTCCCCACAGACTACGTCTTAGCTTATATTCTGGTGTTTATCATATAATTCTCAAAAAGCACAAATGTTTTTGATTGCCGTTTGATGCAAATGGACTGAGAAAATTGCTCCTCTGCATTCTGGCCTGTTTTCTGTGTCGTGCATGTCGAGTGCACTGTGAGCGTTCCCTGAGGTTTTCACAAACTATGCAGGGAGGCCTCTTCCTGTCGCCTACAGTATCAGCCAAGAATAGGGGGTTGTTAACCGAAAACAGCTTCCCCGAGCAAAAAAACAACCGTTTTGAATGCCAGCCCAACAGCTTTGCCCTTGAAATAACCAGCAGAGAGTTTGAGGGAATTGGCCACCACGCTTATTTTCACATTAGTCTTTTCCCTAAACAAAACCCTGCTTTCGTTTTAGGAGGTGAGTTTATAAAGGATCAACACAGCTGGAATTTAAACTGAAGTTAAATACTTTTAAACCATCAAGGAGAACAAATACAAATGCTCATTTATTCGCTACACTCAAAGAGTTTACACACAAATGTGTTCCTTCATAATGCACATTACTTTAGTTTTGCCTGTAAAAGGTTGAGAACCATTTCAGAATTTTTCAACCTTCCCGTTTTTTTGGGTTTTTTTTATCAGCGTCAAAAATAATCACTTGATTCTATTTGGTTTTCAAGTTCTGCAGGGGTTGCTCCAAACCTGGTTTTCCAGCAGTTGCATCACTTCCATTCAGGCATCAATGTTGATGCAATTTAACGTTCTTCACTGTCGATCATAACATGGTTGAATCCAGGTTGATTAAATATATTTTAATGTTGATCATAGCGAGCAACTTCACCATCAATGTTGAGCTCAATCTTCAGCCTGACCAAATCACAAGGTTCATTCAATAACTCTTTGCTCTCTGGGTTGTGTCGAGATACAGATTCATATCTATTCATCTCTTCATGCTGAGTTCATATATTTATCAACTGTTAGAGTTATGACGTTTTCTTTGACCTCCGAACTGTGACGCTTCCTGCATGGACTTATTCAAACTGTTAAAATGGCGGCGGACTGTTTTGTTATTGAGCTGTAGATGATGGACAAATACCGAAATGCATCATGGGTACCGTAGTTTGTTCTGTCTGTGTGAAGGTCCGCCAATAGGAGAGCACGTTGCTTACGCCTCCTTCCAGCGGTGGCCAATGGGAAGAGGGGATTTACAGCAGCGCGGGTTTTATATAGGGAAGCTCCGGCTGCCTCACGCTCTCTGTCTTTTTCCTCCTCGTACTGAGCTCAACTGTTTCATCCTTGGCTGTTTTCCTTCGCGTTTATCGGCTAAGTATAAGACTAATCTTTGTTAGGCCAGTATTTCTGTCTTTTGTAATAAATTACTGTGTTAATCCAATCTCAAGGTATGTTGAACTATATTTAAAGTTCACCGCTGCTTCCCTTAACCAAGAGATCTGTCCTCTCTTTCTGTGCGGGTGAAAGACAAAAGGACAAAATGGCGCCACGAACACGATTTTTAACGGAAGGGAAGTTTGGACGAATTGGTCCGGTGAGTGAAAAACGATTTTTTTCTGAACGTAATACCGAGCCGCCCGGGTTACATTGAAAGGTGCGCAGTTTCCTGTTTTACCGAATAACTGTACATTGGACACGATAAATTGGCTCTGTGGTACGTGAAGTTGAACGCCGTTTGATATTGCTAAATTTTATAGAATTAACGGTAAATATGTTAAAGTTCAAAAACTTGAGAGTGGAATACGCAGTTTTTTATGTATACCAGGTGTCAAAGACGCGCTGAGGAAGGCCTGGGGTCTTTGGATCTATCAAATCCTAAACATATAACCGGTTCGGGGAACCTTAAACAGAGATTTTAAAGTCTCGTGAAATAATTTCAGTTCCTTGAACTATAAATAAGGACCTGAAGGTCGCTGTAGTCTAAGTTTATAAAAAAAACTCTAACATGGGATGAAAGGCCCGCAAAGTTTGGAGCTTGATCACTTGCAAACTTTGCCCCGCGTCTGGGACGCGTTTAACTAGGAAAGCGCTATTTAAGGGAAACTGCAGTCATTTTTTAAATATTTTATAAGCATGAAGAGATTGTGTGAGTGGTTTGTATGTATTGTGCGTTTGCATCAGGCTCATGTTCTGGTAAAATACACAATTGTGTGGGTGATGCTGTAAGTTGATATAGTTGTGTTGTTGTTTCATCATAAGTGGAAAAAGTAGTTTTCAATCCGAGAATAACACTGTGAATGACTGTGTGAATGAAAAGTGTCCGAATTGAAACACTAGATGACTGATAAACCTTACGGTGCGGTTATTCTAGTGGAGTAAAGACAGCCTTTTATTGGAGATCTTTAGGCAGTTTGAAGTGAGACATTTCTCAGCTTTGAAACTGAAAAAGTGGCATTTTAAAGTATAAAATAAGAAAGAAAAAAAAAATGGATGCTGTGTGCTTTGTTATCTCCATGTGCTTGAGTAGGAGAAAAAGGGATAAAGACACAGGATAAGGGAAGACGTAAAGCAGAAACCCCCTCTTCATGTAGAAAGTGGTTTAAGTAAAAGGACGAGAAATAGAAAGTGGTTTAAGTATAAGGACGAGAAATAGAAATGTGATTTATATTGAAGGAGAAGAGGAAGTGTGTTTTGAAGGAAAAGTATGTTATTTTGTTGGCTATTATGGAAAGAAAGGAACAAGGCAGGTAGAAAAAGTTAGCCCAGCAAATGAGAGTAAAGAGTGTTGGTATTGTGGAGAGATGGGATAGTTAGTATGAGAATGAAGGAAAAAAGTGAAGAATTTGAAATGAATTTGAGGGACATTTTAGCGGCATGTGATGAATTTGAATGCCTCTAACTGTCTCTCTGTCTCCAAGAACCAGGGCTTGTTCATAGACCACCCCCGCAGCAACATTGATACAGTTGGTATTGTAATGAGCTCTTTGTTCTCTGCAGACCGGCAGACTTGAGCTGCAAGAGCAGGAAGTCGATTCCTAAACAAGTAATAGCAAGACACCCTGCTATTAACCTCAGATGGACTTAAAACATCGCTGTCCACTTAACAAGTACACTTGTATTAAATTTTGTGCACAATTTTGTCAGACACATAGGTACGTTGAAACACTAGTAAGGATTCAGTATGACTCACACATAGTCATATATATATACATTCACATACAGTGCTCATTGAGGTGACCCCCCTTCTTTTTCACACTTCAACTTATTTTAATTACCAACCCTGTGTCTCACCAATATTAACTGGGACAAAAGCTAGTTATTTAACATCATGCCAGTGTTATTGTGGTTTTTCTGAATTGTGTTTCATAACCTGAAGGATTGTTTTGTAGTACTATTGTATAGCAGAGATAGATTGTACCGACAAGGCCTAATTGTTTACCAGGTGTCCAGATGATACCACATGAATGAATTAATATATGAACTTTCTTATCTGTAGACTGAACATGTGTGTCCTCAGAATCATTTGTCGACACTGCTTCTGAGGCCACAGGGGGAATGTTGGGATTACACAGGATCACAGAAGGATTGTTAATTTGGATTGTTAATTTTAGTAGAAAAAATCTCCATTTGTCATGAGACGCAGCCATGACATGAAAAAAGACTCAGGAATGTGATTGACTATCGCACCTAGTAGGGGGTTGGAGAGGCTTTGCAGGATCTCCTTCCCCCTTCCTCTTTCTCTGTTTACAACGTGTAATTAAGACTGCTTCAGCTAGCAGACTTTTCACACCTCTGGATGCACTCGTGTCACAGGGGGTCCTGGGAGCCTCGCTCAGAGGAGGTGAGTTACAGCAGTTCAACTCACCCAGCGTTAACAACTAATACTTTTAACCAACTAACAACTTTTAAACCAGCGACCTCCACTCCTCAACTTTGCTGACCCTACCATGAGGGTCAGACCTCCCACATCCAGAGACCAGCGATCCAGAGTCTGCTTTCCAGGGAACCGACCGGTTCTTCCAAGACGGGACCAAGAAAAGACATCTCACATAACTTCTTTGTGTTTTCCTCAAACAAGCAGGAAAACCGTCGCAGCTTTGAGCCACCAGGTCTTCAGTCTGGAGGGGACCAACTCGGAGCTGTAAAGGACAGCTCCTGAAACACCAACTTCATTTTCTTCTCCTCAGCCTGCAGAACCAGCAGCCACAGTTAGCAGGAGCTGCTAACTAAAGGAGAAGACACCAGTTTCCCTCCAGCAAGACGACAACTGAACTGCTTTAAGGCAGTGGTAACAATTGGGGTTTAATTGAGATTAGTTAAACTTGATGATATGCATAGAACTGTTTAACTTTCATGAAAATGTGTTAATTCTGTTACAGTGATCGCATTCTTTTGATAATGATATTAGGAGCAGATAATAATGTGTAAACCAACGTTGACTCTGCCACAGACACAGGGTCTGCATGCTTATCTGTTTTACTAACTGGTTAATTCACAATCCTACACATATATCAAAGACAACATCACACTGCGACTGAACACCAGCTGATGACTTATGACGTTTTACAAGATAAATCGCATTCACATAAACTTATTCTAGAAATGGTCCTTTAGCAAAGACACATAGGAAGCAGATGCTACGGCTAAGCTTCTATTGTTCCATTGTCATCAACACATGGTGGAGACCAAGGACAGTTCTCCTGCTCTCTGAGAACTGCCATTTGAAATGTAGTATTTTGTGATCCACCATCTTGTTTTGTACTTCCATGACACAACTCACACAAATGCTCCTTTCAATTCTCTTGTCTCCACACACACACACACACACACACACACACACACACACGGTGTATGCAATCCCTTTGAAATAGAGATAACTCCTCAGCAGACGGCCCGCAAACCACATCAATAAGGGGTAATAAAAGCTGGGTGAGATTGTAAACAACACCAGCTATTTACAAGACAAAAGAGAGAGCAAGTGAATGGTGAAGTTTCCTGCTCACAGCAGGTGAGGAAAGACACTCGAGTCTTCCCCCATCTCTGGAGAATTTTTTGTAATGTTTACAGGAATCCAAGGTGATGGAGTCCATTCTGAGTGACGGAGAAGACATCACACGCCGTGAGGGTCGGAGGACATCGAGCGTGGTGCCATCTTCATTACTGCACCAAGGCAGATTCATCCGACAGAGAGATCATCGTTCCTGACAACGACTGGGAATCCAACGACCAGGAGGGGCCAAATGACAACGAGGGAGCATCCTGCACAGAATCGACACCAGGAGGAAATCATCGCGACGACACCGACGACGAAAGATCCCCAGGGGTGCACTGCGGCAACCCCTGACGATTAAAGAGAAAACATTGTTAGGTTCAAGCCGATCAGAAGATCGCAAAACATTGTACAACACGAAAGATCCGAGGAGCAGCACTGATATAGAAAGATGGAAAGAATGAATCAAGAATTCATCTTCACAGAAGAACAGAGGATGAAGTGGCTGAAAAAACTGTTTGAAGGTTCTGGTCAAAGCCAGAGGTCCAGTATGTGTGGATCATGGAAATGTTTATGTAGATTAATACTTGCATTACTAATTGTCTTATCATCTTGGTTTTTGTACATGTCACTGCCATCCCGCAGGTAAAGGTATTAGTTCTTTAACGAATGTAAACCAAGTAAACACACTTACATCAGCCACACGCTAAAATCACCAACTTCAAATAGTGAATCAATAGAAATTAAGGTAGATCTAACTAACAACCATACTACTTTTCCCCCTGTTTTCCCTAAAGGTAATTTTGGAGTGTGTTGGAATTTCCTTCTATGGGAATTGAGAGATAAGGGAGATGTAGCTTTCCCAATAAAATTGTGTGATTACCTCTGCCAAAATAAAATAGGAGCTAAAGCTTGGATCTCTCCAGCAGCAAAAAATGTAGGAATTAGGACCGTTAAAGAAGTAGATGATTATTTCAAAATAACAACAGGAATTTTAGGTGATGTAAATAATTAGTTGCTAATGGCAGAGCAAGCTTCTAAAATCTCCCAGGACACAATTAAAGGTTTATGTTTGTGTATGCATGCTTGACCTCTACTTAAGGTAGTGCCGACTGCAGTAAACTCAAATTGTATAGTCAACTTAATGAATCAAACTATACCTAGTAACACCTGTAAGAAACTTTTCCCATAACTACAATATCTAAACTTAAAAACCCTATTTCATAGCACAGTGGCTAAACAAAACTTCACCTGTATTAAAGTAAATGCTGATAAAGTTGAACACAAATTAGGAACTCTTGATTCAACTTGGTGTGAAAAAACACTTCAAGTTCCCATTGATTTCACGCTATTAACTAGGTCAGATATATGGTGGTGGTGTGGATCAAATAAAATTTATGATGGACTCCCAAGACAGGCTAGAGGTTTATATGCATTTGTAACTTTAATAATTCCAGTAAAAGTCCTGCCTTTAAACATAGATCAAATTTCTACTCTAATACAACGCACTGAGGTGCACCAAAAAGTCATTTTAAACGTCGCAAAAGAGATTGGAGAAGACAATTAGATCCAACTTATATAGATGCGATAGGAGTGCCTGATGAATACAAATTAGTTGATCAAATAGCAGCAGGTTTTGAAAACCTACCAAATATCTCAGCGTTTTCCCGGCCACACCTAATAAAAATGTAGACAGGATTAATTATATTCATTATAATGTTCAACGTTTAGGCAATTGGACAGAAATGGGTTTTGCAGCCGTCCACGAACAGCTTCAAGAAACCTCAACTATGGCTTATCCGACCCGCATAGCCGTTGATATGCTCCTGGCTGAAGGAGGAGTATGTGCTATGTTTGGTGAGAAGTGTTGCATTTTCATCCCTAATAACACAACAGCAGATGGCACCTTAACTAGGACTCTAGAAGGTTTGCGTACACTCAATATAAAAAAATTATTATTCATCATCATTCAGGAGTTGATACATTCATGTGGGACGGTTTGGCTGACATGTTTGGTAATTACAAGGTTTTGGTAATGTCTGTGTTGATTTCTATTTGTTGTTGCATTCCATGTAATAGAGAGCTTCTTACTCGTTTGATTAACACTGCCATCTCCCCTGACAAACGGGATGTAGTAAATATGGCATTGTTAACTTCCACAGGTGAACCAGGTCATTTTGATCCAGAAGATGAAACTAATCTGTTCTCTTTTAATGTTTATTTGTGATGTGATAGAATCACATCAAGAGAGCTATTGTTAGAGTTATGACGTTTTCTTTGACCTCCGAACTGTGACGCTTCCTGCATGGACTTATTCAAACTGTTAAAATGGCGGCGGACTGTTTTGTTATTGAGCTGTAGATGATGGACAAATACCGAAATGCATCATGGGTACCGTAGTTTGTTCTGTCTGTGTGAAGGTCCGCCAATAGGAGAGCACGTTGCTTACGCCTCCTTCCAGCGGTGGCCAATGGGAAGAGGGGATTTACAGCAGCGCGGGTTTTATATAGGGAAGCTCCGGCTGCCTCACGCTCTCTGTCTTTTTCCTCCTCGTACTGAGCTCAACTGTTTCATCCTTGGCTGTTTTCCTTCGCGTTTATCGGCTAAGTATAAGACTAATCTTTGTTAGGCCAGTATTTCTGTCTTTTGTAATAAATTACTGTGTTAATCCAATCTCAAGGTATGTTGAACTATATTTAAAGTTCACCGCTGCTTCCCTTAACCAAGAGATCTGTCCTCTCTTTCTGTGCGGGTGAAAGACAAAAGGACACAACGCACCACACAACATGTCTGTCTTTGTAAAACAACACAAAGTATTTTTATAATGTAAATTTTATTTCACCACAAACAGAATAGGACAGTTTGTCCTGAACAAAGGTGATAAAGAAAGAAAAGTAGAAGCAAAAGGGAAGAGAGAAAAAAAGAAAAGCGGGGAATCTCCCATTGAGGGCTTCCATCTATTTTGTTCGTTCTTTTGCGGTTCATTTTAGGTACTAACTGTTTGATCTCGTGAAAAAAATAGACAATTTCATTCCATACACTTTGACCACAACAAAGAAAAACTTTGAAATGTAAATTTAAAGGTTATTATAGCAATATTTTACCAGTTCGGTCCATTCAGGATGAAACTGGACTGTATGTGGTAAATTAAATCTTATTTAATAATTATTTTGTGTACATCTTGTATATGTAGCCCAGTGGAAAATATTAATACATATTAAAACATTGATAAATATTTGCCCCTGGTAGTGGGATAAATAGTTTAAAATATATTAAAAGGTGATTTAAATACATTTATTTTGGTTTGTTAAAAAAGGTACAACATGTAAAAGTTTATTTGAATGTTTGATGTATTTCATTTTGTTTATTCAACTGTTTATTTGTGTACTTCATGTTGTGTATTTCTTAAATGTGATGTTTCTGGGTGGAGAGATGGTGTGGGCCTGGCTGCAGCCTGATGGCTGCTCATTGGTTAATAGGGAAGCTGAGGTGAGTTGGAGGGTGTGCAGGGAAACAGGTGGTGATGTGAGTCGGTGGTACAAGTTGGAGCTGGGGGCAGGAGCAGGAGCAGGATGCAGGAGGTGGTGACGAGGGGCGGCTGGGGTCCCACGTGTGGAAGGAAATGGACTCGTTGTAACACTGAATATCTTTCATTTCTCATTTCATTTTATTATTTATTTCATTCATTTAAAACAATGCAACAGCAGCATTTCATATGAATGAAAAGGAGCAGAAAGAAGTAAAACTTCTAATGTCTGCCCCTTATCAACACTAAATCATTTACAGTTCCAGTTCATTCACATGCAGCGTCTTTTTCCAAGACATCAAACACAAAATACATAAATAAGGTTGATCTGCTCCTCCACAGTGTCGTATTTCTGTAACATTGATGATTTAACAAGCTTCTTAAACACATCAATGGACTTAGAAGTTTTAATTTTACAATCAAGATGTTCCACAGACCGACCCCTTCCATTGAGATGCATTTTTCCATTACGGCCGATTGAAACCTAATTTAATAACAAGAAGGCCGTTGCTGGGCTAATCCCCCGCCGGAGGGCTTTGTATTTTCTCACAAAGCAGCTCTAAGGCAGCACACTTGGTACACTAGAGGGTGTTCCATGGGTCCTAGTAGATAATTATGTAGGATCTGAAAGGTCTTCTTCATAAGCTATGTCAAAATACGTCTCCAGAGCCCAAAAGGTGTTTTTATGCACTTAGTGACCCTGTGACCTGATATGCAAATGAGGTCATGGTCACCATGGTGCCCCTTCTCCCCAGGTGGAGTGTCCATGTGTGAAGTTTGGTGACTGTGGGCCCAGGAACTGCTGAGAAATGAGGAGAAATGTTTATATGAAAATACATGTATTGTGCAACCATGACGAGCAAACTTCAGACCCTACCAACCTTCAAGGTCAAGGTCAGGTCACTTGGTGTACTGGAGGTTATCCCTGGAGTGTGTATCATGTGTGTATAAAATGTCAGAGCCCTAGCTCAAAAACCTAGGCCTCCAGAGCCCAAAATGTGTTTTTAAGCACTTCGTGACCCTGTGACCTACTTAATATGCAAATTAGGTCAAGGTCACCATAGCATCCCTTCCCCCTCTGAGATGTATCCACATGTGAAGTTTGGTCACTGTGGGCCCAGGGGTTGCCGAGATATAGGTAGAAACGTCCGTAGGGACGTACGTACGGACGTACGTACGGAGACTGTTTCAAGATCCCCCTTCGGGGCCTATCGGCCACGGCGGGGGATAATAAGAATATCCCGAGTCCAAACACGACGTCTTGAACAGGAACTAGATAAATCCACTGGACAGCGGTTTGAATTGCGGCGAGCGCGATGCAGTTAAAGACCCTCTTGCCTTTGTGCTGGTTGGCGTGAGCAGACGAGATGCGAGACGTGAGCCTCTTCAGTCGCTCGCCGTGCAGCCGCCGGTACACTTCCCCCCAGGACTCCGACTCACGAGGACTCTCCTGCTGGAAGTCCCGCTTGCAGTGACTCATCCAGAGCTTGTCCAAGTCCTCCGGGAAACTCTGAACACGTAGTGATTGAGCCTGATTAATACAGAGTTTGTCGTCGTGTACTTTTCACGAGTCGCAAATGTTCTTCAGTGCAATCCCATGAAAAACGTGTTGTCAATGCAGCTTCATTCAACAGTTTCTATCTAGATTTATTGGCAATAATGATGCAAAATAAGTAGCTTGACTCTGTTTGGACTCTAGTTTTATCCAGATTACCTGCATCTACTGTCAAAACATGTAAGCAGCCTAGCTGGGTACACTTCCCTGTCAGTCAGACTGTAACGAACAGGAAGCTCGTTCCTTTATTTTGATGCGCTCACAGCACTTTATTCAGCACTTTAAAAGGTTTATCAGCACTTTAAGAAGCACACAGCAGTTTAAGATAGAGATATTTGCACATATATAAATTAATTTGCACACAATTGTTGTTTTAACTTATTTATTGGGGACAACACAACAACGAATGGAGCAACGTGCAATAGGTATATTTAAGATTATCTTATTCTTTTGCTTTTGGATGTGTGTGCTGTGAATGTTTGAAGATGTGGTGTGTGAGGAATTTCCACTTCCCTTGTCTTGTGTTCAGGCTGGTGTCCCAGTAAAAGATTCCCCCTGGGACGGACACGTTGAGGAAGGTTCCGGGCTGAACCAAGAGGAGGAGCAAGTGGGGGTGTTGCACATAGTTGTAGTAGGGTTTAGGATTTAATTTACTATTTAGGTGTTTGGTTTTAGAGGTATTGGCTGATAGGAGTTTTGGTTCATTAAGTTATAGTTAGGGTTTTGGTTTGGAGGATTTTAGCTTGGTTTTTAGACACTAATGTTAACTTTTAGTACCTATGGAGTTTTTATTGGTTTCACCCAGTTGAGGGAAGTGTATTTAAGGCGCCTTTTTACATCATTCACTGTTCTGCTGCTGGAGAAGCCACACTCCTCAATCCTCCAATGCATCTTTAGCACTTTGTAAATTTTTGTTTTGGGCACTTGTGAAAATAAAAGAAAGAAAGATGTGGACCACCCACAAAGCTGACTCCTCACTGATCTTACTCACTGCTCAAACCGCCCGTCAGCCACTCTGAGGCCGTATCGGAGAACCGAGGCCTAACACAGACCAATGAGCAAATATTTGAAATAATGACGTAATGATATAGAAAAGCCATAGAGATGTTTTTTCTGGGGGTGAAAATGTTGTGAAACAAGTTACCAGGTTCTTCTGCTCGATGCGCCGCAGCTGCTCAGGGCTGCATCGCTCCAGGATTGTACTAGTTTACAGTATATAACTGTTAGAGTGTCACAGAGATTAGTCTTTGCTCTACTTTTCTTAACCCTCTGGGGCCTGAAGCATTTTGTGCCGTTTTTCACTATAATTGATTTTTCCTTTATATCTCAGATATAAAATCCTTAAACTTTGCCTTTTTTGGTGTCATTTTGTTCAGGACAACCTTATAAATGTATTTCTGAAGTATTTTCATCACTTTGGCATACTGTATTAAAACAGTGGATCTAAAAACACCATAAAATTACAAATTCGGGTGGTAAAAACATAGATTTATTGACTATAAAAGTCACAGACATGGTAAACGAATCATTTTGTTTACTTGTAAAGTAAATCTAAACTATAATTAACTCAAATGTATCAAAACAGGACTGAAAAAACAGTTCTATACAGATATTTACAGTGACATAGAAGCACTGCCTCAGGCGTTTTTGTAAAACTATTTACAAAAGGTCACACATATTTTTCCTCATATCTCCGATCAACACCATTTAAAAACGAGCTTGTAGTTTTATATCTGCACTTTCGACACGGATTGAAACACTGGACCAGACGACGCTGTGCTGTGACGCTACTGCCTTTTCAAACGGTCATGTGACGAGGACGCACCGGTGAGTCCACAGGCCCCAGAGGGTTAAGTGAATGACAGCAGAAAAAAGGAGAAAAAGTAGAATTGAGACAAACGGCAATCAAACATCTAAATCCACGTCAAAGCAGTCACAGATTGAATGTTTAATCAATGAGTTGGGATGAATGTTCTGGGAAGTGCAGCCAGGCTGGGTTCAGGCTGCAGTCAGAGAGGAACGACTGGACACTGATGACCGGGAACCAAATCAGATGCTTTACTTTGTGTATATTATATATTCAAGATTTTAATGTGAGGAGACGTTGCTGAAAATATATGATCTCACATTTACAGAATGACACAAAAACACAAAAGTAGATCAGTGAAGAATTAAGATATTTGGATATTTTTTAATAAAGCTTTTCATCTATTATACAAATTTCTTGAACATTTTGGACAAAAAAAAACTCTTTATTTCAGATATTATGAACTATGTTTGAAAGAAGCAGCAGTAGATTAAAAGGTACTTGTGCTAGAAAAAGAAAGAGCAGAAGATGTTTGAAAAAACAAACATTTGCAGTAGCAGACTACAAACTAATCTGTTTACTTTTTAAATTCTGTTCAACATGAAGACACTATTGAATGCTGTGTTGTGCATTGATGAGCTTCAATCAGATATTTACCTAATATATATATTCTTACTGTCTGTAGGTTTTGCATGATTGCACAATATCTGGAATAAAAAAAAAAGATTCTGAGAGATAAAGATGATTGTATATGAAGTGACAGTTTAAGACTATGGAAATAAAACTGTGCCATCAGATTCTGAATTCGAATTTCTAACTGGATTTTTTTACCATCGAAATCAGACTTTGAATTTTAAAAGCTGTCGAATTTCAAGTACGTATCTTTTTTTGCTTCTGATTTTTTTTTTCAACATCTAAAGCTATTCAGTGTGTAAAAATTCAATGTGTCTAAAAATTCAGCTGCAAAACATCCAGAATCTCTGCGCCATCAGGACGATGCAGTCGATAACTGTCTGTTCACCCAACATCCAATCAAGGGAGGCTTTGTTGGTCACGTGACCAGTGCATCACTGGGCCGGAGGGCCAGCGGTGGTGATGGCGCTTTGCTGAGTATTTGTCATTTATGTCTGTAAATTCTGCAGAGACATTAAACCACACATTGCAAATCACCAGGAGTTATGAAAAAACATGTGGTGAACTTTTAATGATGTGTGAAAATGTTTTCAAAGAAATTACATTTACTGTATGGAATATTTTACATGCAGTCTCCTGTTTGATTTTTTTTAATGTCCACTGAATACTCTAATCTGTGCAGTGCTTGTTATGGCAAAAACACATTTTAACCTCCCCCTGCAATAGTGCTTCAAGCACCACCGTCAATGACCTGGTTATGTTTGTGAAAATGTGTTTTTGCCATAACAAGCACTGGTCACGTGACCAACAAAGCTTCCCTTGATTGGATGTTGGGTGGACGAGACAGGAATCGATTGCATCGTCCTGATGGCGCAGAGATTCTGGCTGTTTCGCAGTGGAATTTTTTTTGCAGCTGAATTTCTTTTTGTGGCTGAATTTTTTTTGCGGTAGAATTTTTTTACAGCTGAATTTTTTTGCAGCTGAATTTTTACACTGAATATTTTTAGATGTTGAAAAAAAATCAGAAGCAAAAAAAGATACGTACTTGAAATTCGACAGCTTTCAAAATTCAAAGTCTGATTTCGATGGTAAAAAAATTCAGAGTTAGAAATTCGAATTCATAATCTGATGGCACAGTTTTACTTCCATATAAGACCCTGAGCGCTGTCAGAGCTAATTCTAATTGTTAACAGTGTGCTCTCAGTGTATATTATGTTGTTGTTTTGTTAAAGTCGCTAATGCTATAATGTTGTTTTGTTTCCTTTTTGTTTTCTTTATTGATTGATACTTTGACTTTAAGCTGATTGAGCTGATTGAACTGGCACCCAACTAATGTGGGTGTGTACATGTGTTGTGATTGGTTGTTCAATAAAATCACCTTGAGTGAACACAGCTGTGGCTCTGCTACTGCTGTGTTTTTTAGTGATGAGACACCCGACTCCTTTAACGGACTCACGGGTTTTTGAGTCGCTCATCCAAGTGAATCGGTTGTCTGAGTCATTTGAGTCATTTGATTCAGTTGCGCATGCGCACTATTTCCACCCGCTCCAGGACCTGGAGGCTCAACTGAACTGTGACATGAACCACGGGGGAGAATCATGTATTCATAGTAAAATGCTGAAACACTTCTGAGGAAAATAAACAACAAGTACACATTAGTTTTTAGTGATCCTGGTCTCCTTATTCTAGATTATGTGTGTTGTTTCTGAGGTTTAGTTGAATCAGAAAATAAATTAGATAAATGATTAAACTGAATAAACACCTGGCATCCAGAATGGCAGATATACAGTAAATATTAATGTATACATATGTTTTTATAGTTTTTTTTCTTCCAACATTCTGATTTTCTTTTTTTACTAGTATCAATAAATAATGTGACGTTCATAGGGCAGAACTAATTATAGGGGACAATATTAAATGTAACACAATACACGCTACAGTGGTATTTAAAATTGTTTATTGTGTATTTAGCCATGTATTATTCATGTATTTATCTCTACAAGCTTTGTGAAACAAACAATGTATAATTTTTTTCTCCGCCGTCACTCAGAGATTTTCAGGTGAGGGAGGGGGGGAGGGCTCACTGCTCATGAGGTGAACGACACAGCGGAAGTGCTACTGACCGATTCAGTGAACGACTCTTTCGAGTTTCGAGGGGAGTCGGTCATGTGAGCTGAACGATTGAAGGGAGGGGAGTCGGTCATGTGAGCTGAACGATTGAAGGGAGGTGACTCGGGCATGTGAGCTGAACGATTGAAGGGAGGTGACTCGGGCATGTGAGCTGAACGATTGAAGGGAGGTGACTCGGGCATGTGAGCTGAACGATTGAAGGGAGGTGACTCGGGCATGTGAGCTGAACGATTGAAGGGAGGTGACTCGGGCATGTGAGCTGAACGATTGAAGGGAGGTGAGTCGGTCATGTGAGCTGAACGATTGAAGGGAGGGGAGTCGGTCATGTGAGCTGAACGATTGAAGGGAGGTGACTCGGGCATGTGAGCTGAACGATTGAAGGGAGGTGACTCGGGCATGTGAGCTGAACGATTGAAGGGAGGTGACTCGGGCATGTGAGCTGAACAATTGAAGGGAGGTGACTCGGGCATGTGAGCTGAACGATTGAAGGGAGGTGACTCGGGCATGTGAGCTGAACGATTGAAGGGAGGTGAGTCGGTCATGTGAGCTGAACGATTGGAGCGAGCTGACTCGGGCATGTGAGCTGAACAATTGAAGGGAGGTGACTCGGGCATGTGAGCTGAACGATTGAAGGGAGGTGAGTCGGTCATGTGAGCTGAACGATTGGAGCGAGCTGACTCGGTCATGTGAGCTGAACGATTGAGGGGAGGTGAGTCGGTCATTCGTGCTGAACTACACCTCCAAGCTGACTGGAGTGTGCTGAAAGCCTCATGTGAATGTCAGGAGCCGGAAGCTGCTGTGCTTAGCGGCCCAGCTACAAGGAGGCCGTAGCAAAAATGACTCAGTGAACGAGTTACTGAACATGAAAACTCGTGAGTCACCGTTCAGTAAAGTGACTCGCGGGTTTTGAACGATTCGTTCAAATTTGATCATCACTAGTGTTTTTGCAAATCAGTCTCACGTCGTTGCGTCTACTCTGTGAACACAAATGAACACATTCCGGCTCTGATCGCTGAGGGTTTCTTCTTGGCCTGAGATGTTTCACATCAAGAAAATGATCTACTGAGGAAAGTCAGGAAATGAGACACCATGTAAAAGTCACTCATGTACAACAGTTATTTTCATGCTTTGACTTGAAAAAAAAGAAGTTTAATGCAGTGTGGTCCATGTCGCTCCAGCTGGGTGTGGATGCAGCACATAAAGTGTCAGAGCAGAGTCACATGACTCATAGTGGGGCTCCTGGAAATCACCAGAAATGTTCCAGTCTGTTTGCTGGTTGTGCTCAAACCGAGGGCTTAATGTAATTCTTGAGCACAACAGGATTGGCATTAGTTCCAAAAGGGTCAGTGAGGGTAAGAGCCAGTAAGTAGTAGTGTTTAAATCCTTCCCGAGCACAGCCACGACAATACGAGGCCCCCCACAGTCATCTGCACTGACTTTACCTCAGGGTGTGGTCCGGACTGCCTCAAGGGGGGTGGGGGTGCGTCAGGGGGGGTCGTCTTTAATGATCCACAGAGACAAGCAGCTCTGCTCTCTGGGCTGTGACTTAATTATTGGATCTTACAAGGTCACCTCAGGTTACTCAGTTTCGTAGTGCTTAACTTTAGTGTCATTGACTAATGTGACTCTTCTATCCTGTGGCTGTCATTGATAACTACAAACAACTGACAGACTCACTGTCCTGCTCATCGCCTTCATCATCAGACAGAATCTACAGTGACTCGAAACTCAAATGTATAATAAAATCTTAAAGGAGTGTTCACTGTGTTCTTTAAAATTGGCACCACATTACACAGCTGAGGTTTTCTGTAATTAAGGACAGATTAACTAACAGTGTGGGACCAAGCCCTTGTTTTGCAAGTCAAAGTCAAGTCCCAAGTCGAGTCCAAGTCCTAAACATTTTTCCTCAAGTCCTAAACAAGTCATTAAAAGAATTAACTGCTGAGGCACCGGTAGGACATTTTTGGTTGAGATATCTATAGTCTTGTTGTGAGACAGAAGCTTTTAGAAGTTATTTTCACAATATTTGTCTGTCAAACAGAAGTAAGTGTAACAAATGCAATACCCAACTCCTACAATCTCAGACATTTGAAGACACTTTCACACCTTGAATTGAATAAAATAACATAAAATGAAGAATTTAATACATTATGCATCTAGAAACCCTGTGAAAGCCTGGCGACCTATTTTATAAAAGATTGCCTAAAGGCCGAAACACTGATCATGGAGACGTCATTGACTGTTATTTTTCCTGCTATTAATACACATGTATTAAAGTCCCAGTGAAATGTAACACACTACTTTGCAAAAAACGATAGTTGTGGTTCTACTTGTAAGGTTCCTCCGACTCTGCCCCACCACTGTTGTCGCATAACAAAGTTATTTGAATTTTGAATCTCCAGCCGAGGAAGTCGGGGGAATCCTTCTTCGTGGGCGTGACGTCACGAGTTGTGCAGATCTCCATCTGTTGTGTTTATATCGGCTTGTGTTGTTTCCCTCTTAAATATTACAACTTGGGCGTGTGCACAACTCGTGATGTCACTCTATTATTGTCAGAAGCTCCGGCCAGCAGCGAAAATAGCGCCGTTTATCGGCTATTTTCTCGCAGATTGCCGTGTTTTAACATTTTACCCTTCGGCCAGTTAGCATAAAAATGTCCTTAGAAGCGACACCAGAGTGTTTTGGAGGTCGAATTTTCATTTCACTAGGACTTTAAGGTCTATTAAGGCTGACTTAGCGTGTGCATACAATTATATTGTCTTGTTGCTATCATCCCCGCCGTGCATTGTGTGTAACACCCTGAGTCGAGGTGACTCATAATCAGTACTTTAAGTGGAAAAAAATAAGTGCCGATACTCCCCTTGCTGACGTGTCATGATCCTGCTCTCACTCACCCCTCCCTTCCTGAGAGTTTTCACTCCTCCCCTCCTGTGTTCCCCTTAGCTCCGCCCCTGTGTTCCCTTAGCTCCGCCCCTGTGCTCTCCTGCTTCCTCCTCCTGATCACAGCTGTTGGTAATTGTCATTAGTGTTTGTATTTAGTTCCCCTCTCGTGTAGCTCTGGTTGCCAGTTCATCTTCGTTCTCACACCAGTCCTACCCGCCTTTTCCCCTCGTGTTGCCTTTGAGTTCTGACCTCCTGCCTGCACAACTTCTCCTCCTTGATTTCCTTCTCTATCGCCTGTGCTGGTTTTGACTTTGGATTGCCTTACCCCGCTTCTGCCCATGTTTTGACATGAAACACTTTTGAACTGAGCTTCTCATCTGCCATGCAATTGAGTTCCACTAACCTTGACAGTCTGGTGTCTTTAAGGTGCAGTTATTACAGATTTCTGTGGTGAAACCCATTTTAAACCTTTTCTGCCCAGGGAGGTATGTTCGGTGAAGGATCTTGTACTGTATTAGTTGTATAATTGCATTTTTTGACATAGAGTACATGTTTTGGGTGATGTGGTTCCAGAAGTCGGCATCAGGAGCAACCGATAAATCTGTTTCCCATTTTGTTGTTGGTAATGTTATGGTATTGTCTAATTTAGATATTATTTTTTATATTTGACAGTTTTTTTTAATAGATTTTACATGAAGAAATGAAGTGGGATGTGAGAGATGGAGGTTAATGTTTGCAGTGTTACAGTTGAGATGAATGGATGATTTGATTTGGAGATATTCCAGGTATTGATTGAGACTGTCCTCCTCTGGAAAACAACCAGAAAGGTCGTTTTTAAATGCCTCAAATTACGACCAGGAGTTACGATTTTATAGCGTCCCCATGTAACCTTATAAATATATATATATAAATATGAGTGTGACAGTGACATCATTATCAAATCGCGTTGAGTACATCCTTTTTTTTTTCAATAAACTTTATTGCAGTCAAAGATATTATAGAAAAATTGCAAAAACAGTTACAATCAGCATATACTTCTGGTGCTTGCAAGTATAATAGGAGGTGCAATATGAAAAAGAGACAAGGGAGATTGTAAGAAAGAAAAGAAAAAAGATAAACGAAACAAAAATAAACCTGGGGGACTTAACTATGACAATATCCTGAACCTATTACACACAGACCATGTTTTAATTGCTTTATGTAAATAATGACAGCTCGTCATCCAACTGGGCTGCCCCCTGGATTTTCGCGTGGTATGTAAATAAGAAATTGTGTCTTTATTAAACCGCGTCATTGTTTTCCACGTTGCTGGTGTGTTCTGGAGTGGATGTTGGCGTTTTGCTTTTTTAACTTTTCCGAGATATAGCAGGTTCTGCATTTGCAAGATTCAGCAATGAAAACACTCAAGTGCCGGGTTCTAGTAATTGCGAATTTCAGATTGTACCTACATGAAGCATAAGTTCCTTTTGTGAGGAGTGTGTAAGGAATGGGTCACATAACTAATCCAAGGTAATCTGTTATTTGGTTTTATGTAGACATTTTTTGATAATTTACTGAAAAACAATAGTTCTTTTCAGAACTGAAGGCTAAATAGATTCATGGAGTCATTTAAACACTGGCTGGAGGCCGGGAAGGAGCTGGCAGAAAAAGCTCCAAGTTTTAATTCAATATCTTTAGATTATATCTTTGCACTTGATTTTATTTGTTGTCGGTACACATAATTACAGTGTGTCAGGGTTCGTGGAACTCAATTGCACGGCAGACGAAGCTCAGTTCAAAAGTGTTTAATATCAAAACAACGGCAGAAGCGAAGTCAGGTAGTCCAAGGTCAAAACCAGCACAGGCGACAGAGAAGGAAATCCAGGAGGAGAAGTTGGGCGGCAGGAGGTCAGAACACAAAGGCAACACGAGGAAAAATGGTGGGTACGAATGGTGTGAGAACGCAGACAAACTGGCAACCAGAGCTACAAGAGAGGGAACTAAATACAAACATTAATGACAATTACCAACAGCTGTGACCAGGAGGAGGAAGCAGGGGAGCACAGGGGAACACAGGGGTGGAGCTAAGGGGAACACAGGGGTGGAGCGAAGGGGAAAACAGGGGCGGGGCTAAGGGGAACACAGGGGTGGAGCTCAGGGGAACACAGGGGCGGAGCTAAGGGGAACACAGGGGCGGAGCTAAGGGGAACACAGACGGGGAGGAGTGAGAGCAGGAAAATGACAGTACCCTCCCCCATTCCTCAAGGGCCGGCTCCTGACGGCCCAGGCAAGTCTGGGTGGGTGTCGTAGAACTCTTGGATGAGGGAGGGGTCATGAATGTTACTTGCCGGGACCCATGAGCGCTCCTCCGGCCCATATCCATCCCAGTCCACAAGGAATTGGCGACTCCTCCCATGACGCTGGCCCGCTAGGAGCTTGCGGACCGTATAAACTGTCTCTCCGCTGTCCAGTATCCGGGGTGGAAGGGGTTTTGAAGCGGGGACCAGAGGACTCTCAGTGGTGGGTTTGATGTGGGAAATGTGGAAAGAGGGATGCATCCGGATGTTCCTGGGGAGTTGGAGACGAACAGCCACGGGGTTGATTATTTTGGAAATGGGAAAAGGGCCAAGGAATCGTGGGGTTAACTTGCGTGACGGTCCCTGGAGTCAGAGGTTCCTTGTGGAAAGCCACACATGCCCTGCTCTGGCCGGTAGATGGGTGCCTTTGAGCGACGAAGGTCAGCGTAGATCTTCTGAGACACCGCTGCTCAGAGAAGACACCGGTGGGCTTGGATCCAGACCCTGCAGTACCTCCGAACCAGGGCAGCCGCTGAGGGAACATGAACCTCCTTCTCCAGGGCTGGGAAGAGTGGGGGCTGAAAACCGTAAACAATGAAAAGGTGAGAGTCCAGTAGATGCAGAGGGAAGAGAGTTGTATGCATACTCCACCCAGATGATGTTTTTGGACCAGGAGGAGGGTTGTTGGTGGGACAGGAGACGAAGGCCAGTCTCCAGGACTCACCGCTCACCAGGTGAACGACACAGCGGAAGTGCTGCGGACCGATTCAGTGAACGACTCTTTCGAATTTCGAGATGAACGACTGAAACGAGCTGAATCGGGCATGTGAGCTGAACGGTTGAAGAGAGGAAACAAACTATTTCGTGGAAAATCCTCCCCTTTTCTGCTTTCAGCCAATTACTGATGAACTCGCGGCCATCTTGCACTGTTGCCATAGGAATAATGTGATTGACAGGCTTCAAACCACTAATTGAAGTCAGATAGATAGAAGTTGGTCTGTCCACTCTAGCAATGCTGAAGAGTGATTCATATGGAATGGACAACTCGTAAAAAGTGGTATGCTTCTTCTAATTCAAGTCCCTTCGGATTAATTTCATTAAACTAAGACCATCAATTTCAAACAGGAAAACATGCTATATAATTGTGAAAAAAAGACGGATCAAAAATTCTTAAAATGTAAATGTTTATTTTTTTCTGTCACAACCCATCCATCCATCCATCCATTGGCTACCGCTTTATCCGGGGCCGGGTCGCGGAGGCAGCAGTCTGAGCAGAGTTGCCCAGACTTCCCTCGCCCCAGACACTTCCTCCAGCTCCTCCGGTGGCACCCCAAGGCGTTCCCAGGCCAGCCGAGAGACATAGTCCCTCCAGCGTGTCCTGGGTCTGCCCCGAGGCCTCCTACCGGAGGGACATGCCCGAAACACCTCCCTCGGGAGGCGTCCGGGGGGCATCCGAAATAGATGCCCGAGCCACCTCAGCTGGCTCCTCTCGATGTGGAGGAGCAGCGGCTCTACTCCGAGCTCCTCCCTGGTGACTGAGCTCCTCACCCTATCTCTAAGGGTACGCCCAGCCACCCTACGGAGGAAGCTCATTTCAGCCGCTTGTATCCGAGATCTCGTTCTTTCGGTCATGACCCATAGTTCATGACCATAGGTGAGGGTAGGAACGAAGATCGACCGGTAAATCGAGAGCTTCGCTTTTTGGCTCAGCTCCTTCTTCACCACGACGGACCGATACAACGTCCGCATGACTGCAGACGCTGCACCGATCCGCCTGTCGATCTCACGCTCCATCTTTCCCCCACTCGTGAACAAGACCCCAAGATACTTGAACTCCTCCACCTGGGACAAGGGCACTCCACCGACCTGGAGGGGGCAAGCCACCTTTTTCCGGTCGAGAACCATGGCCTCGGATTTAGAGGTGCTGATCCTCATCCCAGCTGCTTCACACTCGGCTGCGAACCGTGTCAGTGCACGCTGGAGATCCAGGCTTGATGGGGCCAACAGAACCACATCATCCGCAAATAGCAGAGATGAGATTCTGTGGTCCCCAAACCGGACCCCCTCTGGCCCCCGGCTGTGCCTAGAAATTCTGTCCATATATATGATGAACAGAACCGGTGACAAAGGACACCCCTGCCGGAGGCCAACGTGCACTGGGAACAGGTCCGACTTACTGCCGGCAATGCGAACCAGACTCCTGCTCCGGGAATACAAGGACCGAACAGCCCTCAACAAGGGACCCCGGACTCCGTACTCCCGGAGCACCCCCCACAGGACATCTCGGGGGACGCGGTCGAACGCCTTCTCCAGATCCACAAAACACATGTGGACTGGTTGGGCGAACTCCCACGAACCCTCAAGCACCTGGTGGAGGGTATAGAGCTGGTCCAGTGTTCCACGACCAGGACGAAAACCGCATTGTTCCTCTTGGATCCGAGGTTCGACTAACGGCCGGACCCTCCTCTCCAGTACCCTGGAATAGACTTTCCCGGGGAGGCTGAGGAGTGTGATCCCTCTGTAGTTGGAACACACCCTCCGATCCCCCTTCTTAAAGAGAGGGACCACCACCCCGGTCTGCCAGTCCAGAGGTACTGTCCCCGCCCGCCACGCGATGTTGCAGAGACGAGTCAGCCACGACAGTCCCTGCACATCCAGAGACTTAAGGAACTCTGGGCGAATCTCATCCACTCCCGGTGCCTTGCCACCGAGGAGCTTCACAACAACCTCGGTGACTTCAGCTTGGGAAATGGACGAGTCCACCTCTGAGAACCCAGTCTCTGCTTCCTCAATGGAAGACGTGGTGGTGGGATTGAGGAGGTCCTCGAAGTATTCCTTCCACCGCCCGACAATGTCCCCAGTTGAGGTCAACAGCTCCCCACTTCCACTGTAAACAGTGTTGGTGGAGAACTGCTTCCCCCGCCTGAGGCGCCGGACGGTTTGCCAGAATTTCCTCGAGGCCAACCGAAAGTCCTCCTCCATGGCCTCTCCGAACTCCTCCCAGACCCGAGTTTTTGCCTCCACCACAGCCCGGGCTGCGGCTCGCTTGGCCTGCCGGTACCTGTCGATTGCCTCGGGAGTCCTATGAGCTAACAGTGCCCGGTAGGACTCCTTCTTCAGCTTGACGGCATCCCTTACTTCCGGTGTCCACCACCGGGTTCGGGGATTGCCGCCACGACAGGCGCCAGAGACCCTGCGGCCACAGCTCCGAGCAGCAGCTTCGACAATGGAAGTTGAGAACATGGTCCACTCGGACTCAATGTCTCCAACCTCCCTCGGGATCTGTGAGAAGCTCTCCCGGAGGTGGGAGTTGAAGGCTGCGCGGACGGAAGGCTCGGCCAGATGTTCCCAGCAGACCCTCACAACACGTTTGGGCCTGCCGAGTCTATCCGGCCTCCTCCCAGTCCAGCGCATCCAACTCACCACCAGGTGGTGATCAGTTGACAGCTCTGCCCCTCTCTTTACCCGAGTGTCCAAGACACGCGGCCAGAGATCAGATGACACGACCACAAAGTCTATCATTGACCTCCGGCCTAGGGTGTCCTGGTGCCATGTGCACTTATGGACACCCCTGTGCTCGAACATGGTGTTCGTTATGGACAAGCTGTGACTGGCACAGAAGTCCAATAACAGAACACCACTCGGGTTCAGATCGGGGAGGCCGTTCCTCCCAATCACCCCCTTCCAAGTCTCGCTGTCATTGCCCACGTGGGCGTTGAAGTCCCCCAGGAGAACAATGGAGTCCCCAGTTGGGGCACTATCCAGCACCCCTCCCAGGGACTCCAAGAAGGTTGGGTACTCTGAACTGCTGTTCGGTGCATAGGCCGAAACAACAGTCAGAGACCTGTCCCCTACTTGTAGGCGTAGGGACGCAACCCTCTCGTTCACCGGGGTGAACTCCAACACATGGCGGCTGAGCTGTGGGGCAATAAGCAAGCCCACTCCAGCCCGCCGCCTTACACCGCGGGCAACTCCAGAGAAGTGGAGTATCCAGCCCCTGTCGAGGAGCTGGGTTCCAGAGTCCAAGCTGTGAGTGGAGGTGAGCCCGACTATATCTAGCCGGTATCTCTCAACCTCCCTCACAAGCTCGGGCTCCTTCCCCCCCAGCGAGGTCACATTCCATGTCCCAAAAGCCAGAGTCCGTGTCCGGGGATCGGGTCGTCGAGGCCCCTGCCGTCGACTGCCACCCAATCCACATTGCACCCGACCCCTACGGCAGCCTCTGTGGGTGGTGGGTCCACAGGAGGATGAGGAAGAGGGGCCCGGACCATCGGGATGTCAACCATGTCCCTGATTGGCTGTTGGGAGGAGGGATTTCTCTGCCGATGCGCAATCACCCTTTGGAATCCTCTCGCAAGCACAGTGGGTTTGGAACCAGTCACAAACCTGAAAAGGCGGAAGAGACATAAATATATAATGCAATTGGATACTATGGTGCTCAGAATTATCATTATGCAGTTATAGCCTGTTATTAATAAAGTTCTACTTCTAATTGGACTTAGTCTCGGGCACTGCAAACCTGTATTAATCTTGGTTTCATCATTTTAAAATTGCAGCATTAATTTTCAGTTGTATTTTTTTTTTTTTTTATCATTCTAATATTTAATAAATGTTTAGCATTCCGTTACTGGAAGATTAAACTTGTTTTATTTGGGTGTTATTTTCTATCTTAACTGCTGACAGGACCAATATTTGATTTTTCACATTGACATGCATCAGTATTCATTTGAATAACAAAATCAGAGTTTAGAAATTAGTTTCATGATGGATTTATGAGCCGTTTGAGGAAAGATGTCTTCACTGCTTATTAATGTCAAGATGAATGAGCCAAGCCAAACACTGTACATTACTGTTTATAAATTAAAACAGTGAGCTTTAGCTCAATTCCCCTGTCCATCCATCCATCCATCCATCCATCCATCCATCCATCCATCCATCCATCCATCCATCCAGCTCCTATTTTCCAACACATTCCTCTTTTAATCCTTCACTACATCAGTAAACACTTTTGGCCACATGCAATGAGTCTTAGTCGTTGAGTCCCAGTTAAAGTTAAGAAGACATAACCTTTATATAAATAAATCATATTTTCACATTTCCAGGCAATATTCTCTTCCAAGATATAGGACAACACTGTACAACTCTATTTTCAACACTTTACGTACGTCTCTGAACTGAGTTCCACAGTCATCTCTTCAAAAGGCTGCAGGATTTCACATGCCTCTTTGATAATTCCCCAATCCTCCAGGACAGTGCTGGGAGTTGAGGATTTCCCAGGGCCAGAGTGGAGACGAGTGGGTCCTGAGCTTCTGTGAATCGTTTCAGCATGTAACATGTGGAGTTCCATCGTGTTGCAACATCTTGTTCCAGTCGCAGTTGTGGCCGTCCCATCTGCAGCTGGATCTCGGAGCTTTGCAGAGGCCACTGTACTCCGACGAGTACACTCCGTGATGGATTTCACCTTTTTGATGACCTCTTGAATTTGAGGCTGCTGGATTGCATTTCTCACGATTAAATTGAGAATGTGTGCAAAACAGCTCAGGTGGTTCCGGTGCAGGATGTCAATCACAGCCTTCTTAATATTGGCTGCACCGTCAGTAACACAAGCAACAATCTTATTGCTGATGGCCCAATCGTCTGCTACCCTTCCTAGTTCTCTGGCCAGACATGCTGCTGTGTGGTTCCCTGTGAGCGCAACACAATCCAGCAAATGCGACTGGAGCTTGAAGTCACTTATATAGTGACATGTAGCCGACATGAACCCTACGGCGGGGATGGAGGGCCAGCAATCAGTTGTGAGGCACACAGCGGGGGCCATCTGGATCTTTTCTTTAACGTCACCTCTTACTTTTTCAAATAGGTCAGGTAATAGACGTCTGGATATTGTGTTTCTACTGGGAAACACATAAGACGATCCAAGTGCCTCGGAATATAACCTAAAACCGTCAACGATGGAAAAGGGTTGAAAATCCATGGCTATCATTTTAACCAGAGCCTCGTCTGCCTTGCTCTGCTGCAGTGGCATCAGGGGCCTTGAGACAATGGAGGATTGTCTCTGGTTTTTTCTTGGTGGTGCTTCTTCTTGTCCCGATTGTCTGTCTGTGTTCTGTGGATCAGGAGCAGCGGAGACGCTGGTGGAGAAGCCAGGCATCGTGGCTGTTGTTGTTGTTGTTGTTGCTGTTTGTTGAGTGGTCTCAGGTTGGTCGTGGCTGTGCATCTCTCAGGTCTAAACCCCTGAAATAGGTAAATGAAGAGAAGACACAGGAATCAAAAAACAATCAAGGTACTTGCAGCAAGGGAAGACACCAAGTTCACCTCACAGGGTCACTCAGAAGTCTTCCCAGAATGCTCTCTGCCAGCCTTCTTTATTGACAGCTCAGTGGGCGGGAACACAAGTTGTGAACACACTGGTTCAAACTGGTTCCTGTGGTCTGTCTTACAGGATCGTAAAAACACAACTAATTTGAAGGGGGGAGAAACACATATAAAGATCTCATGTGAGGTGCAGGGCTGCAGGCCGCTGCACTCAAAGGTCTGCACACAATTTGCACAAGCATGAACAAATGATAATGAAATATTTTCCTGACAGCATCACAGTTGGATGCTTGCTGGTTAAATATCATCTCATATTTGAAGTACTTCCTCCCCGAAATGATAAAAGTCCTGTGCAAACCAGGCATTTGGTATGAGTTGGGCTTCCCATCTCAAAATGCATCCAGATAAGGCTTCTTCTGCGGGAATCCATTTTCTTTATTTTAAACTATCGACAGGAGTCTTTGAAGTCTTTTGATTGTCCACAGTGATCGTACCGGCAGCCAAATTACACCATGGAAACAAACTGGTGAGCACAGATTGCCTGAACCCCACCCCCCACCCCCCACCCATCCTCCGGAAGCATAAAATAAATATCAGGTATTCAGAATTGCATATATATTTATACATGTATAATTTTAAAGTTTCTTTCTTTCCCTCCAACATTTTGATTTTTTTTCTCACAACTCAAAAATAGTTTTACTTCTATCAATAAATAACGTGATTTACAAAGGGTGGAACTAATTATAGGGGACAGCATTGAAGGCAGCAAAGTTGTATTTTTAACAATATTTATTGTGTATCTATCTCTACAAACTTTGTGAAACAAACAATATGTTTGTTTTTTCTCCGGCGTCACTCAGAAACTTTCTGAGCGCCGATGCAGATTTTCAGGTGAGGGAGGGGCGGAGCCTCACCGCTCACCAGGTGAACGACACAGCGGAAGTGCTACTGTTGCAACCTGGATATATTTTAGAAAGGATTATTGGTTACTTTGTATTAAGATACATTGGTTTGAGTTGTAAATGTTGCATTTGTCTTTAAGAACTAAAGTGTTGCGACACCAGTTTGTTTTATGGCAGTTGAGTCGAGGCATGTGGATTGAATGCAACCCGTGTTCGCTGCGGTGGAGTGAGAAAATCTAAAAAATATCCAGAACCGGGACAAATAAAGTTGATAAGAGAAGACAGAGGAGTTGTGTTTTTCGGGGGTGCAACACTACTGACAGATTCAGTGAACGACTCTTTCGAGTTTCGAGGTGACTCGGGTCGGTCATTCGTACTGAACTTCACCTACAAGCTGACTTGAGCTGCTGAAAGCCTCATGTGACTGTAAGGAGCCGGAAGCTGCTGTGCTTAGCAGCTAGCGTTAGCGGCTTGGCTACAAGCTGCTTTTAGCAGCTCTTTTAGCAGCTCTTTAACAATACAGCTGCTTTTCTCACAGGGCGACTAAAGTGAGTAATGGAGTTAGACGAGCTGCAGAACAGTGACATTTATATTTTCCTCTCTGCGGCTGGAGGCTGTAGCAAGAATGACTCAGTGAACCAGTTAATGAACGTGAAAACTCGTGAGTCACCGTTCAGTAAAGTGACTCGCGGGTTTTGAACGATTCGTTCAAATTCGATCATCACTACCTGACAGTGGAGGTCCTGCAGCCAGACACTGTTGAATATTTCTGCCTACATGGATGGAGATGTGTGGGGTAAAAAGGTGGAGCTGAAGAGGAGGAAGACTGAAAACTTGGTTATAAAGACACAGTGAGAAGTTCTTCCATCTGCTGGATGTGGTGATCATGTGGAACCTTTTCAAAATCTTTAATTACGAAGTGGCAACGTGTGTTATGCAGTCAAGTTTTAAATGTGTATGAGTGTGTGTGTGTTCCAGCTGAAAGCTGTTGACAAACTCTGAAGTTGAATAGGATCATTTAAAAACTGATGAATAAAGAGATCGAGTTGCATGTGATTTAAAAATTTTGAAAAAAACACATCAGTTGGTCAGAAAATATTCCCTCTATTTGTGACTCCAGTGAAGTTTATGACCAGTGAGGAGCTGAATGTTCAACAGTCAGATTTACTAACACACAAATCCACGGAATGAACTAAAATTTCCACTCCGAGTTTACACATACAGACCGTTTCAGATCCAAATACACACACGCACACACACACCAGTTCAAGCCCTACAATTTAACAAAATAAAATTCTATAGAAATGTTGTATTAGGAGACGTGATGCAATTAATACACGTTTTGCATTAAAGGTATATAGGAGGATTTTCCCGAATTTTAGGAAAGAACCGCCCTCTCCACCTTTTGAAAAAATGCGCATGCGCAACGCTGTACCTGCTCCCGAGACGGAACGCCTACTAAAACGCGTGCGAGAGACGTGCACGAGCCCAGTTCTCCTCGTGCACGCTCTGTTTACAAGTCACAAGTCGGCATCGCTCACATAAGCTCACTTTACAAGAAGATTTGCACCAGAGGGGGTGAAACTGTGTAAAAATGTCCGAGAATAATGCGTCGGGTCGGCCACCGGCATGATGAGGACCGTGTGGAGTGAGCTGCGCGCAGGGACGAGCACGTACGACGGGCTTACGTCATATATCACCAGAATGATTGACAATTGGGAGGACCAGTTATTTTGATGATCCACCCGGAAGAAGAAAATCCTCTACTATACCTTTAAGCATGTCAGGTGAGGCGCAAAACACCAGAAACATGTTACAGATCAGTAACCAACGAGACCCGTAACTGTCTCCTTCATAATGCTGCCATCTACCGGTCTGGAGAGGCTCTACATCCTCGTGTCAACACGCACAACAAAGTCGCCTTTGATTGGTTTTGACAAAGTTCTGCAGTAAACCCAGCTCTCTCTGTGTGTGTGTGTGTGTGTGTGTGTGTGTGTGTGTGTGTGTGTTAGATACTCATATGGTACCTTTGGTTCACCTCACCTCCACAGCCCTGAGATATTCTGCTGCTTCTTGGCTGTAAAGTTTTTTGTCTTTCTTCTGCAGCAGTTTGTCTTGTTGTTCACAGGTGTGCCTCGTTTTGATCCCTCACTTGTCTCCACCCCTCCATTCCTCTGAGAAGCCTATTGGCCGATTAAACCCTGCGAAGCTGTTTAGAATGGTAGTTTAGCTGCTTCAGATGGATCTTATGATGTGTGTTTGCATGTGTTTACGTGCATGTGTGTACATTATTCAAAAAGATTCTTGTGAGCTTTATTTGTATTGTGGTTTTGATTCTTAAAAAAAAAACAGTGTTAGACACCTTTGGTTACTGAGTTTTGATAGTTAAAAACTTGTTCTGTTAAGTGCATTTTGTATATAAGATGTGTCAATACAGTGAGCAGACGACACATTCTATTCTTTCTTGTCTTTAATTTTTATGTTTGCTGGTGAAGTAATCCAAAAGTAACTAAAAGTACTCTGGTATGTTACTTTTTTATTGTAATACTTGAATAAGTTACTAATTAAATTTTTTGACAACTTGTAATTGTAACGGATTACAGTTTTCAAGTAATCTTCCCAACTCTGACTACTGTTGTGTGCAATATACAATATTAATTTATGCAATAACTTTCAATAAATCACCATTAAAATACAGCCAACGGTTATCATCTTGTTTCTATATCATTGTTTCTGTTGTTTTTTAATATTAATAGTTATTATCATTGTTTAGATTCCTTTTATCGCTGTTCAAATGCTCCTTCCTCATCTACAGTACAGTGTACTCGAAGCGAACAGGGTCCTCATCCAAGATGGCGCCCACCGTGACTCTCTCCGACAGGTGGCGCACTGCCCCTCATTAGAAAAGCGGAAATACGTCACGCGTGGTCATGCGGCTTCATGTCATGTGACGTCTTGTCACGTGCTGTTGTTTCCTGGCTGTGCTCGGATGTCTGCGGTTTGTTTTGGAGAGTTTTATTAAAGGTGAGTTCACTCTGAGCGTGTTTCTGCTCCTGAAAACGAGAATTGTGTTTTTATTGAGACGGAGACGCAATAAAAACCCAGTTGACCTGCAGCGATACCTGTTGACAGCCGAGCTAACAGGTTAGCTTCAGAGAACCGAGTCGAACATCGCTCACTTTCTGCTTCACAAACATTAAGTCACTTTTTTTCTATTAATGGAGTCTTTTTGTCACAGTTGATCGGACAAAGACGCATCCTTCTTTCCCCGGAATTGTTGTGATGTTTTTAGCATAACCTCAAAACAAAAGTTAATGCAGTGACAGGTGGACAGGTTAATCGTGACTGTGATTGAAATGCCACTTTAAAAATGTTTTCTAAGGATATATAAACACGCTAAAGTGTAAACAACAATCCTCATGAGCTGTTAACACGCGATCAAATATGTTGAAAGTCAAAATGTTTACTATTTCTAGTTAAAGTCGGCAAAGTCTCACTTGATTGCTGTAAAAGATGTTTTCTAACTATATAATGTATTATATGCAACAAAAAGGGCTTCAAAAATGGCAAGTGAGCAAGTTTATGTTTATGAAAGACTTTAATCCAGTGAACTGAACTGAAAAGAGGATTTATCAGATCAAAAATAGCAAAACATCTATAACATGATTGTCTTCAATATACATTTATTAGTTTGAAAACAATGCAGAAGTTATTGAATATGGTGAAATGGCTGATAAATTATCACATTGCAATGATTGTATGATCATCAATAAATGTAAAATTCTCAAGATAATGTTGCAACATAACACTAAAATCCTAAAATGTCCAGAATAACACGGCTTCAACCACTGGTGAAGAATGAAGGAAAAAACTGAAATGAATTAAAAACATTTCAACAATGTCTACTGTTCTAAATGTCTTTAAGACCAGAGACTTGATAAATTAGTTTTTCTCAGTTCAGTGTTTGTATTTGTAACAGCACGATGCTTACAATTTATGAACTGTGTTTCCTCATTTTCAAAGTTTCAAAATGCTTTGAGGTTCCCGATGAGTTTTATTCGGTACAGATGGTGTGTTGTGGTCATGAAGGTCGCAGAGCTTTGACATTTAGCACAACATCCTCCTTCGACACGCAGCACTCTGTTTGGACTGATGGTGTGTTATTTTCTCTCCACAGTGATTCTCTTCATCCAATATGGCGGATGTGAGTACAGCTCAGTCTCTCTAGACTCCACTGCAGAACTGTTGTATGATCTTTGCTTGGTTCCTGTCACCAGGGCGACACTTGTATGTTTAGTGTCTATTCTGTATTTACAGCTCTTGTGTGTAAAGTCTCACATGTCTGTGTCTGCAGGATCTGAAGCGATACCTGTACAAACAGCTACAGAGGTGTGTATGGCGCAAAGAGTCCAGTGTGACCAGTGAGACTCTCTCTGACCGTAAACTGTGTTGTTGTTCAGTGTTGAAGGTCTGCATGCCGTGGTGGTGACGGACCGGGATGGTGTTCCTGTGATCAAAGGTCAGGAGGCTCCGCCATCTGCTCTTCTCTCTCACTGTGTCGATGACGTGGGAACTCCTGTTGTTCATATAGTTGAGTGTGGCGTTACAGTGTAACTCTGATCAGAGTCTTGCACGAGTCCGGTTTTTCAAACCCGGACCCAGCCATGCCCGTAAAGCTCAATGTGAGAACTGACCGCGAGCCGCCATTTCCTGCAAGGAAGTCCCACGTCCGCCAGAGCGATGAATATTAGAAGAGACTCGACACTTACCGTATTTTCCGCCCTATAAGCACCTAAATACCTCAAATTTTCTCAAAAGCTGCCAGTGCACCTTATAACCCGGTACGCCTTATATATGGAAGAATTGCTCTACTTGAGACTGCTATTTGACAGCTGAACAACCAGAAGCTTTTATTTTGACAACTCTAACTTCTCAACCGACGACACTCCACACAACACCTTCATCACTCATGGTTGCACACCAACATTCTAACAAACCAAAATAAACTAGATGAAATAATGACTCCCTAAACTGGGGAACAAAAACACATAAACACAATCAACACAACACCAAGCCCAACAACAACCCACAATAACCTCCAACAACACAAAACATGAATTCCCATCATGCCTTGCATCCTGAGCTCCTCAGTGCAGCCGATAGCTGCAATGAATTATGGGAGTTTCTGTTTGTGGTGTTTTAAATGCAATTATTGGGGTTATATTTGGTTTGTGGTGTCGGTAATAATTGTGTTGTGTTGTGTTTTTGTTGCTTAGTTCATGTAGTTTAGTTTATTACCGGTAGTTGTAAGTTGTCAACCAGTAGTGAATAAGGTTTTGTGTGTAGTGTCGTCCTGGCATAGGCTGCAGGGAGGACTATCAAAATAAAGCGTGTGCACTTCTCTGGGTGTTAGAATCAGTGGAAAATGTAACTTAATGGCTTTGAGCTATAAAGGTTATGACCACTGGTCTATTCCATGTGCCTTATAATGTGGTGCGCCTTATATATGAACAAAGTTGTAAATTATGTCAATAAATGTAGGTGTACCTTATAATCCGGTGCCTTATAGTGCGGAAAATACGGTAATTGAACACAATGTCTCTACAATGACTCACTTCAAAGTGCTTCATTGCTTTAATCACTTTCTTCAACGAGGGCTGAACTGTAGATTCAGACACCGCTGTTACGCAACATGTTCCGTCTTGCATGTGGAACAATAATTTAAGTTTCTCTCATATCAGCTGCTCACTTTGAAGCAGTGTCACTGTGTGACGTCCGACGGCCGTCCGCTTACTGCACATTTAGTCAAAACTTGATCTGTTATTGAAATGAGACTAAAATGTGAGCACGGTCACAATGTGGACTCATTTTTCACCCGTTGCAAAGCCGATTTGCAGGCACTCGACTGACTACAGCAGTGTTTTTCTACCTTTTTGAGCCGAGACACACTTTTTTGTTTGGAAAACTCTGGAGTCACACCACCACCTGAAAATGTTAAAATGTTAAACTCTGTAGCCTCTATTAACAATACAAAGTCTTTCTCATCAAAGTTGTATCAACAGGAATCCAGTAAATCCAGAAAGCAAGGACTTTTTTTAATAGTGACTCCGTCAGTGTGAAACCTGGACCTGATGGATGAAGAGCTGAGATCCTGGTTTTCAAAAACTTCTCCATCACTGTCACTGACACAGTACTTTGATACAAGATGGTAGCAGGAGGTGGAGATGAACCACACTGACGTCTGTCACTTTACATTTCACCGGCAAAGTTCTGTGCTGCCCTCTAGTGGTGAAGAGTATTTATACATCATTACTCTGCAACACACTGCTCTCACAGCTGCTGTCAAAATCAAATGATTTTTAGAAAAAAACGTGAAATTGGATAATTTTCCACGGCTCACCTGACGAGATCTGGAGGAAACACCAGTGTGGTTGAAAAACACTGGACTACAGTATACGGATTACATAATACTTGAACCCTGTAACCAGCTGGACCTCAGTGGTTTTCAACCAGAAGTCAATATGAGTGTGGTCTGGACCAGACGTTCTCCGCCTGCCTGAGGGGAACCAGTAAGAAAGTCTGCCTAGCCAGCTGGCCTTCATGTCCTGCCACTGGGGTAGGGTCCTGCTCTGCATTCAGGTGGTAGTACACACTGTTAATCCAGGTGTGGCGGACGTACGTTTGTAGAGCATCATGAAGACATCAGACACACCGGCGATGGAGAAAGAACCAAAGTATCCGTTTGTATTTGAAGTGCAGGTTCCTTCACTGTGGCAAAGGTTGTAAACTCCCTGCATGTCTGACCTGCTGTGTTCCTGCAGTTGCCAACGACAACGCTCCAGTTCATGCGCTCAGACCCGGCTTCCTGTCCACGTTCGCTCTGGCCACAGACCAGGGCAGTAAACTGGGTCTGTCCAAGAATAAAAGCATCATCTGCTACTACAACACCTACCAGGTCAGAGCTCAAGTCTCACTTTCTCCTCACAACACTCGTGTGTTCTTCACTCGTCCACGTTGGGTCGACACTGAAACTGACCAAACAGTCATCTGCTGGACTGAAGACGTTTTGGACTTATTATTGGGGTTAAGTTAGCGGTTTTAGCCATTTAAGCCGTATCAGAAGGCAAATGAAGAAAAACATATAAGATCTTTCATATAGTTTACCCTTATTAAGATGAAAGTACTTCACAAAGCATTTATGCACAGCGAGCATTTAAAGTCCCAGTGAAATGTAAAAGACTACTTTGAAAAAAACGATAGTTGTGGTTCTACTTGTAAGGTTCCTCCGACTCTGCCCCACCACTGTTGTCGCATAACAAAGTTATTTGAATTTTGAATCTCCAGCCGAGGAAGTCGGGGGAATCCTTCTTCTTCGTGGGCGTGACGTCAAGAGTTGTGCAGATCTCCATCTGTTGTGTTTATATCGGCTTGTTTCCTCTTAAATATCCACGTTTTTACAGTGTTTTGAAGTTATAGTCGGCGTTTTATGAGCCTTGATGAAAGATTGAGCCTGGAAGAGACCAGAGAGAGGAGAAAAGGAGCACGGGCGGCGGGAGCTGCTAGCGGCTAGCAGGAGCCGCTAGCTCGGGCGGCTAGTAGACGATCAAGTAATACCTGGACTCGTCTCCAGTGATTCCACAGTCAGAAAAGCTCTTGGACGTGTTGGAACCAGGAAGCCGGTCGTTCTGCCAAAAGTCAGGACTCAAAGCCTCAAAGGTGAAAAGTGGCGGCTGCTGAGGCGAGGAGACGAGGACGAATGGAGGACGAAGCGTCTTCTGCTTCCTCAAACATGTTCCAGACGGGGTCACCGATGGCAGAACCACCTTCTGTGTCTTCTTCATCAATCACTGGGTTTGAAATGACCATGATGATGAAATATGGTTCAATTCAGCCTCTTGGTGGTCAAAACTCTGATCCTCCATAATGTAAACACAACTTGGGCGTGTGCACAACTCGTGATGTCACTCTGTTATTGTCAGAAGCTCCGCCCAGCAGAGGAAATAGCGACGTTTATCGGCTATTTTCTCGCAGATTGTCGTGTTTTAACATTTTACCTTCAGCCAGTTAGCAGGAAAACGTTCTAGAAGAGACACTAGAGAGTTTTGGAGGTGGAACCTTCATTTCACAAGGACTTTAAGGTGAAAACCCGTTAAAAGGAGTTGAGAGGGACTTTTAAAAAGCCTAAAAGCTTCTTAAACAGACAAGATGGTGGAGAAACGAAAGCTGCTCTCTGTATGTTTAGTAACATGCTACAGGAACAATGTTGGTGGTCGAGTTCACAGCACTGCTCTTCTGTCCAGTTGGGATTTCTAGTTCTTTTTTTCTTGGGTGTCCATTCCATTTGTTGTTTTCATCATTCTGCCAAATCAAACCTCTTTTCATTAGAGCTCCACAAATCCCAGGGGTTGGTGGCAGCAGCGTCCACGTCCTCCATTAATATCAACTCAGTCGTAAAAATAACCAGCGTGGACAGAAACGATAACAAAAATCTAATTCATATAATAATTGGCATGTGAACGAGGTAAGTTCAATTATTTTTAAGCTGTATACAAATTAATTAAATTTATCGGAGTTTCATCATCACGATGTAAAATAATTTTCATGACTACATATTTTTTAATATTTGATCATTTTACTCTCCATTCATTACCATGAGCAGAGAACGCTGTACTTCTGTCTCCTTTCTCTAACAACCAATCACTGCTTTCAGCACACGGGGTCGACCACACCTCCTCACTGAGATAAAGGTTTCTCCCAGCTCCTGGCTCAGAGTTACTCTGAGTCACTTTAAGCTCAGATTCCTTGCTAGGAAGGTTCAGGCTACATTAGGAACCCTGAGAGACTCAGACCCTTCATGACCACAGAACTTTGTATAAGAAGCGTCAGTACATCTCTGAGATTCTCCCTGTTCTGACCCGTATGTCCTTTATGTCCTGAACAGATCGTTCAGTTCAACCGGCTGCCGCTGGTCATCAGCTTCATCGCCAGCAGCACCGCCAACACAGGTGAAACTAAACTTCTCTCAAGTCACTAACGCTTGTTGTCGCGATCATTTTCATCCTGCTGAAGCTTCAAGATGAAGAATGAGAGTGACGAGCAATGAGAAATCCTTTCACTCATATCCAGAGGTATTTGGAGCTGTGAGCTTTAATTTGAGGATATTTACAATCAGATCACATATGAAGTGTCGGATTTACGCCTTCCAGCCTTTAAAGCAGTACAAATAATCAGATCTATAATGATTAATGAATACAGTGGTTTGTAAAAGTATTCATAGCCCTTGAACTTTTCCACATTTTGTCACATTACACGCCACAAACATAAATATATTTTATTGGAATTGTATGTGAAAGATCAACACAAAGTGTCACACAATTGTGAAGTACAAAGAAAATTATACACGACTTTAAATGTTTTTCACAAATAAAAAACTGAAAAGTGCAAAAGTATTCAGCCCCTTTTCTCTGAGTTCAACCAACCAATAACCTTCAGAAGTTTCCTGATGACTGCTGAATGTTGACCTAATGGCTAAATAGTTCAATAGAATTACACACATTTTCTAATGAAAACGTTTGTTCACGTTTGTGTTCGTGAGTTAAACGATGCTCAGATGGATTCAGGCCATGATTTACGTTTTCAGACATCTTCATCACGTGAACTAACAACACAGGAACACTGGTCTAGAGTTGTTTACTGTGATCCCGGCTGTTTTCCTGACTGGAGGTTTGACTTGAAGTGTTCTCTGCCCTCAGGCCTCATCATGAGTCTGGAGAAAGACCTGGCCCCGTTAATAGACGATCTGAGGCAGGTGGTGGAGGTCACATAACCCGGGACACACCAGAGCCCCCCCCCCTGTGCCGGCCCCCCAGACCCCCTTCCTCTGGATTGTGTTCTTTCCTTGTTTCAGTGTTGTTCTGTAAAAATCTGAATAAAGCTTCATCTTTGACTCCTCAGTTGTTTGTATCTTTTCCGCTTCGCTGGTTTTTCCTGCAGTGGCGGATTACTGCAGTTAATTAGTTCCTCCTCCACGACGTGTCGGAATGATGATCTCAGTTCCTTCTGGCTTTATTGAAAATAAACTTCTTAAAGTTAAGGACCTTGTCCACTGAAAAATGTATTATGTGGAAAGCAAAACAAAAACAAATTGCCAAACGATGTTCAAAGTAATTTTGTTGCACAAACCGTTCGCCAGAGGAGAAAATATGATTTTCAGAGCAAATGTTTGCACGACGTCGTTGAAACAGAAACGTCCATCTGTTAATGGAGTAAAACTGTGGAACTTTTATGTGTAGAATTTAAATGTTCAAATGTTTACAAATTTATGAAAATGTACAAAAAGAGAATTCTGAGAGACGATGAAAAGAGTTGAAAATAATTGACTGTAACTGTAGAACTGTAAGACAAAGGGAGGCTGTTTTTATGTTCTGAGACCTGGTGAGGAGTCGTGGGGGGGGGGGGGGGGGTCACATTCATCTGATTTTGTTGTAAAGTTGCTAATAGGGACAGATTACACAAGAGTTATCTTCTCTGTTCCTTTTTGTTCATGTATGGATGACAAATATATATATATATATAGTGAAATGGCATGACATAACATGAATAAATAAATAAAACTTCTCTTCAGAAGATTTCCAGTTTATTGTGGTTCTGAATTGACTGAGTTGTTGCCTCTTATTGTTTCATAATCATGACGTCAGTGACACTAGAGGTGTAAACGTGTCACGAATATTCAAAGAAGAGCAAATGCAGCTCCGGCCTTCACTGGTGTGATTATCATCCCTGTGTGAAGCTGACCTGTGAAGCAGACCTCCTGAACCCTTCGCACAAAACCGCAGCGCTCCAACACCAACTCGTCACTTTTTACAAGCCGAAGCTGCTTAAATCAAACTGGCATTTCACATGTAAACACAATTCAACGGTTTATTAACAGTCAGCTGCTTTGGCCACTTCGGTTAAATGTGGTGACGGTTTGAGGAAAGAAGATTAGTCTTATCCCCTCTGCAGCACAGCTCCAGCAAGAAATCACATTTCTACCCCTTTATGATACATTTGCTTGGCTTTCATATCTTTCTAAAATGCTGCAGGATATGTTTGTGTCAAAGAAAGTCAGGCTTTGAACTGGGGATGGGATTTTGTATTCAGAATGGCAGGAAGCCTCACAGGGTCAAAAGATATTCTGCCCCCATCAGTACTTCAATGTCTTTTCTGGGGTTTTGTTGTTTTCAGGAGACATTTTGAATTAATTTAAGAGCAGTCAAACCTTTATGCTGCACAGTGTGACCACGGCAAATCCGTAAACATCCCAGCTAAAAACCTGGAGCAACACTGTCGGGATTAGATCAGTGTTTATCAACCTTTTTGAGCAAGGCACAGTTTTTTTCTTTGGAAAATTCTGGAGGCACACCACCACCCGGAAATATTAAAATGTGAAACTGTGTAGCCTCTATTAACAATATAAAGTCTTTCTCATCAAAGTTTTATCAACAGGAATCCAGTAAATCCAGAAAGCAAGGACTTTTTTTAATAGTGACTCCGTCAGTGTGAAACCTGGACCTGATGGATGAAGAGCTGAGATCCTGGTTTTCTAAAACTTCTCCATCACTGTCACTGACACAGTACTTTGATACAAGATGGTAGCAGGAGGTGGAGATGAACCACACTGACGTCTGTCACTTTACATTTCACCGGCAAAGTTCTGTGCTGCCCTCTAGTGGTGAAGAGTATTTATACAGGATTACTACAACACACTGAGAGCAAATGTTTTTTAGAAATGTGAAATGTGATAATTTCTCACGGCTCACCTGACGAGATCTCGCGGAAACACCAGTGTGGTTGAAAGACACTGGGTTAGAAGAAACCTGCTTGTTCTGGCATGAGGCTGTGCGAGTGTCCCAAACAGTGTTGCCACAGTAACTTAAAAAAAAAACTAATCTGATTACTAGTTACTCCTTTAAAAAGTAACATTGCTACTTCACAGATTACTTGTTTTTTAAAGTAACTAAGTTGGATTACAAGTTCCTTTTTTAGTTACTTTCCGCAGCTGCCCCCCCCCCATTGGCCGAAAACATAAAAATTACTACAAGTTTTGTCAAAAACTCCGCTGATCCATATTGACCTGCTGGTACATATTTAACCTTTGACCTTCATTTTTTTCTTGTATTTATATCTGACTTTATTATCAGATTTTTGCTGTTACTGGTATTATGGCCCCTGTGATTGGCCGAGAGTGGAGAAGGGGGTGGGTCAGATGATTGATAGTAAGGCACAGTGACTTGGATAAGTAACTTTAATCTGATTACTAATTTGAAAATAGCGAAATAGTAACGCGTCCGATTACTTGTTGCTCATATGCGAGTAGCGCGTTACTAATGAACACGTTCCCGGCATCACTAGCCACTGGTAGTGACACCATGAATCTGAAGAGATGTGACGTCATCAGTAAACTCTGCACTTCAGTCACACTGAAGCAGGACCATACGCTATAAGGTCCGGCCACTGGTAGATCCTTTCACGTCAAAGTTGAAGCTTGCTCGCGACGAGCCGGTCAAAAAGCAAGTTATAGCAATACTTTACAGCTAAACCATATAAATGAAGTTTCAAAATACTTGTGGAGGCCGGTTGTGAAGCAGCTAGTGGCAATGTCCTCCAGCCAGTACCCAAGTAGAGCCAGAGGTTGTTCTTTGACAACTGCTTTACAAGAATCAGAATCAGAATCAGAATCGACTTTATTGTCATGGTAACAGGTACATGAAGTTGTATAGAAAGTTTGGGGGAAAGAAGGACAACAAGAGGAGAGGAGGGAGAAAAAGACGGAATAATTGGGAAAAACAATCCTCCTCGGGCACATTTAACATCAACACAGATCACAACGTATTCTCAAGACAGTACTTAGGATATGTGAAGGGTAGCCTTCGTTCCACGCTCACATCCAGGAGACTTGAAGACAAAACACCAGCCTGGAGGACTGGGTGTCTGGGAATCTGAAATGTAGATGAGATGTTTTCGTTCAGGCGATTCAGCTTTATCTATCGACCTTCAGTGTCTCTGGTCTTCATGCTGCTGAAATCGTGGCCATAGTTTTAGTTTTCCAGCCAACTTCCTCCAAGATGGTTCCAGTTTCACGTAAACGTTCAAGAGTCGTTACAAGCGTCCGTCTCTTTGCACCGGCTCAGGAAGGAATCCACCGGACTGGTACTGTTGGCAGCAACAAGGTAGCAGGAGTCAGTCTGATGTCTGATGTGGAGCTGAAGACCAACAGATCAGGGTCTATCACAGAGAAGTGCTGTGGATGGAGAAACCACTTTACATGTGGTGGAACTGAAAGTACAACTGCTCAGTCAACCTTCTCAGAAGCGACACTGGTGCATATCTTCCACTGAGGCAGACGGACGGGCCACAAGAGGATTTGGTGATTAAGACATAAGCCTAAATGTCTCAATAAGCAAAATGTTTACCTTTTAAAATGAAACGCTAAACAGTAGAGGGTTAACATATAAAGGTCAATCATATTTCATATTTAAAACAGTAAAATAGACAAATGTACAAGGACGTTTTCACATGGTAACAGTTTCTATACCAACTGTGTGTGTGTGTGTGTGTGTGTGTGCGTGTGTGTGTGTGTGTGTGTGTGTGTGGTGTGGAGGGGGGGGTTGATCTTCATGGGAGCACATGCTGGCTTCTTCAGTTCTTCAGGGTCGGACGTCATCTATTTTTCCTGGTCTGTGACTGGAGAGAGAAAACAGTGTGACACGTGACAGCGGTCATTAAAACAAACTGCCTCGGTATCACATTTAAAAAGCAACTTCCCTATTTTCACACCACGGCTCCCAGTTTTGTTTTCACCCTTGTGAAGCAGACATTTCATGATTTCAGGATCCAACAACTTGTGGTCATGGTTCAGTTTGTTTCTGTTTCTATTATACCCAGATTCATATTTCATTGATACGTTAATATGTTGGAAGCACAAAACAATGATGGACCAGATTCAGGAACCTCGATTCGTGGGATGTTTGTGGTTGTATGACAGATGAACTGTGTGTGAATAGGTATAAAAAAAAAAAAAAAAAAAAAAATTTATTGCTTAAAAAAAAACAGTGAGGCAGCTGTAACTGAGTGCTCACTTGATTCTGAACATACAAAGGCCATAGATGTTTCAGTCTTCACCTCCTGGTGAGTCTGTTATTCAGAGATGAATGTCACAGTTTTAATGTCGTCAGTGGAGACTGATTAGATAAACGGCCTTTATGTCTCCAAATCGCACTGAGAACTACACAGTGATTCCAAACTGAACCTGCAACACACCCAGTCTACATGTGGCTCTACAGCCCCTCCATAGTGGTTACACATCCTCTTTGTAGTGTCTCTTTGATCCCTCTGTGTCTCGGTGGGTTTTGGGTGCATATTTGAATGTAGGAAGTGAGTCTGTGTTCCAAAGGCGCTGATGCTGGAGCAGCCGGGCGACGTGGTGGGTGGAGGGAGTTCAAGTGAGGATCCAGGCAGCGGCATTCTGGATGAGTTGAAGCTTTTTTATGTTCCGACAAGGGCCAGAGAAAAGGAAGCTACAATAGTCCACGTGAGAGGTGACACGGGCGTGAGTGATGGAGGTGCTGCTGGCTGTGAGGGAGGGACGGAGGAGGTGGAGGTGCTGCTGGCTGTGAGGGAGGGACGGAGGAGGTGGAGGTGCTGCTGGCTGTGAGGGAGGGATGGAGGAGGTGGAGGTTGACGGAGGACGTGGAGGTGCTGCTGGCTGTGAGGGAGGGATGGGGGAACAATATCGTTGACTATCTGAACTCACCAGCTTCCACCTCAGGATCTTGATCCACTCGTCTGCCTCCGCCCCCGTCTTTGCACAGAGGTAAAACGTCCGCTCAGGAAACACCAGACTGTGGAGACAGAGGACAGACACTGATGTAGCATGTGGAGACAGAGGACAGATACTGACGTAGCATGTGGAGACGGAGGACAGACACTGATGGAGCATGTGGAGACAGAGGACAGACACTGATGCAGCAGGTGAAGACAGAGGACAGACACTGATGTAGCAGGTGAAGACAGAGGACAGACACTGACGTAGCATGTGGAGACGGAGGACAGGCACTGATGTAGCACGTGAAGTGTCTTGTTTCACATTGAGGACCTCAGAATGCTTAAGAACTCAACGTCATTCAAACTGACTGGAGTCTGAATGCAGTGATTTCTTCCGTTGTTCATCTCCAGATGTTAGTGGGCGGAGCTTATTGAAGGAAAACAATGAACCAAATGGCACATTGTGAAACTTGTAACTTGTAATCTGAAACCTGTGTGTCTACTCATGTCAACTTCTGCTTCTCTTCTATTTCCTTTGGTTATTTGTCTGATCACACTTCCTTCTTGTCATTCAACACAAACAGGAATTTTCACTGCTGAAAGAACATTTCAGAAAAGCAACAGTCAGATGGACTTTTCTGCTTCAGTTAGAGACATCTCAACATACACATCTCAACATACACATCTCAACATACACATCTGAACATGCACATCTAAATATAGCCATCGGCTATTTTCCTCCAGGCCACTAGGGGCGCTGTGAGCAGGGTGGGTGCCGGGTGGCTGGCCGGTGCCCCACGCCCTTTAAAACCCGGTGTAGGTACCAGATCTGTCCGGGGGGTCCTGTACCTGCACCTGCCGAAAACGTCACACACAATATGAACTACAGCAGTTCTACATGGACAAGCTACAATACGGAATGGATGGATGGATGGATGGATGGATGGATGGATAGATAGATAGATAGATAGATAGATTGATAGATAATACACAGGAAAACAAAATCCATCAAGAAAACATGCATAATCAAATAGTAGTAACTAAATGTTGAGGAAATGTGCTTGATGCTCAAAAAACACTTGGAAAGTACCTGGAAGGAAAAAGTAAAAGGAAGAGGGTCAATAAAGGACTAATCAGATGAAGCTAAACCAGACGCTTCAGTTTCTACACTCTCCTGGAATTAAACCACACCTTCAGTTTCTACACTCTCCTGGAATTAAACCAGACACTTCAGTTTCTACACTCTCCTGGAATTAAACCACACCTTCAGTTTCTACACTCTCCTGGAATTAAACCACACCTTCAGTTTCTACACTCTCCTGGAATTAAACCACACCTTCAGTTTCTACACTCTCCTGGAATTAAACCACACCTTCAGTTTCTACACTCTCCTGGAATTAAACCACACCTTCAGTTTCTACACTCTCCTGGAATTAAACCAGACACTTCAGTTTCTACACTCTCCTGGAATTAAACCACACCTTCAGTTTCTACACTCTCCTGGAATTAAACCAGACACTTCAGTTTCTACACTCTCCTGGAATTAAACCACACCTTCAGTTTCTACACTCTCCTGGAATTAAACCAGACACTTCAGTTTCTACACTCTCCTGGAATTAAACCACACCTTCAGTTTCTACACTCTCCTGGAATTAAACCAGACACTTCAGTTTCTACACTCTCCAGGAATTAAACCAGACACTTCAGTTTCTACACTCTCCTGGAATTAAACCAGACACTTCAGTTTCTACACTCTCCTGGAATTAAACCAGACACTTCAGTTTCTACACTCTCCTGGAATTAAACCAGACACTTCAGTTTCTACACTCTCCTGGAATTAAACCAGACACTTCAGTTTCTACACTCTCCTGGAATTAAACCAGACACCTTCAGTTTCTACACTCTCCTGGAATTAAACCACACCTTCAGTTTCTACACTCTCCAGGAATTAAACCAGACACTTCAGTTTCTATACTCTCCTGGAATTAAACCAGACACCTTCAGTTTCTACACTCTCCTGGAATTAAACCAGACACTTCAGTTTCTACACTCTCCAGGAATTAAACCAGACACTTCAGTTTCTACACTCTCCAGGAATTAAACCAGACACTTCAGTTTCTACACTCTCCTGGAATTAAACCAGACACTTCAGTTTCTACACTCTCCAGGAATTAAACCAGACACTTCAGTTTCTACACTCTCCTGGAATTAAACCAGACACTTCAGTTTCTACACTCTCCAGGAATTAAACCAGACACTTCAGTTTCTACACTCTCCTGGAATTAAACCAGACACTTCAGTTTCTACACTCTCCTGGAATTAAACCAGACACTTCAGTTTCTACACTCTCCTGGAATTAAACCACACCTTCAGTTTCTACACTCTCCTGGAATTAAACCACACCTTCAGTTTCTACACTCTCCTGGAATTAAACCACACACTTCAGTTTCTACACTCTCCAGGAATTAAACCACACCTTCAGTTTCTACACTCTCCTGGAATTAAACCAGACACTTCAGTTTCTACACTCTCCTGGAATTAAACCAGACACTTCAGTTTCTACACTCTCCTGGAATTAAACCACACCTTCAGTTTCTACACTCTCCTGGAATTAAACCACACCTTCAGTTTCTACACTCTCCTGGAATTAAACCAGACACTTCAGTTTCTACACTCTCCAGGAATTAAACCAGACACTTCAGTTTCTACACTCTCCTGGAATTAAACCACTCCTTCAGTTTCTACCTTCTCCTGGAATTAAACCAGACACTTCAGTTTCTACACTCTCCTGGAATTAAACCAGACACTTCAGTTTCTACACTCTCCAGGAATTAAACCAGACACTTCAGTTTCTACACTCTCCTGGAATTAAACCAGACACTTCAGTTTCTACACTCTCCTGGAATTAAACCAGACACTTCAGTTTCTACACTCTCCTGGAATTAAACCAGACACTTCAGTTTCTACACTCTCCTGGAATTAAACCAGACACTTCAGTTTCTACACTCTCCTGGAATTAAACCAGACACTTCAGTTTCTACACTCTCCTGGAATTAAACCAGACACTTCAGTTTCTACACTCTCCTGGAATTAAACCAGACACTTCAGTTTCTACACTCTCCAGGAATTAAACCAGACACTTCAGTTTCTACACTCTCCAGGAATTAAACCAGACACTTCAGTTTCTACACTCTCCTGGAATTAAACCAGACACTTCAGTTTCTACACTCTCCTGGAATTAAACCAGACACTTCAGTTTCTACACTCTCCTGGAATTAAACCAGACACTTCAGTTTCTACACTCTCCTGGAATTAAACCAGACACTTCAGTTTCTACACTCTCCTGGAATTAAACCAGACACCTTCAGTTTCTACACTCTCCTGGAATTAAACCAGACTCCTTCAGTTTCTACACTCTCCTGGAATTAAACCAGACACTTCAGTTTCTACACTCTCCTGGGATTAAACCAGACACTTCAGTTTCTACACTCTCCAGGAATTAAACCAGACACTTCAGTTTCTACACTCTCCAGGAATTAAACCAGACACTTCAGTTTCTACACTCTCCTGGAATTAAACCAGACACTTCAGTTTCTACACTCTCCAGGAATTAAACCAGACACTTCAGTTTCTACACTCTCCAGGAATTAAACCAGACACTTCAGTTTCTACACTCTCCTGGAATTAAACCAGACACTTCAGTTTCTACACTCTCTTGGAATTAAACCAGACCTTCAGTTTCTACACTCTCCTGGAATAAAACCACACCTTCAGTTTCTACACTCTCCTGGAATAAAACCACACCTTCAGTTTCTACACTCTCCTGGAATTAAACCAGACACTTCAGTTTCTACACTCTCCTGGAATTAAACCAGACACTTCAGTTTCTACACTCTCCTGGAATTAAACCAGACACTTCAGTTTCTACACTCTCCTGGAATTAAACCAGACACTTCAGTTTCTACACTCTCCTGGAATTAAACCAGACTCCTTCAGTTTCTACACTCTCCTGGAATTAAACCAGACACTTCAGTTTCTACACTCTCCAGGAATTAAACCAGACACTTCAGTTTCTACACTCTCCTGGAATTAAACCAGACACCTTCAGTTTCTACACTCTCCTGGAATTAAACCAGACTCCTTCAGTTTCTACACTCTCCTGGAATTAAACCAGACACTTCAGTTTCTACACTCTCCTGGGATTAAACCAGACACTTCAGTTTCTACACTCTCCTGGAATTAAACCAGACACTTCAGTTTCTACACTCTCCTGGAATTAAACCAGACACTTCAGTTTCTACACTCTCCTGGAATTAAACCAGACACTTCAGTTTCTACCTTCTCCTGGAATTAAACCAGACACTTCAGTTTCTACACTCTCCAGGAATTAAACCAGACACTTCAGTTTCTACACTCTCCTGGAATTAAACCAGACACTTCAGTTTCTACACTCTCCTGGAATTAAACCAGACACTTCAGTTTCTACACTCTCCAGGAATTAAACCAGACACTTCAGTTTCTACACTCTCCAGGAATTAAACCAGACACTTCAGTTTCTACACTCTCCTGGAATTAAACCAGACACTTCAGTTTCTACACTCTCCTGGAATTAAACCAGACACTTCAGTTTCTACACTCTCCAGGAATTAAACCAGACACTTCAGTTTCTACACTCTCCTGGAATTAAACCAGACACCTTCAGTTTCTACACTCTCCTGGAATTAAACCAGACACTTCAGTTTCTACACTCTCCTGGAATTAAACCAGACACTTCAGTTTCTACACTCTCCTGGAATTAAACCAGACACTTCAGTTTCTACACTCTCCAGGAATTAAACCAGACACTTCAGTTTCTACACTCTCCTGGAATTAAACCAGACACCTTCAGTTTCTACACTCTCCTGGAATTAAACCAGACACTTCAGTTTCTACACTCTCCTGGAATTAAACCAGACACTTCAGTTTCTACACTCTCCTGGGATTAAACCAGACACTTCAGTTTCTACACTCTCCTGGAATTAAACCAGACACTTCAGTTTCTACACTCTCCTGGAATTAAACCAGACACTTCAGTTTCTACACTCTCCTGGAATTAAACCAGACACCTTCAGTTTCTACACTCTCCTGGAATAAAACCACACCTTCAGTTTCTACACTCTCCTGGAATTAAACCAGACACTTCAGTTTCTACACTCTCCTGGAATAAAACCACACCTTCAGTTTCTACACTCTCCTGGAATAAAACCACACCTTCAGTTTCTACACTCTCCTGGAATTAAACAAGACACTTCAGTTTCTACACTCTCCTGGAATTAAACCAGACACTTCAGTTTCTACACTCTCCTGGAATTAAACCAGACACTTCAGTTTCTACACTCTCCAGGAATTAAACCAGACACTTCAGTTTCTACACTCTCCTGGAATTAAACCAGACACTTCAGTTTCTACACTCTCCTGGAATTAAACCAGACACTTCAGTTTCTACACTCTCCAGGAATTAAACCAGACACTTCAGTTTCTACACTCTCCAGGAATTAAACCAGACACTTCAGTTTCTACACTCTCCTGGAATTAAACCAGACACTTCAGTTTCTACACTCTCCTGGAATTAAACCAGACACTTCAGTTTCTACACTCTCCAGGAATTAAACCAGACACTTCAGTTTCTACACTCTCCTGGAATTAAACCAGACACCTTCAGTTTCTACACTCTCCTGGAATTAAACCAGACACTTCAGTTTCTACACTCTCCTGGAATTAAACCAGACACTTCAGTTTCTACACTCTCCTGGAATTAAACCAGACACTTCAGTTTCTACACTCTCCAGGAATTAAACCAGACACTTCAGTTTCTACACTCTCCTGGAATTAAACCAGACACCTTCAGTTTCTACACTCTCCTGGAATTAAACCAGACACTTCAGTTTCTACACTCTCCTGGGATTAAACCAGACACTTCAGTTTCTACACTCTCCTGGAATTAAACCAGACACTTCAGTTTCTACACTCTCCTGGAATTAAACCAGACACTTCAGTTTCTACACTCTCCTGGAATTAAACCAGACACTTCAGTTTCTACACTCTCCTGGAATTAAACCAGACACTTCAGTTTCTACACTCTCCAGGAATTAAACCAGACACTTCAGTTTCTACACTCTCCAGGAATTAAACCAGACACTTCAGTTTCTACACTCTCCTGGAATTAAACCAGACACTTCAGTTTCTACACTCTCCTGGAATTAAACCAGACACTTCAGTTTCTACACTCTCCAGGAATTAAACCAGACACTTCAGTTTCTACACTCTCCTGGAATTAAACCAGACACCTTCAGTTTCTACACTCTCCTGGAATTAAACCAGACACTTCAGTTTCTACACTCTCCTGGAATTAAACCAGACACTTCAGTTTCTACACTCTCCTGGAATTAAACCAGACACTTCAGTTTCTACACTCTCCTGGAATTAAACCAGACACCTTCAGTTTCTACACTCTCCTGGAATAAAACCACACCTTCAGTTTCTACACTCTCCTGGAATTAAACCAGACACTTCAGTTTCTACACTCTCCTGGAATAAAACCACACCTTCAGTTTCTACACTCTCCTGGAATAAAACCACACCTTCAGTTTCTACACTCTCCTGGAATTAAACAAGACACTTCAGTTTCTACACTCTCCTAGAATTAAACCAGACACTTCAGTTTCTACACTCTCCTGGAATTAAACCAGACACTTCAGTTTCTACACTCTCCTGGAATTAAACCAGACACTTCAGTTTCTACACTCTCCAGGAATTAAACCAGACACTTCAGTTTCTACACTCTCCTGGAATTAAACCAGACACTTCAGTTTCTACACTCTCCTGGAATTAAACCAGACACTTCAGTTTCTACACTCTCCTGGAATTAAACCAGACACTTCAGTTTCTACACTCTCCTGGAATTAAACCAGACACTTCAGTTTCTACACTCTCCTGGAATTAAACCAGACACTTCAGTTTCTACACTCTCCTGGAATTAAACCAGACACTTCAGTTTCTACACTCTCCTGGAATTAAACCAGACACTTCAGTTTCTACACTCTCCTGGAATTAAACCAGACACTTCAGTTTCTACACTCTCCTGGAATTAAACCAGACACTTCAGTTTCTACACTCTCCTGGAATTAAACCAGACACTTCAGTTTCTACACTCTCCTGGAATTAAACCAGACTCCTTCAGTTTCTACACTCTCCTGGAATTAAACCAGACACTTCAGTTTCTACACTCTCCAGGAATTAAACCAGACACTTCAGTTTCTACACTCTCCTGGAATTAAACCAGACACTTCAGTTTCTACACTCTCCTGGAATTAAACCAGACACTTCAGTTTCTACACTCTCCTGGAATTAAACCAGACACTTCAGTTTCTACACTCTCCTGGAATTAAACCAGACACTTCAGTTTCTACCTTCTCCTGGAATTAAACCAGACACTTCAGTTTCTACACTCTCCAGGAATTAAACCAGACACTTCAGTTTCTACACTCTCCTGGAATTAAACCAGACTCCTTCAGTTTCTACACTCTCCTGGAATTAAACCAGACACTTCAGTTTCTACACTCTCCAGGAATTAAACCAGACACTTCAGTTTCTACACTCTCCTGGAATTAAACCAGACACTTCAGTTTCTACACTCTCCTGGAATTAAACCAGACACTTCAGTTTCTACACTCTCCAGGAATTAAACCAGACACTTCAGTTTCTACACTCTCTTGGAATTAAACCAGACACCTTCAGTTTCTACACTCTCCTGGAATTAAACCAGACACTTCAGTTTCTACACTCTCCTGGAATTAAACCAGACACTTCAGTTTCTACACTCTCCTGGAATTAAACCAGACACTTCAGTTTCTACACTCTCCAGGAATTAAACCAGACACTTCAGTTTCTACACTCTCCTGGAATTAAACCAGACACCTTCAGTTTCTACACTCTCCTGGAATTAAACCAGACACTTCAGTTTCTACACTCTCCTGGAATTAAACCAGACACTTCAGTTTCTACACTCTCCTGGGATTAAACCAGACACTTCAGTTTCTACACTCTCCTGGAATTAAACCAGACACTTCAGTTTCTACACTCTCCTGGAATTAAACCAGACACTTCAGTTTCTACACTCTCCTGGAATTAAACCAGACACCTTCAGTTTCTACACTCTCCTGGAATAAAACCACACCTTCAGTTTCTACACTCTCCTGGAATTAAACCAGACACTTCAGTTTCTACACTCTCCTGGAATAAAACCACACCTTCAGTTTCTACACTCTCCTGGAATAAAACCACACCTTCAGTTTCTACACTCTCCTGGAATTAAACAAGACACTTCAGTTTCTACACTCTCCTGGAATTAAACCAGACACTTCAGTTTCTACACTCTCCTGGAATTAAACAAGACATTTCAGTTTCTACACTCTCCTGGAATTAAACCAGACACTTCAGTTTCTACACTCTCCAGGAATTAAACCAGACACTTCAGTTTCTACACTCTCCAGGAATTAAACCAGACACTTCAGTTTCTACACTCTCCTGGAATTAAACCAGACACTTCAGTTTCTACACTCTCCTGGAATTAAACCAGACACTTCAGTTTCTACACTCTCCTGGAATTAAACCAGACACTTCAGTTTCTACACTCTCCTGGAATTAAACCAGACACTTCAGTTTCTACACTCTCCTGGAATTAAACCAGACACTTCAGTTTCTACACTCTCCTGGAATTAAACCAGACACTTCAGTTTCTACACTCTCCTGGAATTAAACCAGACACTTCAGTTTCTACACTCTCCTGGAATTAAACCAGACACTTCAGTTTCTACACTCTCCAGGAATTAAACCAGACACTTCAGTTTCTACACTCTCCTGGAATTAAACCAGACACTTCAGTTTCTACACTCTCCTGGAATTAAACCAGACACTTCAGTTTCTACACTCTCCTGGAATTAAACCAGACACTTCAGTTTCTACACTCTCCTGGAATTAAACCAGACACTTCAGTTTCTACACTCTCCTGGAATTAAACCAGACACTTCAGTTTCTACACTCTCCTGGAATTAAACCAGACACCTTCAGTTTCTACACTCTCCTGGAATTAAACCAGACTCCTTCAGTTTCTACACTCTCCTGGAATTAAACCAGACACTTCAGTTTCTACACTCTCCTGGAATTAAACCAGACACCTTCAGTTTCTACACTCTCCTGGAATTAAACCAGACTCCTTCAGTTTCTACACTCTCCAGGAATTAAACCAGACACTTCAGTTTCTACACTCTCCTGGAATTAAACCACACACTTCAGTTTCTACACTCTCCTGGAATTAAACCAGACACTTCAGTTTCTACACTCTCCTGGAATTAAACCAGACACCTTCAGTTTCTACACTCTCCTGGAATTAAACCAGACACTTCAGTTTCTACACTCTCCTGGAATTAAACCAGACACTTCAGTTTCTACACTCTCCTGGAATTAAACCAGACTCCTTCAGTTTCTACACTCTCCTGGAATTAAACCACACCTTCAGTTTCTACACTCTCCTGGAATTAAACCAGACACTTCAGTTTCTACACTCTCCTGGAATTAAACCAGAGTCCTTCAGTTTCTACACTCTCCTGGAATTAAACCAGACTCCTTCAGTTTCTACACTCTCCTGGAATTAAACCACACCTTCAGTTTCTACACTCTCCTGGAATTAAACCAGACACTTCAGTTTCTACACTCTCCTGGAATTAAACCACACCTTCAGTTTCTACACTCTCCTGGAATTAAACCAGACACTTCAGTTTCTACACTCTCCTGGAATTAAACCAGACTCCTTCAGTTTCTACACTCTCCTGGAATTAAACCAGACACTTCAGTTTCTACACTCTCCTGGAATTAAACCAGACACCTTCAGTTTCTACACTCTCCTGGAATTAAACCACAGCTTCAGTTTCTACACTCTCCTGGAATTAAACCACACCTTCAGTTTCCACACTCTCCTGGAATTAAACCACAGCTTCAGTTTCTACACTCTCCTGGAATTAAACCACACACTTCAGTTTCTACACTCTCCTGGAATTAAACCAGACACTTCAGTTTCTACACTCTCCTGGAATTAAACCAGACACCTTCAGTTTCTACACTCTCCTGGAATTAAACCACACCTTCAGTTTCTACACTCTCCTGGAATTAAACCCGACACCTTCAGTTTCTACACTCTCCTGGAATTAAACCAGACACCTTCAGTTTCTACACTCTCCTGGAATTAAACCACACCTTCAGTTTCTACACTCTCCTGGAATTAAACCCGACACCTTCAGTTGCTCCTGGAGTTAAACCAGACTGATCACTGCTGCTTCAGGACATTCAGAGGCATAAAACCACTCATAGCGTCCTGTTCCCCTCACACAGCCACGTTAGCTTCACACAAAGCTACGAAGCTAACTGTGAAAGCTGACGTCAGCTTCCAAACGTACTTACACTGATGGGAGAAAATTGCAGCCAGTAATAATGTGAAACGTCATCACAGCCAATCATAGTGTGCAACATCATCAGAAAGCGTGGGTGCAAGTCCCACCCTGGACACATTTGGTAACTCAGGTGCATGGGCAAGCCTTGCCCCGGACAGGTCTGGTAGCCCAGACAGATGAGGGGTACGTCCGGGGCGTCCCTTCCTCCTTATCTATCGACTTTTCACTTAACCCCGTGGATGACGTCCGAAAATGGACTACAAAAAGCACATTTGGTTTCTAGATGATTTCAAGTTGTTGGCATCCAGAATGTCAGATATACAGTATATATTAATATATACATGTGATTTTATAGTTTATCTTTTTCATCCAACATTCTGATTTTCTTTTTCACTCATATCGATAAATAATGTGACGTTTATAAGGCAGAACTAATTATTGGGGACAATATTAAAAGTAACACAATACACGCTACACTCGTATTTTAACATTATTTGTTGTGTATTTATTCATGTATTATTCATGTATTTATCTCTACAAGCTTTGTGAAACAATGTGTGTTTTGTTTCGTTTTTTCTGCCGTCAGTAAGAAACTTTCTGAGCGGAGCGGAGCTGCAGACTTTCAGGTGAGGGAGGGGCGGAGGGTGCAGTGCTGCTGACCGATTCAGTGGAGGTGAACGACTCTTTCGAGTTTCGAGCTGACTCGGGCATTCAAGCTGAGCCACTGAGACGAGGCGAGTCAGGCCTTGTGCTGAACTTCACCTCCGAGCTGACTGGAGCTGCTGAAAGCCTCATGTGACCTTAAAGAGCCGGTAGCTGCTGAGCTTAGCAACTATTAGCAGGAGCATTACAGCTGCTTTTCCCACAGGGCGCCTTTAGTGAGTGATATGATATATTTATACAGTTGGAGTGAGACTAGCAGCAGCGATGTTTATGTTTTCCTCCCTGCGGGTGGACGGCTGCTTCTATAAATTATATGGTACAATCTCTAAGAACGACTACGTACGAGTCCAATTAAATCAAACTACCTGCTGTATGGATACTGACCACACCCCCTGCTCTGGTAGACATAAAGAACAGACACCACCACATATCAGGTCAGTCGGCGGCTGCTGGCAGAGACCGACTGTATTTTATGTGCACAATGCATACTCATGTCTTCATTTTCCATTGAGCTTACTTTGCTCATTTTGATGTGAGTGTTTGTGTTCCTACAAGAAGTCACATTTATATTCTAAGTGCAACAACTTACTTCAACAAGTACATACATACATTCAAATCATTTTCATAATGAAAATCCAGAGAAAAACATGATAACAGAACTGCAAAACCATCTGGACAAAAAAGTATGTCCAATATTACAGGATACGCAAGGAGGTCAGGTTTGTAATTTGTCATGAGATGAAATTGGTCTGCTATTTAAAACAGAAACATGTTTGGGTCAATTACCAGAAACAGTTGACTCTGTCCTGAGAATAGTCAAACTGGACTGCAGAACAGGCTCTGAGGTCCAGGGTCCGAATGGGCTCCTCACTCTAAAACAGGAATATGACAGTTTACTCACATGTTCAAAGAAAAATATAAAGAAAGTTGTATTCGGGGACTTCAGCCGCAAACATCAAACATCCAAAATGAAGTTGAGCGCATGTGAAGTTCAAAAAGACTCACCATTCTGTCTTTGAAATACTTCAGGTCGTATCTGTTGAGTGTGAACCATCTCTGCTTCCAGTTCTGCCAACATAAAGTCCAACGTGTTACTTCTGACAGACTGAACATTGTTTTCGCCTTTCTGGGACATGAAACCTCCTGTTAAATCCATTAACAACAACTCAGATGGAATATTGCTTGTTTTTCTGGGCCAACCACAGAAATCATGAACTACTACCTCGGACCAAATCATTTCAACATATCCTTTAAAAAAAAACAAAAAAAACAGTCAGGACCTTGCACCCTGCGGGACTCTGGCCCGTCGGGGTGGGGGCCCAATCATGGCCTCTGGTCCCTTTAAATAATGATCAAATATCTTTTATTTTCCCAAACTTTTTTTTAATTACATTTTAGAACATAACACACAACATACATTAAAAACAGCATAATACTCATTTAGAAAAAATAACAAAGGTAAAGCAAACCACCACACTATTCCTCACACTCAAAAGTCTTTAAAATACGACATCAATGGCCCCCAGACACTCTCAAAAACATTTTGTCTGCCTTTCAACACATAGGTGATCGTCTCCAGTGGAATGTTGACAACATCTGTTGTCTCCACTGATCCACAGCAGGTCCGTGACATGATATACATCTCTTGGCATTCAGCAGGCTTATATTTATAAAAAAAAATTATTCACTCTTTGTATATGTACGTTTCTCTGGGTATAAACCAAATAAGAATAGTCTTCGGTCCAATATTAATTCTTAGAAAGAATTTTTTCAATGACATCTCATATTCCTTCCCAAAGCACTGCAATCTTCCTACAATACCACATACAATGAGCCAGTGTTCCTCTACAGTCTGTACATTTTTAACAGACATCAGGAATGTTATCATTATATCTATGAAGGTCTACTGCCGTTACATACATTCGCATCAACCATTTGAACTGAATTAATTTGAGGCATACATTAAAGGTCCCATATTCTACTAAATGAACTTTTCTGGTCTTTAAACATGATAAAAGTGCTATTTGGGGTTCAGATAATCCCCAAAGTGTTTTTTTCATTGATTCCCTCCAGCTTGAGTTCACAGTGATGTTTCTCTGTTCTACCTGGTGGGGGAGCTCAACACCTTGATTCTATTTGATGACGTCACAGAGCCGGAGAAGCCCCGCCTCCAGGAAGATTGACATGAGGAGAAACCAAAACAAGACACGCCCACCAATGTGCCAAGGAGCCTCTTCTCTGCTCTCTCAGTCTCTGCTGCTTCACATTGAACTGCTGTTTTTGTTGTTCCACATCTGTTTTCACCTTCATGTCCACTGGAGAAAATGTGTTTTCACCTTCATGTCCACTGGAGAAAATGTGTTTTCACCTTCATGTCCACTGGAGAAAATGTGTTTTCACCATCATGTCCACTGGAGAAAATGTGTTTTCACCCTCATGTCCACTGGAGAAAATGTGTTTTCACCTTCATGTCCACTGGACAAAATGTGTTTTCACCTTCATGTCCACTGGACAAAATGTGTTTTCCCCTTCATGTCCACTGGACAAAATGTGTTTTCACCTTCATGTCCACTGGAGAAAATGTGTTTTCACCTTCATGTCCACTGGAGAAAATGTGTTTTCACCTTCATGTCCACTGGAGAAAATGTGTTTTCACCTTCATGTCCACTGGAGAAAATGTGTTTTCACCTTCATGTCCACTGGACAAAATGTGTTTTCACCTTCATGTCCACTGGAGAAAATGTGTTTTCACCATCATGTCCACTGGAGAAAATGTGTTTTCACCATCATGTCCACTGGAGAAAATGTGTTTTCATCTTCATGTCCACTGGAGAAAATGTGTTTTCACCTTCATGTCCACTGGAGAAAATGTGTTTTCACCTTCATGTCCACTGGACAAAATGTGTTTTCACCATCATGTCCACTGGAGAAAGTGTGTTTTCACCTTCATGTCCACTGGAGAAAATGTGTTTTCACCTTCATGTCCACTGGAGAAAATGTGTTTTCACCTTCATTCCACTGGAGAAAATGTGTTTTCACCTTCATGTCCACTGGAGAAAATGTGTTTTCACCTTCATGTCCACTGGACAAAATGTGTTTTCACCTTCATGTCCACTGGAGAAAATGTGTTTTCACCATCATGTCCACTGGAGAAAATGTGTTTTCACCATCATGTCCACTGGAGAAAATGTGTTTTCATCTTCATGTCCACTGGAGAAAATGTGTTTTCACCTTCATGTCCACTGGAGAAAATGTGTTTTCACCTTCATGTCCACTGGACAAAATGTGTTTTCACCATCATGTCCACTGGAGAAAGTGTGTTTTCACCTTCATGTCCACTGGAGAAAATGTGTTTTCACCATCATGTCCACTGGAGAAAATGTGTTTTCACCCTCATGTCCACTGGAGAAAATGTGTTTTCACCATCATGTCCACTGGAGAAAATGTGTTTTCACCTTCATGTCCACTGGAGAAAATGTGTTTTCACCTTCATGTCCACTGGAGAAAATGTGTTTTCACCTTCATGTCCACTGGAGAAAATGTGTTTTCACCTTCATGTCCACTGGAGAAAATGTGTTTTCACCTTCATGTCCACTGGACAAAATGTGTTTTCACCATCATGTCCACTGGAGAAAATGTGTTTTCACCTTCATGTCCACTGGACAAAATGTGTTTTCACCTTCATGTCCACTGGAGAAAATGTGTTTTCACCTTCATGTCCACTGGAGAAAATGTGTTTTCACCTTCATGTCCACTGGAGAAAATGTGTTTTCACCTTCATGTCCACTGGAGAAAATGTGTTTTCACCTTCATGTCCACTGGACAAAATGTGTTTTCACCATCATGTCCACTGGAGAAAATGTGTTTTCACCTTCATGTCCACTGGACAAAATGTGTTTTCACCTTCATGTCCACTGGAGAAAATGTGTTTTCACCTTCATGTCCACTGGAGAAAATGTGTTTTCACCATCATGTCCACTGGAGAAAATGTATTTTCACCTTCATGTCCACTGGACAAAATGTGTTTTCACCTTCATGTCCACTGGAGAAAATGTGTTTTCACCATCATGTCTACTGGAGAAAATGTGTCTTCACCTTCATGTCCACTGGAGAAAATGTGTTTTCACCTTCATGTCCACTGGAGAAAATGTGTTTTCACCTTCATGTCCACTGGACAAAATGTGTTTTCACCTTCATGTCCACTGGAGAAAATGTGTTTTCACCTTCATGTCCACTAGAGAAAATGTGTTTTCACCTTCATGTCCACTGGAGAAAATGTGTTTTCACCTTCATGTCCACTAGAGAAAATGTGTTTTCACCTTCATGTCCACTGGAGAAAATGTGTTTTCAGGTACCAGTATGGTTCCTCACTATTTGTCTTCTAAAAGAAGAAGCACAGCGGCCAATGTGGCTGGACTTGTTTTTCTCGCAACTCCCAGCGTGAGCTGCTGGCTACGTCACCCAGGGGGTGGAGGAGGCGGCTGTGGGCTGGGCTGCAGTCTCCGTGAGGGTGGAGGAGGTGGAGGAGCTGAGAACCACCATCATGAGAGGTGACGTCAGCTCAGTCCAAGAAATACTAGAATTTCACAAGTTGTGAGTGTTTCTACTGGATCAGACACATTATTATCCCACATGAGCAGAGGAGGGACTGAAACATGAAATGAAGCGAAATATGGGTCCTTTAATAGAAGTGGTATGTGCCAGGTTGCATGAAACGCTCCACTCCTTCTCAGATAAATTCAATGATAAATCTTCATTCCAAGCTTTTAGTCAACCATTAGTCATCATTTCCTCTAAGTTTCATTGAATAGGGTTTGTTAGTACATTATTCTGGAGCAGCGAAAGATGGTGAAAGGTTGTGGGGGAGCCTTCGTTCCATGCTCACATCCAGGAGAAGCATCTTGAATCATTCTCAATCCTTTAACTCTACATATACGAAATACTGCATCAGCTCTCCCAGGTACGAAAAAATGGTTGCCCCATATTGGACTGAGCTAGGATAAACCATTTGGTTCTTTTAAGTATTTTTCTCCATCTCTCCATACTCTGATCATATTTTTAAGTATTGGATTTTTCATCTGTTTTAATAATTTACCAAATACCTCGTCCTCAGTGCCAGATATACGTTGTTCTGCTTGCGTGACGCGTGCGTTGCATTCACCCATCTCCTTCTTCATGTCCCGTATGGCCGCCGTCATGTTGTCAAGCTTGGTGGTGAAATCTGTTTTCATTTCCACAATTTCCCCTTTCTCCGACCTCATCAATACCAACATTTGGTTAATTCTATCTCCCACTGAGGCGTCGTCCTCGCTGCCCGGGGCTTCACTGTCTGCGGGCTTCTTATTAGCATGTTGTGTAGCCATGCTACCGCTAGCTCTTGTCGCTTCACTGCCACGGAGGTTGTAGTAGGACAGCTTTGTTTGCCTGGATGGCGGCTCGTTCTTACCCCTCTGTGACTTATTCAAGGTCATTATATCTTTAAGAGTCTGTTTTGGCCAATATTGTGTGTGAGCAGGAGTTTTTAGTGATTAAGCAGCAGCTGCAAGGCATAACCGCTCAAATATCAATTTTGAAGGTTTTAAGCAAAAATGACTTTTATTTTGGAAAAATATAGGGTCAAAAGTGGGTGGGACCCAGATAATTAGCTAGTGATTCATAAGCCAAACAAGCTTTGTTAGCATGCTCAGCTGCAATCTACCTGATCCACCTGAAATTCACACAGGTGTGCCATACCTGGAATCTGGTCTTATCGCATATGCTAATATGCTAAGCTAACTTAGCTTAGCATATGAGCAATATGAAGCATTGAAAGCATTAGCATTATGTCACAGCGCAGATGAGCATGTTATCTGGTTCACAATACACACATTCGCCTGTTAGCTTGTTAATGTCACAGTGTACATTAGCATATTAGCTAGTCCACACACTGCAAGTTAGCTCGTCCTTAAGCCGCATATTAGTATGTTAGCTCATCCATAAAGTACACATGGTAGCTTGGCTGTGAGCTGCGTGTGAATGATGCAACACTGACGGAAAAAGCCAGAAGTTATTGTGCAATCCTGGGTGTAAAATGACACAGCTGTTGGTGGAACATTCCTGCAGGTGGTGATGTCATCAGTGTGTGAGAGGACAGATTTTATCCAAATATTTAGAAAACAAGTCCTCTGAATCCAGTTTTCGGCCAAAAATTAACATTTCTTGAGAGTAAAATTTGTCGTCTTCCAGTCTGTGTGGGTTTGGAAGTAGTCAGACATAAACCTTAGACACTAGGAGGCGCTGTTTGACGCAGCCACACAATTTTGCTCCATCTGAGTCAATGATAAATGTAAGTTGAAATCGCGGATGAAAAAAAAAAATGACTGCATTGTTCTCTCTCGTCAAAAAGGGTCTGAACAGCAGAGAACACGGGAAAAGCAATAATGGCTGCTTTGCAGTCCCTCTTCCACGACTCCTCACCAATGAAACTCAGGGAGAGCTGCTGACTGTCGCTGCATCGCGTTTGAACAGAAACCTCAGACGCGATGCAAAGACTCGGCGCACTGACGCCATGCTACAAACAGAAAGCTCGACACGACGCAAAGTCCCGAGCCCCGGTCTCCCCCTGCCTCACAGCCGCTCTTTCACGACCAACACGAAAGTTGAGCAGGAAAGACAAGAAAAAAACAACAACCAGTGCAAAGCTGACCACACTGACAGCAGAGGATTCATCCAGCCGACATATTAAAATATGGAGGGCGTGTCGTAAATCACTGAACAATCAGCAGATGGCTCCTCAGACTCAGACCCGTTCTATAGCGACCGCCTTTGGAGCCGTTGTTTACGGAAAATCACAAATTCCTGCAGTGGAAACACAAACTGTAACGGACTCTACCGGTCCACTACAGCACTTTTTGTGCGGTGGAAACGGGGCTTTAGTCTCTTCCTGTTGCAAGAGCAAAAAGTGTTCTGACATCAGAAGCTCTCAATCACATCGTATTGTCTCCCAAGCTGCTGAACAGGACAAGGGCCAAAAACAAAACAAGATTGAAGTTACAGGATTCTTTAACTAATATACAAACTAAAAACATTGGCTTTCGTTTGAGTAGCACTAGACAAATTAAAAACGGGATGAGGCTGACTAAATGTGATAAAAACTAAGAAGGTTGACTAAAACAAGACCAAGCTGATACTAAAATTGAAAATATCTGATGAAATGAACACCGGTTGAATCTTGCACTTTTTGAATGAGTATTGCTCTTCTCCAGTTGCACATTTTCAACTATAAACACTTTGAATCTATGAATGTAAATTCATTTCTTGTTTGACCCCACCAAAAAATTGATCTTCACCAAAGTAGTCCGTCTTGCAATAGAACAGCTCTTACCTTCATAATAGCACCTTGTTTGATCAGAAAGCCTTCTTTGGTGCCCAGCTGGAAAAAAAAAAGGCTTTGTTTCAGTGGAAATACAAATTCTTCACTGAGCGATCAGAGAGATGAACAATACTTCACACAGACACAAACTCTCAAACCACAACACATTTAAAGTCGCTCATCAACTTCATAAGCACGTATTCAGACTGTGGCAAGAACCCAGAGGACAAATGGTGTAAGCTCTGTACGGAACTTTGAAGGGTCACATCTCACTGCTCTAATGTGCAGAAACCTGCAGTGAGTTGCAGCTATAGAGGTAAAAACATGCAATGTGTTTTAAAAAAGTGTCCTTCAAATGCTGACTAGCAACCCGTATTGTGATAGGAGCTGTTCTCAGGATGATTTCTTACTGATGCTGCGTTCGCCACCAGGTCGTTGACCGTTCGACCCGTCTGTATGGCCGTGTGGACACGTACAGACTCATAGATGGACGGCTCCTCCACCCTCCATGGGTATGGACACTTGAGCACAATCAAGGTTCCTGGATCAGAAACACAGAGCTCAAAGACCTGACGACCTGACATCAGCTGTGGTTATCTGATCAGGATAAGATCCAGTTTTCTAAAGCACTGATAGTGACTTAGACACGTTCAAAGAATATTTCAGCTGAATATTATTAGTGACTTTCAATAATAATTATTACTTCATGAAAATAGACCATAACAGCATTAGATAAATGCATGACAAAGTATGTATGAACTACGGAGACGGGCTGTTTCTAAACTTTCTGTCTGGTTTTCATGGCCCTTCAATATAAGAGCTCTAAAGCATCTTATTAGCAAACATCTTTTCATGCTGTATGTAACACCTGTATTCAAATAAGCAAAGCACAGACAGTATTGCAATAATAAAAGTGAGGATCTGCATACCAGTGTCACTGCCCAGCAGAGGCTGATTGGCAAAATGGTTGAGGAAGTCCTGAAGACTCGCAAATTGATTGAACCCAAAGATGTAGGCGTTGTCTCGCCGTGTCACATGGAAGTGCCTCACGGAATCCTTCGCTCTGAGTGCGACAAGACAAACCAACATCCACATACAGAAATCTGTTCATGCTCATATCATTAATTCAGTGAAGCATATTCAGGATGGTAAGGTAGGGCGGTTTGTAGGGGGCGAGGTAGTCCTGGACTCTCCCCAATTCCTGGACCAGGTTGCTGCTAAAGCGCAGTACATACAGAGCCAATGGGGACAGAGTTCTGGAATATCAAACATAGCTCAATATTTGACACCCCCCCTCCCCACACACACACACACACACAAAAAGCCAGACTCTCTCAAAGAACGATTACTCAAGCCACGAGAGTCGTCTTAAATGTTGAGAAATTGATCGTTAATTGTTTTTCCAGTGCGACGCGAGATCAGGTGTACAAACGGGAACTTGTGACACAACGACTCAGGAATCGTTGGGAGTTTGTGACCTCAAGATGTCAACAAACCCGGGGATGTTCTGTGAAATTTAAATGCTGGAAATACATGTTTGTATGAGCGTAAGGAGGAATTCCCTTCAGAAAGATATTGACAATGTATTCGAGATGTACATCAACTTCTAAAACTGGCTCTTAAATTTAAAACTGCTCCAGTGTGGATCCTGGCAGAGGAATGTTAAATGTTTGCAAATCACTACAACTCATGGACAGTCAGTGATCGGCTCAGACTTGAACAGTTGCTGTGACTGATGACTCAGCTGTCTGCCACATGAGAAAACTAATGAAGAGTTTAAACGTATAATTCAATCTTCGCTCACCATCAAATATTCAGAACAGGACCAAAATAACTGATAACAGATCAAGACATACATTTTTTTCCCTCCAAACATTCTCATATGACAGGTTTGCTTTCATCGTTTCTTAAAAAAAAAAAAAGTGAAGTTCTCAACAACAACCTACAATAAAAATAAAAAAAAGTAGCAAGCTGCAAATCGATATGAAGTCAGTCGATAGAAAAATTGTGATATTGGACACTGGATCGGAGGGGGTGTGTGGATGGACCCAGGCGCAGACTCAAGAGTTCCACAAAACCAGGTTCATTCATCACCAGTCCAGGGAACACGAAGAGACACAAGGGCGATGAGAGGAGCGACAAGGAGACATGTTGACGAGACGAACCGACAAAGAGGGTTTAAATACACAAGTAAAGCCCGGTTCACACACCCTGGTTCTCTCCTTCCGACAATCTTAAAGGTGCTCAGATCATCACAAGATAATCTTATCAGACATGTGTTCAGACTGCTCTCGTCTGCTGGGAAGGATGTCTGGACCGCTCTGATCTGAGGTCAGGATATTCAACATGTTGGATTGTTTTGGACGGAGTCCTCACGGTGTGGTTTCCTCCGAGGGGACGACGCTACCAGCCTGTTGACTGTGACAGTCAGCCAATCAGAAAGCAAGGTGACGTCGTGGCGCCGGACCAGAAGCAGGCGGGGAATCCAAAAATATAAACAGTTGTCAAGACGAACCAACGCCTCTTCTTTTTAAAATGTGTTTTTTCTCGGGGGAAAACATACTGCAGACAATCGCCATCGCATCCTCTTCATCCGCCAGGTGACTCTGGAATCACATTTGATCTCGCAAGGTTTTGCAAGATTTCCCGTTTGATCTGAGGATGTTCACCAGTGAAATCGGTTCTTGTGTGGTGTGTTGATGTTTGCCGAGTGGCTGCACACCACACACGGTACGGAAACTGTTAAACCTGTGATTATTCATCACCACGTGTGTGGTCTCTCAGCTTTGGGAAATTTGCTGACAATTTTATAATCCTGGCGTGTGAACTGGGCTTAAGGGAAGCACACAGGTGGAACACAATGATAGGAGCACACAGCATGAGAAGGCCATTGGCAATTGGTTAATTGAAAACACAAGGTGACACGAACCAAATTATAGTAGTCCTGAAAGAATACAAACCTCTGTTCATGAGGTTAGCATGTTATGTTGTGTGTGCTGCAATGATTGTATTTGTAATTCTTCTGTCAAAATCTTTCTGTCTGTGGTGTTTTGATTCCACTGTCATAATAGGACTGACCCTGCACTGCCAACACTGGTATTCTTTTTTACTATAGTATGTTTATTGTACTGTATTCTACACTTTGCCCCCCTATCATAGTTTAATTTCCTTGTATTTCATATTACTGTATACTTTGCTCCCCTTAGAACTTATTATACTTTATTATAGTCTGGGATTTTTATCTTATTTTAGTCCTATTTTATTATATTTTACTTATTATTACTTTCTACTGTAAATACTTTTGGCCCTTAGAGTTCTTGATAGTCATTGTATATAAGATTCCTCTATTCTTTGCACATTTCTTGTCTTTCCTACTCGAGTCCTTAAGAGCAGAATGTAACAAGTACATCTCTCCTTTGTGAGATCAATCAAGGCTTATCTTATCTTATCTTATCTTATCTTATCTTATCTTATCTTATCTTATCTTATCTTATCTTATCTTAACCAAATTATAGTAGTCCTGAAAGAATACAAACTTCTGTTCATGAGGTTAGCTTGTTATGCTGTGTGTGCTGCAATGATTGTATTTGTAATTCTTCTGTCAAAATCTTTCTGTCTGTGGTGTTTTGATTCCACTGTCATGATCGCACAGTGAACACACTAACCTGACCGACAGAGCAAAGCGTCCTTCGGTTTCATTGCTGTTTCTCAGCAGGTAACTTCCATCAGAGCCGTTGGACAGGAGCAGAGCTTCTGCAGCGTGTCGGGAAAGGTCATAATGGTACCACCTGTAAGCAAAGCAATCATCACCTGTGAGAAATGTTCACCATAGTATCCAGAGATTTACACCTTTTCCTTCACAACCTTCAAGACCTGAATAGTTATCACGTTTTGAATGCTGATGCTCGTATTCAGAACACCAGTCAAACTTTTTTATGTTGAAATGTATAATCAGTTCTTGTTGGTAAATCAGAGTTTATAGTGTGAGCTTGGGACCAGTTTGTTGCAACTTTATTTCAGTTGATGATTACTCACCAAATAAACACTAAACACACAGCAGGGGGCAGGGCTGGAAACAGTCAAGGTGTACACATACTGTACATGAGACTCACGAAGGGTGGAGCAACAAAAGACATCACATGACCTGAACCAGGAAGAACCATACAACAAGAACCAGAAACAGCCTGAACACACAATACAAATACTTCATATAGAGACACAAGAACCCACAAGTGGGACGAATGCCCCATCATGTGACCCTTCAACCTTTTGAAAAAGTCTTCTCTAAAGTGTGATGTGTCGTAGTGGAGTCCAACAGAGAGGCAGCAGGCACAGGAAACCCCAAACAAGTGATTGTTCATTCATTCTCTCAGTCCAAGCCTCAATTCCTGTCATGGTTGTTTTTGTTTACGGTTCAGGATTCTGTACGTCGGGGGGGGGGGGGGTATTCCAGAAAGGAGGTTCAACAATCTCTGAGTTTCTCCAGAACTCTGAGTCAACCCTGCAACCCCGGGGGTACAGCGGGCTTTGCCACCGGGATCGGGGGGGGGGCTCCCTGCCTGCACGGCCAGGGGGCCCTGCTCTGGCCGGTCCAGGCTTAGCGGCTTGGGTCAGGCCTGGAGCTTTATCCTTCTCTTGTGGGCCCCTCTTGCCTGGGGGGGGTCTTCTCTGTACTCTCCGTCTGGTGCCTTCTGGGTTGGGGCGTGGCTCTCTGGGGTGGTTCGCTGGGGCCTCCACGGGTCTGGGGGGTTCCCCCCCACAACAGTTCCAACCACACCCAATGGACAAACCACAGGCACACACACAAACACACACATGCACACACTTCCACTCCTCATCGACGAGATTTTCTGAGGATTTTTCTTGTTTTCTGCTATTGTTCTTTCAATTATCAAAATCTTCTTTTGTTGTTGTTGTGTTTTGTTGTATTGCCTCCTTGCTAATTTACACTCCTGCTTGGAAATCATGTTAGTAGATGAGCTGCTCAGGCTGGTTTCATCTCCTAACAGTTGGGAAATATTTGGATCAGTGTGATAACTGTAGATAATATATCTGGCACGAACAAGGGTATTGTATGTCCGAGTTTCGAGTTGTTGCTTCAGGTGGGAGGAGCCTGTGGAAACTCAGGGTTTCCTCTACTAAACCTGCAAGCCAGCAGGTTCAGTTCACAGAGTCTGTTACTGTGGCGACTGACCCTGAGCTTAAATCAGCTCTCTTTCTGGAAGGGAAAACTCTGAGTTTCCCTTATTTTGGGGTTCAACTTACTCTGAATCTTCACATTCTGGGATGGAGGCCAGAGGCTGTATTTTTTGTGTTTTTTTTAAACAAGGAACAAATCTGAGTTTGCAAATGTATACTGTATATCAATCTAGGCTCATACCAACAGCACTGACTTTACACCAACTTAAATTATTCAATAACAACTACATTCAAAGAAGACAAGAGGCAACGTTACATAATGATGATCCAAACAAGCTCCTCTGAATCCTCGACTGACCTCTGCAAGGAACCGTGAGGGCACGCCATGGCTTTGAAATGTCTGTGTTGTATACAAATGCAATTGAAGTGAATTGAACAAATACCCAAAGTTATCAAATCTGGATTATCAATTATTCAATCCCTCAGTCCCCCCGACAACGTAGCTCCGAGGATCATTCGGGTGCTCAAACTCCCCCACCACGATAAGGTTGCAGTTCAAGGGGGAGTCAACCGGAAAAAGGTGTCTTGCCCCCTCCAGGTCGGTGGAGTGCCCTTGTCCCAGGTGGAGGAGTTCAAGTATCTTGGGGTCTTGTTCACGAGTGGGGGAAAGATGGAGCGTGAGATCGACAGGCGGATCGGTGCAGCGTCTGCAGTCATGTGGTCGTTGTATCGGTCCGTCGTGGTGAAGAAGGAGCTGAGCCAAAAGACGAAGCTCTGGATTTACTGGTCGATCTTCGTTCCTCCCCTCACCTCTGGTCATGAACTATGGGTCATGACCAAAAGAACCAGATCCCGGATACAAGCGGCTGAAATGAGCTTCCTCCGTAGGGTGGCTGGGCGTCACCCTTAGAGATAGGGGGAGGAGCTCAGTCACCCTTAAAGATAGGGTGAGGAGCTCAGTCACCCTTAGAGATAGGGTGAGGAGCTCAGTCACCCTTAGAGATAGGGGGAGGAGCTCAGTCACACTTAGAGATAGGGGGAGGAGCTCAGTCACCCTTAGAGATAGGGGGAGGAGCTCAGTCACCCTTAGAGATAGGGGGAGGAGCTCAGTCACCAGGGAGGAGCTCGGAGTAGAGCCGCTGCTCCTCCACATCCAGAGGATCCAGCTGGGTTGGGACGATGTCTCTCTATGGCCTGGGAACACCTTGGGGGGGCCACTGGAAGAGCTGGAGGAAGAGTCTGGGGTGAGGGAATTCTGGGCAACTTTGCTCGGACTGCTGCCTCCGTGACCCGGCCCCGGATAAGCGGCAGAAAATGAATGGATGAATGGATGGATTGCACATCATGACACAGAATGAGGAAGATGGACTGACCAAAGTTGTGTTTCAGGTAGTATGCAAAGAGGAATGTATTCAATAAATATACCCTGCTACCATATCAGTAGTAAATCTCAATAAAGCAACTCATGTCAGACTGTTTGGCAGCTGCAGAGGAAGGCAGTAAAGGGATGTGAAAGTTCATCAGTCCTGTGTTATCGGCTCAACCAAATAAACCGTGTGGGAAATAAAAAAGCTGTTTCCGTCCTCCTCTTCAAACACACACACACACACACACACACACACACACACACACACACACACACACACACACACACACACACACACACACACACACACACACACACACACACACACACACACACAAATATGGCAACTTTAAAGTCACAGACTAACCTCACAGGCATGCTTTTGAACAACTTAACCCATATGTATAGAAGTGAGCGGCAGAGTCTTACCCCAGCGTCTCTAATTCGTCTCTTGTGTCTTCGGTGGATTCGTAGCTGCACAGACTCATGTCTGACTGTAGTGTTCAGTGATTTGTGGCAGCAGCCAGTCCAAGAAGTGAACTTGTGAGCTGCAGTTAAACACACCCCTCAGGAACTAGTGTGTTCCTCTTTCTGTTTCCCCCCCGACTGAGGCGGCTGAAGAGGCAAGCAGTTAAGACGCAAAGTAAAGGAAAGCACCAAAGGACACTGCTCCAACTTTTTATACGAGCAAAAAAGGAAGTACCAATAAGCAAATACAACCGAAAGTTCCAAATCGATGTGTGTGTGTGTGTGTGTGCGTGTGTGAAGATTGAAGTTAAATAAAGACTCATCCATGTTAAACATTAAACAAATAAATACTGAATAAAAAAAGACTAATAGATTGATGTCAACATTTTATTTCCATTTCTTTAAAGTTCACATCTGCTCATAAAAGATGTTTAACATCACATTTTTTTTAAAACATAAAAAAAGCAGTTGTGTTAGAAAAAAATATGAAATGTGCTTCTGTAAAGCCCCGCACACCATACGCCACACAATAAGTGCAGGAATGGAGTGGTATGGTCCCGTACGATTCAGGTTTACACCTAAAAAAAAATCCTAAATTCTTGAATTTAGGATTTTCCGGAAATAACCGCTCCGAAGGTTGATGTTTCTCCACCACCCCTCTGTTGAGATACTCAGGACCATAGAACCCGTCTGATTTTGAGGAGGCGTCTGCTGATTGGTCAGTGATTTACGGCACACGCTCAGTATTTTAATGTCGGCTGTATGAATTCTCTGCTGTTAACATATTCAGCTTTGCACTGGTTGTTTTTTTTTTTTTTCTACACAACTTTCATGTTGGTTTCGAAAGAGCAGACGTGAGGCAGGGATGGAGACCGGGACTCGGGAGCAGATGCTCAAGTCCTCTTGTGGAATCACGTAGCATTGAGGCCGGGGCTCCATTCCATGGGCTGCCATGATAAGCTCAATAGGAAGCCAATTGCAAAACACGTACAATGAACAAATGAGGAGTTCAAGGCCTGGATTCATAGGAGCATTCAGAGTGTTACTACAGGCAACCACATTCTCTAAACGTAGCAAAGATGCAAGCTCAAACTTGTCAAACACAATTGTACAAGGGAAAGAACCAGAGGAATCAGACGCAGGAACCAGAATCAGGGCCTCAGTGGCAACAACCTTAATTAAAAAATAGATATTACCGGGGATAATTCTCAGCAAACTGACTGTGGGGTTTTAAGGACAAAAGCAAGGATTTTAAAAAAGCATATGTGGGTCATTACGGTTTTCCACAATGTTTCACAAGTGTTCTCCCTTAGCATCATTCATGGTGTTCTGATATTGACACCAACACTTTTTGTAGTAAAATATGCAGCTCGTCCTTCATCTCTATGCATTCAGCGGTGCAACACTCCTGTCTGACTGCCCAGGTTCTTTCATTGAAGCAGCTCAGCTCAGCTCAGCTCAGCTCAGCTCTGGCTTCAGGCGGTCTCCGTCTTAATGGCGCCAGAGTCCAGTATGGTGAGGCAGGATGAGTGAAACCAAGAATGGAGCTCTTCTGTACCAGGCAATTCAAAGATGGTCGAAAGCAGCAGAAAGAAAAAGTCCTGCAGTGGAAGAGTTAATGTCCCACAGCACCAAGCAGGATCAGTTCTTCTCTGCAGCGCAGGACAAACCAAATCTGAAGGCGATGCCATTCACACACACTCACCTCACTTCCTTGCTTGATTTGCCGACAGTCACACCCCAAACATTTCACGACTACAACACAAATTATTTGATGTCCAATTCATTTATTAGTTCTAGTCTTACATGGTTTGAATGGAGTGCACACGTATTCTTTTTCTTTCTTTCTCCCTTGTCCTCTTCGGCAGCTTGGGCAAACAATATTATGTTATTGAGAGTCTTCCGGTGTCAGAACAGTTTTTACTCTTGCAAAATACAATACCCTTTTTAATTGCTGCATATACTATTTACAGTTATCACACTGATCCAAACAATTTCTTAATGGTGTTAGATTAAATGAGCCTGAGCAGCTCTATCTAGACAGTAGCATGCTTTTCAAGCAGGAGTTTAAATTAGCAAGTAGGCAATACAACAAAACACAACAAAAACAAAAAAGGATTTTGATAATTGAAAGAACATAAATTAACAAAGAAACAATAGAAGAACATGATTTTGCAAGTTGAACAAAGAATAGCAGAAAATAAGAAACATCAGCAGCACATCTCATTGATGAGGAGTGGAAGTGTGTGTGCGTGTGTGTGGTTGGAACTGTGGCGACAACCCGGGGCCTGAGCCACCAGGTCCGGGACACCGCCACCCCGGCGGCACCCCAGACCCGGGAAGGCCCCAGAGAGCCACGGCCCAACCCAGAAGGCCCCAGACGGAGAGTGCAGAGAAGACCCCACAATTGAAGGATACAGGGCTCAGAGTACCAGGGGCGCAGAGTACCAGGGGCACAGAATACCAGGGGCGCAGGGGACTAGGGTACCAGGGGCGCAGAGTACCAGGGGCGCAGGGTACCAGGGGCACAGGCCCCGACCCAAGCCCAGACTGGTCGGAGTAAGGCTCCCTGGCCAAGCGGACCCAGAGCCGCCCCAATCCTGGCAGCAAAGCCCAATGCACCCCCGGTGCCACCCACCCCACCCCAGCCCACCTCTTGTCTGAGTTGGTTGTACCCAGCAACTATGTACGGTACAGGCCCTGCTGGTTCGTTTTGGGAGGTCAGTTTGTTTGTCTGTTTGCAAAAGGCACATTTCAAATCATCACTCAAGTCATCAGGACGTTCCAGTATTTGGTCAAAGCTTTCCTTTGAAGCAACTTTTCTACAACTGTGGATGTGTATTGCAACTGCACTGTTGCCACACGAGGAAGACGTTGCTGGTCGGTCTCATCCAGTAGCAGTCCAGTAGAATAAAAGCAGCTCCACCAGTGAGGTGGGAAAACCGCCTGTCTGCAAAGCTAGAGGGTTATAGCGCCACCGACAAAAACATCTTCTAAAAGCACCCACAGTACATATTTCTCCTACATCTATGAAACGTGATGGGTTAGTATTATCTGTGCAATTTTTTGGGGCGATTTTTGTCATATTCACGAATGAACAGTCCTTGGGGCAAAACTCTACATGCCTCAAATGTGATCAGCGCAACAGTCCTTCCTGATGAAAAGTTCTTAAAAATCTTCTACAAAGGCCTGAAGGTGTGTCCACAGCCACACCACAGGGTTTGACATTCGCCGTGAAACATGAAGTTCAGTATAAATAGCCTGAACGTGGTCCGATCTGCCTCAAATGTAACATTTGGAGCAGATATGGGGTCTGACAGCCATGTGACAATATCCAAACTCGATAACAGCGCCACCAGCTGGAAACAGCAATTACAGTGTAAATAGCCTGTAAAGTTCTGTAAGGAACTCATCCTAAAAGGTCATTCCAAATGACCTCCAACTTGGCCAGTTGACACAAGCATTCGTAGGCAAAGGTTAGGAAAATCTTCCGTAGGAGTCTGAGGGCGGAGCCTAACTTTAATGTTCACTGTGAAAAGGGAAGTGCAGTGTAAATAGCCTGAACATGGTCCCGTTGGCCTCAAACTTGGCACTGTGATGCCTTGCCTCAGCTTGGCGTCAGTGGGAGAAAGAAATATTAGTTTTCATGATGGACCAGCAGGGGGCGACAATTCACCTGTTAGCTGTGTCTGACTTGATAAGACTTCATTTCCAGGGATTTTCCTCACAGGAGGAATCCAACAGAAAAGGAGTATAAAGGAGCCTTAAAATTACACATAGTCACATAACAGGCACACATATAAATCCATCTTAAAAAAAAATCGACAATCAGAGTATAATAGAGCCTCGATGTGACGACAGATTTACACGGCTGTGATCAGATCCACACTCAGATACAGGTTATAAAGTTTGCACCATGTTCAGGCTATTCACAATACAATTCCGGGATTGGCTCCAGTACCACGCAACCATGAACAGGACAGAAGGGTATAGAAGATAGAGCGATGCATGACATTAGTTGACATCAACAGAAGATGCAATTTACACTACAATGTGTTCAGTCAGCTTCTTCTACCATTTCATTTTCAGCATGGTCGGTTTTTACAGCTTCTGTGAATGAGTTGCAATCGTCATCGTCTGTGCAGTCCATGGAGTTGACCCGGCAGTACTGCATTGTGGGTCTCTTCCCAACCCCGAGGGACCCCGAGGGGCTCAGGCCACGTTGGGCTCCAGGACCGGGTTGTCGGCACCCACTGGCAGCCTGCCGCCTCTGGACCGCCTCAGGCTCCAGCTCCGCATCCTGCTGTGGTACCTTTCTGAATCCACGCCGGCCATCTGAGGCGACGCGCGGCGAGGAGACGGATGCATGGTGTTGTGCAGAACTCGAAGCAGCAGCCTACCGGAAGCAACACAACAGTTAGTTCTGTTAGTTCTGTGGCCACACAGCAGAGTGAGGAAACACCAGCAACAATCGCAACGTCTTTCTCAACCTCTCCACGGCTACAATGACTTTCAGCCACGCTGCCCCCGGGGAAATCACCAACAAAACCCCCGACATTGTTTCTTCCATCATATGGAATTTATTTATTTATTTATTTGTTCATGTTATTTCATGCCATTTCACAAAATATATATATATATATATATATATATATATATATATATATATATATATATATATATATACATACACACACACATATATATATATATATACATATATATATATATACATATATATACATATACATATACATATATATACATATACATATATATACATATATATATATATAGTGAAATGGCATGAAATAACATGAACAAATATAATAATAATACATATATATATATATATATATATATATATATATATACATATATATAATTTGTCATCCATACATGAACAAAAGGGGAACAGAGAGAAGATGAATCTTGTGTCATCTGTTCCTATTAGCACTTTTCAATAAAATAAAATCAATTCGATTCCCCATCATCCCCATCATCCCCCCCCCCCCCCCCCCCCCCCTCCCCCGACTCCTCACCAGGTCACACAACAACAAAAACAGCCTCCTTTTGTCAACAGTTACAGTAAAAACATTTTTTCAATTCTTTTCATCGTCTCTCAAAATTTTCTGTTCGTACATTTTCTTAAATTTGTAAACATTTCAACAACATTTAAATTCCACACTTAAAGAGTTCCACAGTTTTACTCCATGAACAGATGGACATTTCTGTTTCAACGACGTCGTGCAAACATTTGTTCTGAAAATTATATTTTCTCCTCTAGCAAACGGTTTGTGCAACAAAATTACTTTGAACCTCGTTTGGCAATTTTTTTTTGTTTTGCTTTCCACATAATAATCAAAATGTTTAAGTCGACAAGGTCCTTAACTTTAAGAAGTTTATTTTCAATAAATAAAGGATTGGTGTGTTCTCTATAACCTTTCTTACTGATGATTCTAATTGCTCTATTTTGCAACAGGAATAACTTTGTTGATATCTACAATAGTGATGAATTGTGATAATTAAACTCTTCGGTAAATAATACTGATGTCTTTGTGCTCTGGGAATTAAACACCATTGCTTTTGGCTTTTTGAACTCGATTTCAAACACACACACAGTTTGCTGGAGGAAACTGAAGAAACGTGACGGAAAAGCAAATTCCTAATTTTTCACGATGTTAGTTCTTCTGACTTGTGTCCATTTATCTCCAGACTTGATGTAATGGTGAAATAATGAAGTGAAAGATGATCTGTTGTCAACACTGGAAAAGTAGGACTCATGCGACTGGAGAATATGTTGAATATTAAGTCAATGGAAACATTTATGGCAGTTCATTTTATGACAAATTCAAATGTCGACATCAATCACAGTGATCGCTAAGCTGTTGATGTGACATGTCTCCATAACTTAGCCTTAAAAACCACGGAATCCTTGGATTAGTTGTTATACCAGAAACCGTTAAAACGTCACATCTTTACATGAAGTGTCTTATACTTCTAATAGATCATCATCTGCTTTTACTCACAGCTGCTCAAACATTAATTGTGCAAAACAATACATCTGTAAACGATTTATTGTAACGCGATGATTTTAGCTGAGTTTGAAGTTATTGCTGTTAAGAGGAGCAGAGATGATACATGAGATGATGAACATGCACAGGATGTGTTCTAGCTTCAGGACTGTTGTGATGAACTGAACATGACACTACATATGTTGAGTATATAAAGAGAGTACCTGGGTAAGAGAGCCGTCACAGTAGTGAGAGCACATATGATGTAGAAGAGCGATCCAGACATCTGGAGTGTTTCCACCCCCAGCGGGTTGGTTGGGGGGCTGCAGCTCACGCAATACACACTGAAGAGCAGCACAACGAGGAAGTAGGAGGCGCCACTGAGCAGCAGCACCAGCATGTGAATCCACGTCTACACAACACAGTGGGGAAAACACAGCAGGCTGTTTTCACTCAACACACTGGACATGGACGTCACTCAGTTTCTGCTCCAGGTAGAAAAGAATTCACACAAGATCAAGTTTAAAGACTTTAGGTGGCGCTGAGTCTGACCAGGTTGCTGCTCTCGATGACTTGGTGCAGCAGAATGATGAGGAGCGCTGAGGCGTTGATTGGAGAGCCGAGCGACAGTTCCCCGACATCCGATCCCGCCAGCGCCTCAAGAAACATCACAACAGTGGAACTATGAGCAAACAGCAGGAACTTCAACTACGTACTTACATGAATGATACTATGAGACTGAGTTCACCGCTCAGAACAAGGGTTGAAAATCAAATAAATATTACTCAGCTCCAAACATTAACTGTACATGTAAAAACTAAAAATAGCTTGTCTCCGGGGCTTGGCGGGAATTTAGTTGGAAAAATATTGCTAGATTTTTCATAACTCCAAAAATAAGGACGAAAGTGGCGTCAGCACAACAACCATGGAGGAGACAGTGTGGACACGTTAATGCAGATCACACACATATATTCTGGTCCTGTCACACACTACAGGTGTGGTCCTGTCACACACTGCAGGTGTGTTGGGAACAAATATATATTGTGGTCCTGTCACACACTACAGGTGTGTTGGGAACAAATATATATTCTGGTCCTGTCACACACTGCAGGTGTGTTGGGAACAAATATATATTGTGGTCCTGTCACACACTACAGGTGTGTTGGGAACAAATATATATTCTGGTCCTGTCACACACTACAGGTGTGTTGGGAACAAATATATATTCTGGTCCTGTCACACACTACAGGTGTGTTGGGAACAAATATATATTCTGGTCCTGTCACACACTGCAGGTGTGTTGGGAACAAATATATATTCTGGTCCTGTCACACACTACAGGTGTGTTGGGAACAAATATATATTCTGGTCCTGTCACACACTACAGGTGTGTTGGGAACAAATATATATTCTGGTCCTGTCACACACTACAGGTGTGTTGGGAACAAATATATATTCTGGTCCTGTCACACACTACAGGTGTGTTGGGAACAAATATATATTGTGGTCCTGTCACACACTACAGGTGTATTGGGAACAAATATATATTGTGGTCCTGTCACACACTACAGGTGTGTTGGGAACAAATATATATTGTGGTCCTGTCACACACTACAGGTGTGTTGGGAACACATATATATTCTGGTCCTGTCACACACTACAGGTGTATTGGGAACAAATATATATTCTGGTCCTGTCACACACTACAGGTGTGTTGGGAACAAATATATATTGTGGTCCTGTCACACACTACAGGTGTGTTGGGAACACATATATATTCTGGTCCTGTCACACACTACAGGTGTGTTGGGAACAAATATATATTCTGGTCCTGTCACACACTACAGGTGTGTTGGGAACAAATATATATTCTGGTCCTGTCACACACTACAGGTGTGTTGGGAACAAATATATATTCTGGTCCTGTCACACGCTACAGGTGTGTTGGGAACAAATATATATTGTGGTCCTGTCACACGCTACAGGTGTGTTGGGAACAAATATATATTCTGGTCCTGTCACACACTACAGGTGTGTTGGGAACAAATATATATTCTGGTCCTGTCACACACTACAGGTGTGTTGGGAACAAATATATATTCTGGTCCTGTCACACACTACAGGTGTGTTGGGAACAAATATATATTCTGGTCCTGTCACACACTGCAGGTGTATTGGGAACAAATATGGCAGCGTTTACAAAAAGTAACAGGATATCAGTTCCCCAAAACTTGTAAGATGCTGTATTTGGGAAACATAACTCACAATGTGATACAAAGAGAAGACGTATAACTGTTTAAGATGTTACTAACAGCAAGCAGGAAAGTGATCAGCAGATTATGGTACAAAGTGGAGCCGCCGACCCGGAGCAGTGGTTACGGGTTGTTGAGGAAATATTTGTAATGGAGAGACTCTATCACAAACTAAGATTACAGGAGTCTCAATTTGAAGAAAAGTGGGAAAAATTGACTTATTTCAGGAGGACAGAAGAGGACAGAAGAGGACAGAAGAGGATAGAAGGGGACAGAAGGGGACAGAAGGGGACAGAAGAGGACAGAAGGGGACAGAAGAGGACAGAGAGGACAGAAGAGGACAGAAGAGGACAGAAGGGGACAGAAGGGGACAGAAGAGGACAGAAGGGGACAGAAGAGGACAGAGAGGACAGAAGGGGACAGAAGAGGACAGAGAGGACATAAGAGGACATAAGAGGACAGAAGGGGACAGAAGGGGACAGAAGAGGACAGAAGGGGACAGAAGAGGACAGAGAGGACAGAAGGGGACAGAAGAGGACAGAGAGGACAGAAGAGGACAGAAGAGGACAGAAGGGGACATAAGAGGACAGAAGAGGACAGAAGGGGACAGAAGGGGACAGAAGAGGACAGAAGGGGACAGAAGAGGACAGAAGGGGACAGAAGAGGACACCGCCACCACTGGACAATAGAGAGTTTGGTTGATGAAAGATGGATAGATTTTGTATATTTGTTTTGCCCCGACACTGTAACTGTGAAAACTGAAAAATTTCAGTTCAAAGTTTAAAGTAAAAAAAATAAAAAATAAAGCTTGTAAAAACTAGTACCTAAACTCGGCTGTTTTAAAACAGCTTCTAATCTCATCAAGGAACACCTTCGGACTTTTGTTTTCCCCCCAAAATAGAAACGATTTAGGTTTAGAATTTTTTATTTTTTTGTATGTATGTAATATTGTTCTGTAGTTCTGTTTCACATGGGTTCTATTATGACAGACGTGACAGTGAGAACTTACCAAGTAAGGCACAAAGAAGCAAATGAGACTTTGGTAAAAACCATCCAGGACCGTGAGCCAGAACATCTGAGGGCTGAAGAGCTGCAGACAAACACAAACCACTGAGAGTTTCTTCACACAGTGAGCAGAGCTGATCGACTCAAAACCTCCAAGAAAGCATCAATCAGGCGTAAATAACACATTCATAACAAGACATTTCTATTCACCAGACGATCTGTACAAGACAGCAATGCAGCTCTTCAGGAGCTTACGGTGCATCTGGAACGTCTTCACAGGGCTTCACTTTTTACACATTAGTTATAATACAGCTTCATTCCAAAATGTATTAAATTCATTCATTCATTCATTGTTTTACCTCAAACACTCCATAATGAAAATGTGAAAAAAGTTTGAGAGATTTTTGTAAATGTATTAAAAATAAAAAACTCAGAAATCACATGTACCGTATTTTCCGCACTATAAGGTACACCAGATTATAAAGCGCACCTACATTTATTGACATAATTTACAACTTTGTTCATATATAAGGCGCACCGCTCTATAAGGCGCATGGAATAGACCAGTGGTCAGTAACCTTTATAGCTCAAAGCCATTAGGTTACATTTTCCACTGATTCTAACACCCAGAGAGGTGCACACACTTTATTTTGATAGTCCTACCTGCAGCCTATGCCAGGACGAGACTACACACAAAACCTTCTTCACTGCTGGTTGACAACTTACAACTACCGGTAATAAACTAAACTACATGAACTAAGCAACAAAAACACAACACAACACAATTATTACCGACACCACAAACCAAATAGAACCCCCAATAACTACATTTAAAACACCACAAACAGGAACTCCCATAATTCATTGCAGCTATCGGCTGCACTGAGGAGCTCAGGATGCAAGGCATGATGGGAATTCATGTTTTGTGTTGTTGGAGGTTATTGTGGGTTGTTGTTGGGCTTGGTGTTGTGTTGATTGTGTTAATGTGTTTTTGTTCCCCAGTTTAGGGAGGAATTATTTCATCTAGTTTATTTTGGTTTGTTAGAATGTTGGTGTGCAACCATGAGTGATGAAGGTGTTGTGTGGAGTGTCGTCCGCTCTGAAGATCCAGTTGTGAAGTTAGAGTTGTCAAAATAAAAGCTTCTGGTTGTTTAGCTGTCAAATAGCAGTCTCAAGTAGTGCAATTCTTCCATATACAAGGCGCACCGGGTTATAAGGTGCGGCTATAAGGTTGTAAGGCGCACTGGCAGCTTTTGAGAAAATTTGAGGTATTTAGGTGCCTTATAGGGCGGAAAATACGGTACATAAGAATTCACAGCCTTTGCCACGGAGCTCAAAATTGAGGTCAGGTGCTTCCTGTTCCCAATGACCATCCTTGAAATGTTTCTGCAGCTTGATTGGAGTCACCAGCGGTCAATTCAGTTGATTGGACGTGATTTGGAAAGGCACAATCTTCTACATAAGGTCCCACAGTTGACTGCATGTCACAGTTGTTGTCTCGGGGCACACATCTGGAGAAGGTTACAAAAAAGGTCTGCTGCTTTGAAGGTCCCACTGAGCCTCCATCATCCATCAGTGGAAGAATTGTGAACCACTGGGACTCTTTCTAGAGCTGGCCATCGAAAGTGAGCGATCGGGAGAGAAGGGCCTTAGTCAGGGACGTGACGAAGAACCTGATGGTCAGTCTGTCAGAGCACTAGAGTGTTTCTGTGGAGAGAGGAGAAGCTTCCAGAAGGACAACCACCTCTGCAGCAATCCACCAGTCAGGTCTGTATGGTAGAGTGGCCAGACAGAAGCCACACTTTAGTACAAGGCACATGGCAGCCTGCCTGGAGCCAAAACGCACCTAAAAGACTCTCAGACCACGAGAAGCAAAGTTCTATGATCGAGTGAGACAAAGATCAAACTCTTTGGTGTGAAGAACTGGTGTCACATTTGGAGGAAATGTGCCACAAATGGTACGCTCATCACCAGGCCAATACTGTCCCTATAGTAAAGCATAGTGGTGTCAGCATCCTGCTGTAGGGACGTCTGTTCCACCCACAGGAACTGCAAGACTAGTCAGGATAGAGGGAAAGATGAATGCAGCAATGCACAGAGACCTCCTGGCTGAAAAGCTGCTCCAGACCACTGTTGACCTTCAGCTTTCAGCTGGACAACTCCCTGAAGCACAGCCAGGATATCAGAGGAGGACGACTCTCAGGACAACTGATTTCCCTTGAGGGGCACAGCCAGAGCCCAGGCTTCAATCCAACTGAAGATCTCTGGAGAGATCTGAAAAGAGCTGTGTGGTGACGCTTCCCATCACACCTGATGGAACTTGACACATTCTGCAAAGACGAATGGGCAAAACTGCTCTGCTCAGCTCAATTCAATTCAACTTTACTTATACAGCACCAAATACAACACAGTCATCTCTGGGTGCTTTGAACAGAAAAAAACCCAACAAATCCACATTACAAGTAAATTCATTGCCACTGTTGGAAGGAAAAACTCTTTTAACAGGAAGAAACCTTTGCAGAAACCAGACTCAGAGGTTTGTGCAGACCAGTTGGGGCGAGGGGATCGAGGAGAGGACAGGCTTGATAGACAGACAGACAGATGTGTGGGGATACATCCAGAGGTGTGCCAGGCTTGTGGCGTCATTCACAAAAAGGCTTGAGGCTGCAATTGCTGCCAAAGGTGCATCAACAAAGTATCGAGCAATGGCTGTGAATACTTTCTTCGTTTTCTTTACTCTTAATAACTTTGCAAAAATCTCCTAAAAATGTATTTCACGTTGTCATTATGAGGCGTTGTGTGGAGAATTTTGAGGAAGAAAATGAATTTAATACATTTTGGGAAAAGGCCGTAACATAACAAAATGTGGAAAAAGTGAAACACAGAGAATACGTTCTGGATTTGTTTTTCATTTATTGAAAAGAAATGTAGTAAGGCGAACCAGACAGACTCTTGTAAGAAGGCACTGGCAACTAAACACCACCATTAATAAAGGCTTAGTGTTCGAATCGAATGTAATGATTTGAATTCACGAGGATTTCAGTTTTCCCATGATTGAGGGGATTTAGGAGGAGGAGATACTGACCAACATCTCAAACTGGAAGCTTGTCTTAAATGCGTAAAGGCCTGGATGAGATGCAACTTTCTGCTTCTGAACTCATGTAAAACAGAAGTTTTTATATTTGGACCAAACATCTGAGAGAGAAACGGCAGTGGACGGTATCACTTTGACCTCCAGGACCACGGTGAGGAACCTGGAAGTCACGATGGACCAGGAAGATCCTTCAACTGTCTGCAGGACGGCCTTGTTTCACCTGGAATGTCTCTAAAACCATCAACACGTTGACTCAGGATGATGCTGAGAAATAAATACAAGCATTTGTTACTTCCACAATAGACTATTTCAAGTCTCTATTATCAGGTTATCTAATAACTGCTTAAAAGGTCTTCAACTGATTCAAGACGCAGCAGGACGAGTCTTGACAGGCAGGAGAGAACACAGTCTGTCTGTTCTCTCTGCTTGTCTGACAGCAGAACTCAAAGTTTGTGGTTTGAGCCTGAGCAGGTGAATTTACGGCAATTAGTGTGTTGTTTGTTGCTCTCTGTCCTCTCTTTTTCTTCACCTCCGAGGAGTTTTCTTCTGGTTGAAAGGGGGATTTACCTTTCTGCCGTCTCCACTATTTGTCTGTTAAGATAACTAAGCAGAACTGAGGAGCCATGTGGTCTCATTTAAATATCCATATTGAGAGAAAATACTGAAAAAGACACCATACAGACCAATGACAAGTAAACTGGAACAGTCCCGGAAATGTGAACCACATACTGCAGAGAGCAACACAACACACATCACAGAAACAGCAATAATGACAACGTCATTATTTAACTTCGGGAAGTTCTGGACTCTGAACATAAGCAAACAACCTCCATTTCAGATCCTGCGTCATGACAACATGGAGCCTCAGAAACCAGAAGAAGAGACAGTTATCATACAGGAGAGGTGAAGTAAACATCAGAGATGCTTTGCTACAAGCCGCTACTGCAGGAGCTACGCTAGCAATGGTGCAAATCTGCTTCCAAGAGGGTTTCTGGGAGAATCCATGGTGTTGGAACCTTCCACATCATCAGCAGGGATCTCAGGTCTGAGGTGTTTCACCTCTTAACCTGAACACCTCTTAACCTAAACGCCTCTTAACCTAAACGCCTCTTAACCTGAACGCCTCTTAACCTGAACGCCTCTTAACCTGAACACCTCTTAACCTAAACACCTCTTAACCTAAACACCTCTTAACCTGAACACCTCTTAGCCTGAACACCTCTTAACCTGAACACCTCTTAACCTGAACACCTCTTAACCTAAACGCCTCTTAACCTAAACACCTCTTAACCTGAGCACCTCTTAACCTGAACACCTCTTAACCTGAACACCTCTTAACCTAAACGCCTCTTAACCTAAACACCTCTTAACCTGAACACCTCTTAACCTGAACACCTCTTAACCTAAACGCCTCTTAACCTGAACACCTCTTAACCTGAACACCTCTTAACCTAAACACCTCTTAACCTGAACACCTCTTAGCCTGAACACCTCTTAACCTGAACACCTCTTAACCTGAACACCTCTTAACCTAAACGCCTCTTAACCTAAACACCTCTTAACCTGAACACCTCTTAACCTGAACACCTCTTAACCTAAACACCTCTTAACCTGAACACCTCTTAACCTGAACGCCTCTTAACCTGAACACCTCTTAACCTAAACGCCTCTTAACCTAAACACCTCTTAACCTGAACACCTCTTAACCTAAACACCTCTTAACCTGAACACCTCTTAACCTAAACGCCTCTTAACCTAAACACCTCTTAACCTAAACGCCTCTTAACCTAAACACCTCTTAACCTAAACACCTCTTAACCTAAACACCTCTTAACCTGAGCACCTCTTAACCTGAGCACCTCTTAACCTGAACACCTCTTAACCTAAACACCTCTTAACCTGAACACCTCTTAACCTGAGCACCTCTCAACCTAAACACCTCTTAACCTGAACACCTCTTAACCTGAACACCTCTTAACCTAAACACCTCTTAACCTGAACACCTCTTAACCTAAACACCTCTTAACCTGAACACCTCTTAGCCTGAACACCTCTTAACCTGAACACCTCTTAACCTGAACACCTCTTAACCTAAACACCTCTTAACCTGAACACCTCTTAACCTAAACACCTCTTAACCTGAACACCTCTTAACCTGAACACCTCTTAACCTGAACACCTCTTAACCTAAACACCTCTTAACCTGAACACCTCTTAACCTGAACACCTCTTAACCTAAACACCTCTTAACCTGAACACCTCTTAACCTAAACACCTCTTAACCTAAACACCTCTTAACCTAAACACCTCTTAACCTATACACCTCTTAACCTGAACACCTCTTAACCTGAACACCTCTTAACCTAAACACCTCTTAACCTAAACACCTCTTAACCTAAACACCTCTTAACCTATACACCTCTTAACCTGAACACCTCTTAACCTGAACACCTCTTAACCTGAACACCTCTTAACCTGAACACCTCTTAACCTGAGCACCTCTTAACCTGAACACCTCTTAACCTGAACACCTCTTAACCTGAACACCTCTTAACCTGAACACCTCTTAACCTACACGCTTCTTAACCTGAACACCTCTTAACCTGAACACCTCTTAACCTGAACACCTCTTAACCTGAACACCTCGCCTGAGTGGGGCAGCGAAGACTGATTAGTCTTCATTTGCTGAAGGGTTCCAGCTGTGGGCTCTGTTCAGCCATAGGCATCTCGAGCTGGACTCGGCTGCTGCTGCTGCTGCTGCTGCGTCTTTGATGGTTTTGTTTTAGCTGTTTGGGCCCCTGGCCCATCTTCTATAGGAAGTGGCACACCGACTTTGTAGGGAAACCACGGCAGACGACTTCAATGGGGTCGCTGGTTGCATGCCACCCCTTTAAAACAGCTTTGTCCCCGCGCCAGGCGTGACCCGCCCCGGGGACAGTGGCAGGTGGGGAGTTTGACTGGAGCGGGACACCTGTCCAACGGTAACGCAGGTGTCCTAAGGCGACTCAGGGAGGACAGAAACCTCCCGTGGAGCAGGAGGCCAAAAGCTCGCTTGATCTTGATTTCCAGTATGAAGACAGACCGTGAAAGCGGCGCCTCACCATTCTTCTGACTTTTTGGGTTTTAAGCAGAACGTGTCAGAAAAGTGACCACAGGGAGAACTGGCTTGTGGCGGCCAAGCGTTCATAGCGACGTCGCTGTTCGATCCTTCGATGTCGCTCTTCCTATCATTGAGAAGCAGAATTCACCAAGCGTTGGATTGTTCACCACTAATAGGGAAGGTGAGCTGGTTAGACCGGAGTGAGACAGGCTAGTTTTACCCTACTGATGATGTGTTGTTGCCATAGTAATCAACAACACATCATGGTGCTTTTTTGTTCAGTTGGTGGATGGAGCCTCTCTTCCCAGGGCACCATGACCTCGGCCACTATGATGGTCTTCATGCTCCTGGATAAAAGGACTGCATCTGTTCGAAGTGAGGTGACTGCTACGTCTTGCGGGAAGACAAGCTTCTTCTTCAGGTCCACTTTCCAATCTCAATCTAGAAGGTGGATTCTTGACCGCCATGCTAGTCTTATGGGCCTCGTCTCCTTTCCTCACAAACATTGTGGTTTTGTTTGGTTGGGCCTGCTTGTTCTTGGCTTCAACTCGCTGCTGTTCCAGCGAATTTAGCAATTTCCTCGAGGACCTTGTCGTGTCTCCATGTGTCCCTTCTGCCCTTCTGCCAATGCCTTTGGTCAGTATGTGCTTCAGTGTACAGGCGACGGCTCCACGCTGCTTGCAAGATGGATCTTCCTCTCCGCCCTGGACCATCAGGTTTCTTGGGGTTCGCAGCAGATCAGTCACAGAGCGCATGTTTCCTGTGAGCTTCCCCTTGAAGACACTGAGGCTCCTTGACTTTTATGGTTTGAACTGCAGGTGTCACCGAATGGCCATTTTTTTTAAAGTGTACTCAGAACCTTTAGTAACAGGTGCAGAGCTTCTATCAAAAGGGCCATGGAAATGGTGCATCCTGCCTTGATGCCCTTCTCGAGCCTTTGCCATTTGGTGGTGACACTTCCTGCAGTGACTCTCATCTGCAGTGCATCCAGACCAGCTTGTTGGGCTTGCAGTGAGGTGGGAGGAGCAGGAGAAACATATTTGACCTTATGTAACAGGAAAGACGTCTGAGAAGTTCTGCAAAAGTGCACTGATCACCACAAGAGCCCATCTGGTGTCCACCCACCTTACAGATGTTGTTTAAAACAAATAGTCCTGTAAAATAAAGTCACTTTATATTCAGTCCTAAAGAGTCAATAAATTGAATCTGTACATTGCACACAATGCACATCTCACTTTCTAACTAATATTTTGCACTGCTCTGTTATTTTATTTTATATTTTATTTGATTTTATTCTATTTTCTTGTGTATATACTTATTTATTTATGTATGTCGGCACCAGGGTAGACGGCAAAGTAAGAATTTCATTACACTGTGAAACCTGGCTTTTACTGTGGAAATGACAAATAAAACACCTTGAACCTTGAAATGATCAAACAAATCACACATATTGGGTACGATCTGGAGTAAAAGCGAGGGGAAAAAGAACCTCACTTCTTATAACCTTTCTGAACTTCTGGGATGAAAGACTTTCCATGGTGGAGTGATGAGGCAGTGTAGTGGTGCCACATCTCTGACTGGCATGTGCGTCTCTGTACCTTGCAGGTCTGTGGGGTCTGGTACAGCTCCGGTTCCCCCATCAGGGCGTCTGCAGGAGCGTTTTGGTCAAGGATGCCGTAGACGAGCGGAGGAACGGAGGTGAAGAGGAGGTTGAAGAGGATGAGCACCCAGGAGTTGGTCATGACGCCTCCAGAGAAACCACAGAAGAACTGGTACCAGAACAGCAGGTTCACGTACATCTGCATGACGAAAACACAGCCTGCCGTAGTGAGATTTCTCTGAGATCAACTGCTTATGCACACAAAAAGATGCTCACATGGACAGTTTTAATAATAAAAAAAAACATTACCTTCTACTTTTTACTTTTAATTATGTCAATTTGTGCTCGATCACACTTAAAAAAAATTACAAATGATTGTTTCAAGGGTAATGGATCACTTTAAGCACATTTAAATTATGTATGAATCAAAATTATTTAAATTTATGAAGTTCTTGTGGGAGAAACTTTCAGGAGATTACAGTTAATCCAATATTTCCATCTTATTTTAATTTTATTTGCAACCCTAACAAGCTACTTTCCAAAAGGACTCTTAATTTGTGAATAAAATAGGCTTAAAATGGCTAAAACCAATAGAATGGTAAAAGGGAAAAATTACTACATTTATTAAAATGGCTGAATCCACACAAAAAATCAGATTTACACTATTTGATCCTCATTTTAAAGTTTTAACATGTTTTGTGGCTCCAGATGAATTTTATTTGGTTTTAGGTCATCAAAGTTAGTCTTCATATCTGAACTGATCAATGTAGTGGGGGAAAAAAAGTTTTCCCCACCAGTGATTAAAAAAATGTTTTTCAAAGGAAATGTTATATTCAACATTTTAGAGAGCAGAAGAAAACTTCTCACCACATTTTTATAGATGAAGTACAGGATCATGTTGGCGAGACGGGAGTAACACCAGTGGCCGTGGACCAGCAGCAGCTTACTGAGGTGTTTAAACCGGGAAATGGCAAAGTCGCTGGACATCACAGCCTGAGGAGGAAATATGGGAAACTGAAATCAACGATAATCCTACAACGTCACAAAGCTTCAAATTCTCCTCACCTAGTCTTTTTTGTTCTGATTAAAGTGAGAGAAAAACACAACAACAGAAGAAACTTTACATGTAGCAGCTTTATGACGGAGTGTTCAGGATGTTACCTGCATTCCTTCCTGTCCAGAAATCCCAACGCCGACATCAGCCACCTGGATCATGCTCACATCATTGGCACCGTCACCTGTACAGAGTTATTCTGCCTTTCAAACTATGTTTAACTGTATAAATCAGGGGTGTCAAACATGTGGCCCGGGGGCCAGAAGCGGCCCGCCACAGGATCTAATCCGGCCGCCATGGGATTTTTGTTTTTTGTTTTTTTAAATATAAATATGAAAACTGACAGAGGCTGATCTAAAAACACTAGATCGGCAAAAATGACATTGAAAACCGCCCTTGGTCAGGATTAATTAATGCATCTGTGGAGGTCACACAACGCAACACCTTTCACAATAAAGGTGTTTTAATCCTGAATAAAAATACGATATCCAGATATCCAGACTGAGGTTTTTTTTGGTGCAAATATAATATCTGATTAACTTTAATATGTAACTTTCAGAATCGACAGGTGAAGTCTTGCAGTTACAAAAGAATCAAAAGAAGGAAAGACTTTGACATTTGTCCATATCTGCAGTTTAACATGTGATGTTTGACTTGTTGGACCTCCAGAGGTCAGATCAGGTGGATGTGGCCCCTCAACTGAAACCAGTTTGACCCCCCTGGTATAAGACCATCAACAGCCACAGTACATCAGACCCATGCAGTCTCCGTCCTCACCAACAGACAGCGTCATGACGCCGAGCCGGGTCCGGACCAGCTGGACCACCTGACTCTTCTGCAGAGGAGTGGAGCGGCAGCAGATCACCACCTTGCAGTGGCGGATCAGCTCCAGGAAGCTGCTGCTCAGCTCCTCCTGCAGAGCCCAGTCCAGAGTCCGGCCATCGATGATGAGGATGAAGGCCGCCACCCCCCCAGAGGAAGAGTCCTGTCCTCCAGGCTCACGTGTCCCCGTGTCCCCACTGGCCTGGACTTCCACTTTGAGCTCCTCCAGCAGAGGAGCACACGCCTCCTGCAGCGGAATGCAAGACACGGCAAAACAGTGCCGTTAACTCCTGAAGCAAGGCTTTGGTCCACGTAGGTGAAGAAAGAATTATTATATTTTATCGTGCACAACTGCTGATTAATCATGCGCATCCGCTAAAGGTGAAGGAATACACATGAGCTGCATATAATCCACTGTGCTTAGCATGTCTGCAGAGATACAGGAAACTGTTGGCCTTACAGGACACTTTGCAACTTTGGGGGCCTCGCTTCTGTCACCTCTGGATAGAAAAGGTCAGAAACACTGGTTGCAGTATGTCAGGCGTAACAAATGTTCTTTTGTGGTTTAAGTTCTACACTGAAGTGTCATAGATACAACTCCTCGAAGTAATGGACGTTGCATTAACTTTGGGGTATTTCCACGTGGGGAAAATGGTTGAATAGCATGGCTGAATGTGACTCGGGGCGTCTGATGAGCCCGAGATCTCGTTTCATTCCATGTATTCTACCTGAAGGTGATTAATAAATGCTTCCTCAGATCAATTGATTTCCTGTCTGTTCATCGAATTCAACCAACACGAATTTAAACT
>NC_137666.1:23453439-23523439 GCF_963422515.1 Blennius ocellaris | reverse complement strand
ATGTTGATGTTCTAACCCAGGGGTCGGCAACCTTTAACGCTCCAAGACCCATTTGGTCCCATTTTCCACTGAACACAACACCCAGAGAAACACACATTTTATTTTGACAGTCCCCCAGGAAGACCCTGCCAGGAGGACACGACACACAAAACCTTCTTCACTGCTGGTTGACAACTTACAACTAATAAACTAAACTACATGAACTAAACAAACACAACACAATAATTAGCAACACTACAAATCTAACATAACCCCCAATAATGACTTTTAAAACACGACAAACAGAAACTCCCATAATGCATTGCAGCTCTCAGCTCCTTTATCGCTACACATTATTAAAATGGAAGATAAATGTGGGAGATGTGGATTGTTAGAACCATGAGTGTGATGGTGTGTCTTTAATGTCCTGTAGTTGTTGTGGAATTCACTAGAATGTTCCGTCACTCTCAACAAGTCTGGAATGAACCTCCTGGAACTGTCGGCTTTTACTGTGAAAGGTACAGGAAGCTCCCAGCTTCAGACACCAGTTGAGCCGCTGTCATGACCTGCAGCCGCAATTCTACCTTCTTCATCCATTATTGTTGTAATGACGTTACATCACTGCTCGTTCACCACCCTACATTTTACCACTCTTTGTAGGGACTGCGCTCTGGGTGGCTTTGCCTCCTTACGTCTCTCTCTGGGTGGCTTTGCCTCCTTACGTCCCTCTCTGGATGGCCTTGCCTCCTTACGTCCCTCTCTGGGTGGCTCTGCCTCCCTACGTCCCTCTCTGGGTGGCTTTGCCTCCTTACGTCCCTCTCTGGGTGGCTTTGCCTCCTTACGTCCCTCTCTGGGTGGCCTTGCCTCCTTACGTCCCTCTCTGGGTGGCCTTGCCTCCTTACGTCCCTCTCTGGGTGGCCTTGCCTCTTTACGTCCCTCTCTGGGTGGCCTTGCCTCCTTACGTCCCTCTCTGGGTGGCCTTGCCTCCTTACGTCCCTCTCTGGGTGGCCTTGCCTCCTTACGTCCCTCTCTGGGTGGCTTTGCCTCCTTACGTCCCTCTCTGGGTGGCTTTGCCTCCTTACGTCCCTCTCTGGGTGGCCTTGCCTCCTTACGTCCCTCTCTGGGTGGCCTTGCCTCCTTACGTCCCTCTCTGGGTGGCCTTGCCTCCTTACGTCCCTCTCTGGGTGGCCTTGCCTCCTTACGTCCCTCTCTGGGTGGCTTTGCCTCCTTACGTCCCTCTCTGGGTGGCCTTGCCTCCTTACGTCCCTCTCTGGGTGGCTCTGCCTCCTTACGTCCCTCTCTGGGTGGCCCTGCCTCCTTACGTCCCTCTCTGGGTGGCTCTGCCTCCTTACGTCCCTCTCTGGGTGGCCCTGCCTCCTTACGTCCCTCTCTGGGTGGCTCTGCCTCCTTACGTCCCTCTCTGGGTGGCTCTGCCTCCTTACGTCCCTCTCTGGGTGGCTCTGCCTCCTTACGTCCCTCTCTGGGTGGCCTTGCCTCCTTACGTCCCTCCAGGATGAACTGCAGTGGGACGGAGGCTCCAGGCGCCGCAGTGGAGGGACTAAAGAGCCGCAGTGGAGGGACTAAAGAGCCGCAGTGGAGGGATCAAAGAGCCGCAGTGGAGGGACCAAAGAGCCGCAGTGGAGGGATCAAAGAGCCGCAGTGGAGGGATCAAAGAGCCGCAGTGGAGGGATCAAAGAGCCACATGGCTCCGGAGCCGCGGGTTGCCGACCCCTGGTCTAACCAGGTGTTCGACCAGTCAGACACCAAGAGCCACAGAATGGACGGTGGTACTACAAAGAGCTGCATCATATAAATGTGGGCCAACAAATAAAGTCCCTCTCTCCCAGACACCAAATGACATAAAGTCAAAATACAAACACAATGTATGATACATTTCCAGATGGGATGACAACAGTTAGACACCAGTCGGCAGGGATTGTATCTGTCAAACGTTTGACTTTACCAACATGAGCTTGTTACTTCTGATGTCTGGAAAGCAAAAACAGCCACAGGCCTTAGTGATTCTAAATAAATGACATTTCTTTGCGTCTCGCGTTACCTTCTTTGCAATGCAGAGTGTACGAAGACCTTCTCTGGCATAAAGGTTCACATGCCTTTGTGTCTGATCTCTGACTCGACTGTAGATCTCTCCACTCAGCTCCGCCTCTGAAAACACATGATGGACATAAACTACTGACTTTACTCATTCAAACAGACATGATTCCTATGTTGACTTACAACATACAGATGAAGTGTGTTTACGGTGGAGCTGTTTACCCTTCGGTGTCTCGGACAGGTCCATGATGACAGAGTCCGCTCCCTTCGTGTAAACCACCACCTGCTGTGTGAGCGGGTGTCGGACCACGACTGACATCCTCTTCCTATTGGAGTCAAAGGGAAGTGTGTGGAGGAGCTGGACAGACAGACAACCAAACCCCGGAAGGTCCACCAGCACACTGTCCACAGTGCGGCCTCTCAAAGTGCACCGGTAGGCCTGAGCGGCATGAACCAGAGCAGCTTCGTCGGGACTCTCTGCCTCGTACAAGACTTCGTCGTCATTGCCTTTGTCAGAGTTCAATTCTCTGACAAAGTCCTCAACACTCTGCTTGGACTCACACGGGTTTGTCTTGGAATCCCTGACGTTCTCCTCCGTTTCCCAGTTGAGCGCTGGTCTGGTTCCTCTGGCAGACACGTCCATTCCAGACTTCTCAGTGCATGTCGTTAAGTTGCTTTGCTCGTCTTGGTCAAAACCATTTGTGTTTCTGTCCTCCGCCGTCTTCCCCTGACGAAACATCCGAGTGCTAAGGTTGAGAGGACTGTTGGATGAGGACAAAGGAGGCAAGCCAAGGCGCCGTTTCAGCTTTTCAGTTCCCTCCCGTGACCTGAGAGACATCTGTGCTTCAGACACCTGAACAAAAACAAGAACATGACATCAGCTTCCGGAAGGAAACCAGCTTTGATTGGCTACTGCAGGAAGTCAGAAGCTGTCATGCCTTCATACATCTCATAGGCTGCTGCTTGAATAAAACTGTAATCTAACATGCAACGTATTTAAATGAGTTTGGTGAAAGTGTCAATGTGAGCGCAAAGGAAATTCAGCTTTTCTCTTTTCTTCAGTTGTGACATCGACCCAAACACCAGGAGTTCAAATATTGCCTTCAACGGACTTGGTCTTCTGGTTGAGCACTTGAGTGGAATCCTTCAAACTTCCATCAGGAACCCACAAACACATTCAAACCTAAATTATAACCAGAGTCAATAGTTCCTCTTTATGCTGCTGAAGATTCAAGTTTGCACGAAACAAAATCACCGGATCATTATTATTATTATTATTATCATTCATTATTCTTTGCCAAAATAATTGCATTTTTGAGGGCCTGAACATGTGTAACTTTTCGTGAAACTTTGCACAGTCGTCAGGTCATAAAAACACTTTAGAATTTGGGGGCTTTACACGTGTGACTTGCGAAATAGCTCAATGACACCACCTGCAAAATGGGAAAAAAGGTAGCCCCAGAATCCTGTTTCACTGAGAGCTACAAACGTCTGCACACTTATGTGACAGCCCAAAGCACACGATAAAGTCCGTTACCCACAATAACTAAAACTCAACAGGAAGTCTACAATTTCGAAATATATATTCGATTTTTGCAGATTTTGGACCAATTAGAATTTTCTAGAGAGAACTAGTAATTCCAAATGTCCTGAAAATTGGCATGGTGATAGAATAGAGATTAGCGAGCAAAGTGTGTGAAAATGGCACTAAAATGTCTGAGGGTGTGGCCAAAAATGGCCGATTCGCCATGAAACAGTAAGTGTAGTGTAAAAACAGGAAGTGATGTGTAAAAGGCCTGAACGTCACTTGAGCTGCGTCAAACTTGACAGATTGCTTCAGAGACCAGCCGTCATCACAACCATACGATTACTTTTACTCGTGTGCCATTTGGGGGCGTGGCAATGGTTCATCATGTCATCAAACAGGAAGTGCAATGTAAAGAGCCTCAACATGGTCAGATGGGCCTCAAAGTGGACATGTTGCATCAAAGACCAGCCCTCATCACAACCACATGATGAGTTTCAGTCAGAACACCATTTGAGGTTGTGACCTAAAACAGAGATGGATGTACATAAATAAGCCCAGAGGAGCAGTGACGATGTGCAGGCGTGTTTTTGTCCGGTGGCCGACCAGAAGATTCAGCAGCTTGACCGAGCCACCTGATATGAGTATCGGGACGTTTTGGAGCCGTAGAGCTTTGGATTAACTGGTTTCCCTATGAACTGGTGACCAGCTTCCCTTTTCACAGGTGTTAAAAACCAAACCAAATTCGGTCGCTGTCCTGGCAAACTGCCTTTTAACTGCATTTTCATCCAAGTTTAAAACAGTGTAGCATTGGTTTGTCTTATTTCAACATCAGCTGCTGCTTACGGCTGGTGGCACAAGTCACCAATTAATGGGGGCACCAGTGACACCGAAACACCGGATAGTGAAGCACGATCATAACAAACCACATTTTGTAATATTAATAAACATACAAAAAATCTATACTATTTAAATTGTTATTTGAACAGATATCCAATGGATGTTTGCTCCGTATCATATCGGGGATGATCAGTTGCGAACAAGCATTATAATTTCACTTAATTAACCCTTTGTTTAGTTTAGTTTAGTTTGGTTTTTTTCCCCTCGGTGGTCAGAAAAGTTTGCTTTACAGCCTGGAAGGTGCCATGTTGGGTTGCACTGGAATCACTCAGTGCCCATGCTCCTCCTTAAATGCTTTTAAATCTAAACTGACAGCATTGGAGACTGCCTCAGTTATTTGTAACTGTTTTATTTGATGTCATGTTGATGTTTTATGTAACAGTAAATGTAATTCTACGTGTAACGTTGCTGCCTCTTGGCCAGGACTCCCTTAGAAACGAGGTTTTTAATCTCAATGGGATTTTTCCTGGTTAAACGAACGAACGAACGAACAAACAAACAAACAAACAAACAAACAAACAAACAAACTGTTCTTGGTTTACAGCTGAATGCTGATATCTGTGAGAGTGATCCAGAGCTGGAGCAGATCTGCAAAGACCCGGGCGACTCCTACATGGACATAATTAATATTCGGAGAGACACTCTACCAAACTCTGAATTAAGATAAACTGCATGAGAACAAGGTCGACCTCAGGGGTGTCCAACATGCGGCCCGGGGACCAGAAGCGGCCCGCCAGAGGGTCTAATCCGGCCGCCGTGGGATTTGTTTTTTAAAGTATAAAAATGAAAACTGACAGATTCTGATCTAAAAACACTCGATTGGCAAAAATGACATTCAAAACCGCCATCTAGATAAGGTGACTGAGGGGCTTTTTTTGGTGGTTTTTTTTTCACAAACATAATAATATCTGATTTCCTTTCATATGAATATTTCAGAATAGACTGGCAAATCCTTGCAGTTCCAAAAGAATCAAAAGAAGGAAAGACTTTGCATTCATCCATATCTGCAGTTTAATATGTGATGTTTGACTTGTTGACCTCCAGAGGTCAGGTCAGGTGGATGTGGCCCCTCAACTGAAACCAGTTTGACCCCCCTGATCTACCTGTTATTATTTTACTGTCAAATCCACTCACAGATGTCACTGATTGAACCTCGTTCTGGAATTACTGCTCAGACTAGAATGTATTTCCATTGCTTCACAACAATGAGAAACCGTTTATTACCTGACGAATTTATGCAATTGTAGTGACTCAGGGGCCACCTAGTGGTCGAAGTAGAGAACTTCCATAAACTTATACTTTTAGTTGCCTTGATAACTTCAGTTTTTTGCATTACAGAAGAACAGTGAAACAACTAATCAAACTGAACACTTTTATATTAGCTGATATTTAACTTTCTGTGTGGTGCTTAATGTAATTGTAATCCCTCTTTGATTAATCATTTCTATTTTCTTCTATTCTATTCTCAAACAACAAAAGACCAGAACATTCAATGCTCCGTTTATAGACTTTTGTTGCAAACAATTCTGAACACATTTCTGTGTGCACTCAAAAACAATCATGATGGATGGTATTGTCATAAACGTGAACATGCACTCACCTGGTGTGGATCCCGGCTGGGTGAGGACACCACCACATTGTTACAGAGCGCCAACGCTAAGAAGAAGTCCGTGATACAGGTGAGCTCCACGCTGGACGGACGGTCGGTTGAGTCACCAGGCAGCATGGAAGAATTCAACTTCCTCTCCAGCTCAGGGTCAGTGACCACATCCTTCTCCTGAACACACAGACGATCACAGCTGTGTATAAACCAGAGCAAGTCTCGGACGGACATCACGGTCATGAAACGACACATCTGCATTTTTGTGCAAAGACAAAAATGACACAACTGGAACACCTGGCTGTGCATTTCCATCTGGCCAAAGTCTGGGAGAATCACTGATCCCATCATAGGAGTGTTTTCTTGCTTTTTAGTGACCCTGAAGGTCAATGTTTTTTTTTCCTTCCTCTGGTTCAGGCAGGGTCGTGTCACAGTGTGTGTGTGTGTGTGTGTGTGCGCTAACCGTGTGGCCACAGAAGGTGTTGTGCCCGTCGGACAGCTGGTCGTCCTCGGCCAGCTCGGCGGTCAGAGTGTGTAGAGACATGGAGCTGCAGTTGCGGGAGCAACAGCTCAGAGATTTTCTGCTGCAGTCCGATTTAAGCGTCGCAGTACGACCAGCACCACCCATCTCCTCCGTCACACACATCTGCAGCCTGCGAGCTGACAGCAGCACACGCATACGTCAAGGTGAACTGAGTATACGCTGGAGTTCTCACCATCACAGATATATGACACGGAAAATGTTGCAGTCTTCACGTCTCACCATTTTCCTCATGAGGATATTCAACCCCAAACACACTGCAGCGCAGAAACACCATCTTGTTCTCCGTCAAGGTCCCGGTCTTATCGGAGAAGAGGTACTGGATCCGACCCAGGTCCTCAGTGATGTTCAGGGCCCGGCACTGGATCCTGGAGTCCAGCGGCTCGTTGTACAGGGCCAGGTCATTGTGTATGAAGTAGATCTGACCCAGTTTCACAATCTCAATAGACACGTATAGCGATATAGGAATCAGCACCTGCAAGAGGCACGAGAAAATTGGATCTGAGTTATAAAATATACAAACAAATAGAATTTCAACAAAAAACAAATATCTTAAGTTTCAAGATCAAAGGGAAAGAACCAGCATTCTGTGTGTGTGTGTGTGTGTGTGTGTGTGCGTGCGTGCGTGCGTGTGTAAAAATTAGCGATTGTTGTGATGAAGGAACCCTGAACTACGTGGGTCTAAAAGGTTCCTCTATACGCCACATTAAGAAATGGTGGAACATTCTCTACCTCAAAAGAGACATTGTGTACGTGTCACTTTACTGTCTATGTGATTATATGGTGTATATATTTTTAAATCTTTAAATTGTTGTTTTTAATATATTGTTACATGCCTTTTTGCACTGTGGGTCCGAGAGCACTGAAATTTCATCTGTGCTGTATGTCATGCATATTAGCACACTTGACAATAAAGCTGACTTTGACTTTGACTTTGAACTTCTCAGTGTGAAGAGGAACACTAAAACTGTCTGATACATAGTTTTGCACATTAACATCATGGTTACAGGTATGAAGAGGTGGACTCAGAGATGTGATGACTATTATACATTTGACAGTGACACTCCTGCAGACGGGCTCGTTAGCGGACCTGCAGCGGTTTGAAATGATTAGAACGGAGAATGAACACAGTGGTTCAACTGGATTCAGCATTTCCGCCGCCTGCTGCTCTGATTCACTTCAAAGAGACTGGCCACTGCTGCTCTGCAATAACTGTGATCGAACTGACGCTAATGGAAAAATTCAATAGGAGACAAACTGTTCAGCTCAGAGAATAGCTAACCTGCAGTACAATGATCATGGTCCAGAATACATAGAATCCACCCAGTGCAGCAGAAGTCTCTCCGTCCACCTGGAACAGAGGGTTTCTAAAGTTCTTCAGCCAGAGTCCATGACCTACGAATCACAAACCATGAATGAAAAAAAAAAAAAAAAAAAAGGATTCACAAACAACCATTCAAAACCACATAAGGATGTCTTGAAGTCCTCAGCTTTCCATAGCAACACGGTTTCTCATTATCTCTTTTGACGGTTTAACAACATTGAACAGAAGGAATTCCATGGACACACTGGATCTGCAGTGGAATGAGCTGTTGAGGGACTGAACACACACCTATGGCAGCAATCAAACACATGATGAGCAGCAGGAGCACACACCACAGGATGCATGTGTTCAGATATCTCTCCAGGCTGCTGCGCTTGTACCTCGGTCCAGAGTTGTTCATCATGGCTTTAGTCTCGTGGCCTGAGGGACACAACACAAGAACACACACTATCTGTGGCTGGACGTGACGCAGCACTGGGATAGAATCAGAATATATATATATATATAGTACAGACCAAAAGTTTGGACACACCTTCTCATTCAATGAGTTTCCTTTCTTTTCATGACTATTGACATTGTAGACTCACACTGAAGGCATCAAAACTATGAATTAACACATGTGGAAACATGTACTTAACAAAAAAGTGTAAAACAACTGAAAATACGCCTTATACTCTAGTTTCTTCAAAGCAGCCACCTTTTGCTCTGATTACTGCTTCGCACACTCTGCATTCTCTTGATGAGCTTCAAGAGGTCGTCACCTGAAATGGTTTTCACTTCACAGGTGAGCCCTGTCAGGTTTAATAAGTGGGATTTCTTACCTTATAAATGGGGTTGGGACCATAAGTTGTGTTGTGCAGAAGTCAGGTGGACACACAGCTGATAGTCCCACTGAATAGACGGTTAGAATTTGTATTATGGCAAGAAAAAAGCAGCTAACTAAAGAAAAACGAGTGGCCACCATTACTTTAAGAAATGAAGGTCAGTCAGTCCGAAAAACTGGGAAAACTGTGAAAGCGTCCCCAAGTGCAGTCGCAAAAACCATCAAGCGGTACAAAGAAAGTGGCTCACGTGAGGACCGGCCCAGGAAAGGAAGACCAAGAGTCACCTCTGCTGCGGAGGATCAGTTCATCAGTCACCAACCTCAGAAATGGCAGGTTAACAGCAGCTCAGATTAGCGAGCAGGTCAAAGCCACACAGAGTTCTAGCAGCAGACACGTCTCTAGAACAACTGTTAAGAGGAGACTGTGTGAATCAGGCCTTCATGGAAGAATAGCTGCTAGGAAACCACTGCTAAGGACAGGCAACAAGCAGAAGAGACTTGTTTGGGCTAAAGAACACAAGGAATGGACATTAGACCAGTGGAAATCTGTGCTTTGGTCTGATGAGTCCAAATCTGAGCTCTTTGGTTCCAACCACTGTGTCTTTGTGTGCCGCAGAAAAGGTGAACGGATGGACTCTACATGCCTGGTTCCCCCCGTGAAGCATGGAGGAGGAGGTGTGATGGTGTGGGGGGGCTTTGCTGTTGACACTGTTGGGGATTTATTCAAAAGTGAAGGCCTACTGAACCAGCATGGCGCCACAGCATCTTGCAGCGGCATGCTATTCCATCCGCTTTGCGTTTAGTTAGACCATCATTTATTTTTCAACAGGACAATGACCTCAAACACCTCCAGGCTGTGTCAGGGCTATTTGACCAAGAAGGAGGGTGATGGGGTGCTGCGCCAGATGACCTGGCCTCCACAGTCACCGGACCTGAACCCAATCCAGATGTTTGGGCTGAGCTGGACCGCAGAGTGAAGGCAAAAGGGCCAACAAGTGCTGAGCATCTCTGGGAACTCCTTCAAGACTGTTGGAAGAACATTTCAGGGGACTCAATCTTGAAGCTCATCAGGAGAATGCCAAGAGTGTGTGAAGCAGTAATCAAAGCAAAAGGTGGCTACTTTGAAGAACCTAGAATATAAGACATATTTTCAGTTGTTTCACACTTTTTTGTTAAGTATATAATTCCACATGTGTTAATTCATAGTTTTGATGCCTTCAGTGTGAATCTACAATTTTCATAGTCATGAAAATAAAGAAAACTCTTTGAATGAGAAGGTGTGTCCAAACTTTTGGTCTGTACTGTATATATATATATATATATATATATATATATATATATATATATATATATATATATATATATATATATATATATATATATATATATATATATATATATATATATATATATATAGGGATTTCTTACCTCATTTTCTTACCTCACCATTTATGTTGTGGTTGGTTTTCGATAATGATTAATAATTATCAAAGATAGTTATTAATAATGTTATTAAAATGTAATCTGATGTGTATCAGAACCTCAGAGCTCCACTGTCTTAACAGGAAATGATAGCCAGTTCAGTTCTATCAGTCTCATAAGATTGGTAGAAGTAACAGACTACCACAGACTAACAGACTACCACGTTACCACATTACCACATTACCACATTACCAGACTACCACGTTACCACATTACCACATTACCAGACTACCACGTTACCACATTACCAGACTACCACATTACCAGACTACCACGTTACCACATTACCAGACTACCACATTACCAGACTACCACGTTACCACATTACCAGACTAGCACGTTACCACATTACCAGACTACCACATTACCAGACTACCACGTTACCACATTACCAGACTACCACGTTACCACATTACCAGACTACCACGTTACCACATTACCAGACTACCACGTTACCACATTACCAGACTACCACGTTACCACATTACCAGACTACCACATTACCAGACTACCACATTACCAGACTACCACGTTACCACATTACCAGACTACCACATTACCAGACTACCACGTTACCACATTACCAGACTACCACATTACCAGACTACCACGTTACCACATTACCAGACTAGCACGTTACCACATTACCAGACTACCACATTACCAGACTACCACGTTACCACATTACCAGACTACCACGTTACCACATTACCAGACTACCACATTACCAGACTACCACATTACCACATTACCAGACTAGCATGTTACCACATTACCAGACTACCACATTACCAGACTACCACATTACCACATTACCAGACTAGCACGTTACCACATTACCAGACTACCACATTACCACATTACCAGACTAGCACGTTACCACATTACCAGACTACCACATTACCAGACTACCACATTACAACATTACCAGACTACCACGTTACCACATTGGGGGTTGCCGCTCGCCGTGGCATATGGTTTCTCACAGGGGTCCACCGTCGGGTCGGCGTGGGGAACGTACACAAGCGCATAACTACTTCCACGACCGCAACGGCACATGTAATTACCGTACTGTTGCCAATAGATGCTCACCCCAAGGGGTGCAGTGCGCGTCTGTTGAAAACATTACGGTACCAGAACTTTAAGCCTTTGCGGCCACATAAAATAACGTGGCGGCCCAGATTTGGCCCACGGGCCTTGAGTTTGACACAAGTGCTCTAAACAGTCGAGTGGCGGCTGTGATGAAGTAGCAGAATTAGGTCTAATTGGTCAGGAGTTCTGCACAGAGATGGGAAGAAGGAAGTCCTCAATCATCTAACGCACAACTTCGGTGACATTTCTTGACAGGTGGAGATGGAGAACTGAACCTGGAACCTTCGATTGGGTTCCAGGTTCCACTAACCAAGCCATCAAATCAATGGCCAAGTCAATCACCTGACCAAAATCCAGCCTGCATTTCACGAGCTGAAGACAAACCTGAGCCAAGAATACCCCAAGAATTTGCATTTGGATGTAAATACTGCGAAAAGGTATCTAATGTCTGAACTCACCAGCATAGATGACGATGCCTATCACCATTTCAGTGTTTCGGACGGTGCAGCTCCTCAGCAGGAGGTTGGTGTTATGGAGGCCGACACGGCGCCCACTGGAATGTTCTCTATGGAACAAGAATGAATGAATGAATGAATGAATGAATGAATGAATGGTTTATTTCGGTTACAGTTTCAGTAGAAGTGCAGTTGATGAATTTTCCACAATATACTTGTAACCGAAATGGGTATCGGCTGAAGCCAAGGCTTATTTTAGCCTCTCCCTTAAAAACCTGTGCGGTTACCCCAGACACCAGTGATGCAAAAAATATATTCAAATTTTAAAAAAGCAACTGGAGAAAATAATAATAATAATAATAATAATAAACATAGCAGTCGTAATACGGGAGAAAAAAATGAATATGGAACATAACAGAAGTAATACATGAGAAAAACCCAACCAAACAAAACAGAAGCAACAGAAATTATTGTTCATTGTAACCATGAATTATTTTTCTTTTTACTGTTTTTTTGAAGCAGAACAGTGATTTGCACAGTTTGAAGTCGTCACTGAGACGTTCCATAAACCTGCTCCCAGAAAAGAAACACATCTGTATTAAATGTTGGTTTTCACACCTTTTTCAAATCTACACAGTCCTCTTAAGTTGTAGTTGTTTTCTCTTAATTAAAAAAAAAAAAAATGAAATAGCAGTGGGACAGGCAATGATCAATACGTGTGTGAACGTCAACACAGATGAAGAGTTGCAGACCCTCCTGTCATTTCATTTGAACTTGTGATGAGTGAGCTATAATGGAATATTCTTTGTTGTGCCCATGGGAGAAGATTCTGGCCTGAGGACTGTTCACTTCCTAATAGAAATCCCACATCCACTCGCCCAGTGTGGGGGCCAGAGCCCAGTAATCTGATTACAAGTGGATCAGTATTACAGTCACCATAACTGAATTGTTGTCTGGGACAAGAAGTGTGTCTGGATCTGCTGTTTGCAATGTCAGCTGATTGGATGTGTTGCTCTTGGACCAGCTCTGGAGCAATCCTGGACATATCTAAATGTTTTGATATTCAAGGACTTTTCCAGGGTGGTTCCAGCACAAAGTCACTTGAGTTTCCGAAGCTGACACATGACTGATGACTCGAACATCACTGGGCAGGATTTGATCTAAACTCCTGGGACGGAGTGCGACAGGTGTTAATCCTAATCCCAGTTTTTTGTCCAGGACTAAACAATCTGCTCCGTCTGCAGCTTCCTTAAGTGTCTTGATACTCCCGGGAATCTTTACACACCCTAACCTGCTTTGATTTGTGTTTCAACTAAACCGTTCCCAACCATGCTAGTAGGGGTGAGCGAGTTCACCACTATCTGTGTCTGCTCAACCATCTAACTCAGAGCAACAAAAAGTACATTGCACACTAGAATAGAAGGAACAAAACGTCAACAACAACAAAACATTAACAAAAAACAACCTCCCACATTTCAAACCACTATATCAACACGGACCAAACTTACGACACACACACACACACACACACACACCCACACACACACACACATATACGTTGACCCTACTTCTCCCTCTAATGCATTTCTTCTTCTCTGTATGTTTCAAAAATCTTTTGTTTGTATTTATATTTGACCAGGTTGATGTTTGGACATCATTTCAACTCCGTCTCCAATTTATTCCACAGTTGAACACCTTTAACTGTCGGGATAAAACTTTTCAGGGTTGTGTTTATGTTTCTGAGTCCTAAACTTTAATTCCTCACGTGATTCATAACGACCAGTACGATCTGGAACCTTCTTTGTATTTGTCTTGGTAACAATCTGTAACCTGCTTTATTGGTTTAAATAAACCGATTTGAACTTGGTTTAATTCGGTACGTTATTTTAAGTCTGAAATTGATTTGGATTGATCAGAAGTTGCTTTATTTATTGTTTATTTGAAAACTATTTACAGAACTGCCTGAATTGAGATTCAATGTTTTATATAAAAAAAAACTATATACTATATACAGTATAAAGCTTAATTTGTAATATTTATTTTTATGAACAGCCACATACAATCAACATATAGGCTACTGTGTGTTCAGCTAAATGTGTGTATGTGTGTAAGTGGTCTGTAAGACTGTTTATATTTTAATGACGTGTGTGAACCTGGTGATTCATGTAAACATCCAGTGGAGGTAAACAGGAAATAATATGTCACCTTGTTCACTGTGTTCTTCTCAAAAGCACTGCGTTCAGTACGAGCAAAGTTTTCAACTGGCTTTACACCAGCAGCCACACTAAGAGCAAGCACACGGTAATAAAAACAAAACCCAACTGGAGTGCCGTTTTCAACTCCGTCTCCGTTACGAAACAAGTTCACCAAGTAACTTTAAATATCATACAAACTGAAATAGAGGCGAGCTGAAGAAAACCTAAGGATAACTGAAGAAAGCAATGTGAGCAGAGAGAGATGAGTCGCTGTGTGTGTGTGTGTGGCGGGACGGGCGCTCTGTGTGACCGGCCAATCACAGCGTGAAGACAGTCTGCTATCATGCTCTGACTCGTAAAAAAATGCTTTATCCGTATGGGAGACTTGAGTATCCGGCTCATTCCTAATCGCTAGTTTGATCCAATATCAGCCACTTGTTATATATGCTGGTGGTAAATACTCATTTATAGCTCATATGATGCTTCTTCCTCATTGGATTTCCAGTGCCAGATGGATTTACGTTCCACTACTTTACATTTGTCCTTTTGGTAACCAGCCCTGCCTGCACCACCCAAAACAAGATGTTTGGTCCCTGTCGTTCTTAAAAAGTTCCCCGTCCACATAGGTTACATCTGTGTCCACTGGACACCATGAAAACTACATACAATTCTATATGCTGGGCCCATAGGTTTTGCCATAACCCAGTGCGTTTCAACCACGGTGCCGCGGCACACTGGTGTTTCCGCGAGATCATAAGATGAGAACAAACTCACATGTAACCCCTGAAGCTCCTCAAGTCATTGTTGGGCTGCTCACATTCAATGTGACTGTGAAAACTCTCCGGGGTTAAGTCCGCATCCTGTAAAACACCACACACACAACACTCATCAAATATTAAAATGCGAGTTGAGCCATTCCACCATCGAGGTAACGGAGGTGAGGCATTCCACCATTTCGTGTCAATACCTGCAGTGGAAGGTCAAAAACCGCATTTCTCTGTTTGAGGTTGGTTTCGCCGTCCAGGTTGGCGGTTTCGATGTAACAAATCCCACGAGGGTCCGAGGAATGCAGCAACAGCATGTCAGCAGGGATGATTTCATTACAGGACAAACGGACAAAGTCTCCAACCCGCACGTCCTTCCAGCGATGGTCAGTGTAAGCTCTCTGTGTGCTGTCGGACAATACCGACGGAAAGTGAAAAAAATTCATTGTTCATGTTGACACAATCAAGTACGGAGGTAAAGAGGTTAAAAAACATTTCAATGGGCGAAGAAACCAACTGTTTTCCATTGAGTTGTGTACAAATGCAGCCACTTTTGATTTCAACTGCCCAGACCAGTAAAATGAAAAAAAAAAAAAAGCAATCTGCATACAACTCCAAGTCTTTCCCGACTGTTTTAGAGCCGGAAGTGGGAAGGAGTACTTCATCATGTAATTACATCTGCCAAGGATGTAATAAAATCATCAGCACATATTTTGCAGTGGGTACAAATGTGCAGAAACGCTCGCTTTTATTTTTCAAGCTTTTTAATTCTGAGCACTGCTCCGCAAGGGGCAGAACGACTTCTGTGTCAACAAAGGCACATGTAGATACCATATTTTATAGAATATTTGAACCTGCGCTCACATGTTGGCGCACTCGTGCACTGTGTGCATCTATTGGGAACAATATGACCGTTAAGTTCTCGTGGGCCACATGAACCAAAGAAGGTCATCTGTGGGGCTGGATTAATCGCCACATGTCAGGAACACCGAAGATAAGTCTCATACCTTCATATTTAATGACGGTATGAATAAATCCAGATCATTAAACTCCGACAGCACCACCCTCTGGTATCTGAGCAGTTTCATGTGGACTGAGATGAAGTCTGGATATTCTGAATTGTTCTGAGATCAGTTAGACAAACAGTTTGATGAAAAACTGCCACATACACACAAACTATATTCTTTACGAACTGTGACATTCCCATCATAAATGAAACAAATTCAGAGGCTGAAAATCTTGTGTCTACTGAAAGGGTTAACACAGTATTACCTCTTATAATCAGAGCCCTGTCCTCTTATTAACCTCTGTCCTCACATTCACCTCAGGTACTTTCGGTTTGAAGAACCGGCTCAAGCCAGCTCTTGTTTACCCCAAAAACTTTACCTTTGCCATGACGTATGCAATGACTCATGTAGAGACCACTATCTGACTGTGACCAATCACAAGCATGAAATACCTTCTGAGACCAAATAAGGGGTCCGCCGAGGTCAAGAGGTCATGCTCAGCTGTATAAATCTTATGCTCCGTCAAAGTACGAGGCTTCTATTCTGTACTCTTGTAGTGCATGTATGGTTGCCCTGAATGCATTCAGTACAATAAAGACTCCTGCAATTCATCCAGACAACGGTTCGACTCTTCTTCATAACCAAACGGACGCGCGGAATTGATGATAATTCCAACACTACTCACCCACAATACACTCGGACTACATTGTTGTTGACTTTCTTATCAAACAAGTGGCGCCTGTAGTCCTCCAGTGCATCTTTGATGGCAATAACAGAGAGAACTACAACCAGTGGAACCATGGTAATTTCCCTTTGGAAGGCTTCAACAACTGGGACCCAATTCAGCAGTGCGAGGAAGAGGAAGTAGAGGTTAGCAGCTCTGCAAAAACAAGATCAGAGCAGTAAATTAGTCTTTCACAGTATCACTTAACAGTCAAATCACAAATGAACACTTTAAATCGAAATGTAGCCTTTCACCCATATTTACAGTATGTGCTTCTTCAGGTTATCTATTTTTCTGTATCATAAACTGTCACATTGATGGTCTTATAATAAGAAGTGAAACCAAAAAAGTGAATCTGACCTGTGAAACTGCTGAAAAAGGTTCATGGGAATGAAGGACAACAAGCTGTACTTGGTGGTGCGTATGGCGTTGCCTTTGTAGTTCTTTGATACGGCTTCAAACTCTTTTCGGTTGGACCCATGGCAAGCGAACACAGTTCTTCGCTTTTCTTTCACCCTCCGTGGGGAGCAGCTTGTGTCCGAGGGGCTTTTGTGGGACTGGTGGGCGGCGTACCATCCTCGCACGGCGTCTGCTCCCAGCAGCTGTCCACAGCGATGCCGCATCCAGTGGAGGCGCTCCATCGGGGCCCTTCGCTGTGGCCCCTTCGCTGTGGCCTCCTGCGTCACAATGGCCTCATCCTACAGAGAGAACACTACATCAAAATGACCCTCTGCTCAGTGCAACATCAACATTCACAATATTCATATAGCAATAGATTGACTGGACTGCACTAAATGCTAACTGACAAAATGCAGAAGAAATTAAAAGGGAAAAATAAAGAAGATTGAGGGGAAAAAAAGAAGGAGCACAGCTTTTGACATCTTGACAGTGCTGATGACTGCGGTGCAGGTTCGTGACTCAGCCTCTCAGCCTCATGTCAATGATGTGAAAGTCACAAACATGTGACTTGACCGATCAGATGGCGGTCACAGAAAGACGTCTGAGATCTGATATGATTTGGTATCACGTGTCGGGATCTCACAAGACCACAGAGAGTTTATTCATTTCTAGGGAAAGACAATTTTCATTTGTTATCATACAACTATCATGACGTGAATTCTGACAGGATGTGACTGACATCACTCACAGCAGGGGGCCTTTTGCCACTTCAGACCCTCCCCCGCTTTCTGCTCAAAAGACACTTCCCCCATACACTCAGCCAGTCACTGATCAGGTGAGGCTCTCAGGATTTCACACCTTCGAATCCTCCAACTTTCATCAAAAGATTCGGAGAGATTGGAGAGAACAACAAATTGAAAAACACGACGACAAATTGAAAAACACAACAAATTGAAAAACATAATGACATTGAGTTTAACAGAAGAGGTCGGCACCTCTTGGCAGCGAGAGAAATGCATTTTTCAACTTGCAGTTGTTTTTCAACTTGCAGTTGTGTTTAGTGGTTCGTTTTTGTGGTTTGCACTTCAGGGCCACCGTACATAACAAACCCTTGGCCAAAATGGCGACAGCTAACTCGCTGGCTATTCTCACCAAGCGTGACGTTCACTCTTCAGGGTTGAAATCCAGCATGTGGTCGCTTGTTGGTTTTGATGAACACGGCGACAGAAAGCGCATTGACAAAACCTACTCCATGTGTAAAGCGTGTAAAACCAGAACCGGGTACGGCGAGCGCACGGCGAGCAGGAGACAGAACCTCAAGTGTTTCTACCCCGGACGAGAGGAGCGGCACAACACGCTGCTACTAACCAGCAAACAATTGAGGAAGGATTCAGAAAACTCCCCCACAGTTCTGACAGGGTGTCATGAATCTCAAAGTAAAAAACAAAAAGTTGAACAAGGTGAACAAGCTAACATGCTTTTTTTTTCTTGTATTAAACCAACAGAACTGTGTGCAAAAAGCTTTTTGTTAAAATAGATTATTTGTAAAAGATTTTGTTTGGAAGTCTTTATTATTTCTCAAGAGTCAAGGTGACTTTATTTGTACCCGTGGGCAGATCTGTGATTGCATTTGGCAAACCAGAACATACAAAAAACTCACAATCAACGAGACAGCAGATACTTGGTCAAGTGACAATGAAAAATAAGACACAAACACCAAGACTTGAACAAGTGTTCAGTCATTCACCAATAAGCAGACAAGATCAAAATAACTCAAATCAAAACAGATAATAACAAATAGAGATAAGCGAGTCCACCACTATCTGTATCTGTATCTGTACCTGTTCAACCATCTAAATGATCTGTATCCGTATCTGTACTCGGAGTGGGCGGGGTCTAAACCGGAAGTGGGTGTGGTTCAAGTGAAACTGGGTGGGGCTTAAAATGGTACATTATTTTAAGTCTGAAATTGATATGTATTGATCACAAGTTGCTTTATTTATTGTTTATTTGAAAACTATTTACAGAACAACCTCAGAATTGAGATTCAATTTTATATATAAAAAAACGACATACTATATAGTGTATAAAGCTTAATTTGTAATATTTATAATAGTACATTTATTTTTTGAACAGCCATATACAATAATAATTATATATAATAATTATAACCACAACATAAATGGTTCCTTATGAGGTAAGAAATCCCTATATATATATATATATATATATATATATACACACACACACACACACCATTCTGTTATTGTTTGCATACGCCACTTTGCGCACACTGGTTGTTTTTGTTAACTCAGTTTACAAACAGTTTTATGATGAAGCGTCTCAGAGGTTCTAGATTTCAATGTGCTCACAATCACAAAATGGTCCGTCCCTCCTGGCCTCCATGCAAACCTACAGACGGAGTTTTACCAAATCTCCACTTGGACCAGTTCTCATGTATAATCGTTTTGGTAGGTTGTATCTTCATTTACGTGTAAATGAAAGACAAATGCATTGGAATATTGCAGTTTTTGCTCGGTGTAAACGAGGCATCAGAGTCAAGTCGTCCAGCATCTCACCGGCTCTTCAAACCCCACAGGAAGCGCGTGGCCAAGACGTCTATTACACATATATTATATCTAAATTCTTTCTTTTTTTTTAAACCATATTGGAAAAGTTTTGAAGTCACATTGTACTGTGTGGTGACAAATATAAACATAAACATGATTGCTTACAGGTACAGAAGTTATTTATAAAAATCAATTATTTCTGTCATCCGCGTGATCACGTTAAACTTGGAAATGACCACAGTAAAGAAGGTTTATGGGGGAAGTGATCTGCAGTACAGCCTGAAGCCACACCCTGCAGAAACTGCCAGACACTTTAAAAAAAAATAAAAATAAACAATCAAATACACAACCTTGTAGGTACACACAACATGCAAACATGGATATGAACATAACATAAGGGTTTACATACTTATAAAGCAAATATGACGGAGCACAGATAATAATAACAACGATAATAATAATAATTCGATAAAATGAGTTATATAACTGAAGCACATGTGTTTTTGGCACAGGCGGTTTTACTCCGTTTCAATGAGGAGTAGTAAATCTAAAACTGGTTTATAAGATGGTAATAACAGGGGCTACGATCGCTCCATTTACAGCAGGGCATGTAGTATTTGGCGACTTCGGGCTGTGCGCATTGTGAAAGAGACATAAACCATGGCGCTCCTACCTGGACCGTCACCACGCTCCCTATCTGGACCCTGGACCGTCACCACGCTCCCTACCTGGACCGTCACCACGCTCCCTATCTGGACCCTGGACCGTCACCACGCTCCCTACCTGGACCGTCACCACGCTCCCTATCTGGACCCTGGACCGTCACCACGCTCCCTACCTGGACCCTGGACCGTCACCACGCTCCCTACCTGGACCCTGGACCGTCACCACGCTCCCTACCTGGACCGTCACCACGCTCCCTATCTGGACCGTCACCACGCTCCCTACCTGGACCGTCACCACGCTCCCTACCTGGACCGTCACCACGCTCCCTACCTGGACCGTCACCACGCTCCCTACCTGGACCCTGGACCGTCACCACGCTCCCTACCTGGACCGTCACCACGCTGCAGCACGACGCAGGCGGACTGATAAGCAGCTCAGCGCAAATAGAAAGTTCAGCTCACCTCAGAACGTTCAGCGGAAAAACTTCCAGACGAGAGTGCAAGGTCCAACTGGCCTCACCTGCACCAGTGTACACCCCCCCCCCCCCCCCCCCCCCCTCCCTCGACACACACACACACACACACACACACACACACACACACACACACACACACACACACACACACACACACACAAAGCCATGGACTGAACTCGCTTTGTTCACAGGTGCCTCATCGGATCAATTAATTAAAGTTATTATGAGGTATTATTTGTGTTGCTACGTGGACTAGCAAGCAAGCTACAAATCTTTTTATGGATTTTCTAGCCTCGCGGGAGACCTCCCCAAGATGGCGGCACTGTCGGCACGACACACTGGGGCCATCTTGTGTTTTATATCTATGACAGTAGGCACTGGGGGCTCCCGGGTTCCCTATCCAAGATGGCGTTTGTGCTTGCTGCTTCAGTACAGTCGCCATCTTGGATGAGGACCCTCTTTTTTCTGAACATACAAGAATTTATACAGTTAAAATATACAGTTCTCAGTGCAGTTAACGCATTTTGGTCATGGCGGTAGGCATGGAGCAACAGGAGTACATTGATAAGTTATAAATAGCGGCTGTTTCTATTAAAATAGTTCAAGGATATAATAACAGTACTAGTTATTTTAGCTTGGATGGCTATCACAACACAGCTCTGTACCAGATTGCTCGTCCACAAAACTGCAATCCCGGGATGTTGCCCGGGGTTTCAGTCTCGAACAGCACCCTCGGTGGACAACACGTCCACGGATGAGATTTCAGAATTTTGGGGAGAAAATAAATCTTATACAATGTACTTTTACATATTATTTCTAATTGAGATTTGATATGTTTCATATATCTAGTGTCCACAGGACGGTTCAGGGCACAGAGACACCCCCAGGTGGGTGTCAGCTCCAAACTGCATCTACGCCCTGCCACATGAGGAAATGTGGTGAAGACCAAGAGAGTATTTTGTAATCCTGGGATCAATGACTTGGACGCTGCCATCATGAGAGAGACAGAGAGAGCACTTAGACTTACATTATTTGAAGAAGTCCATGCGCCTGTCCTTCAGGACAAAGTTGTTGATCACAGCATTGATGTCAGTCTTCCTTACTCTGTTTTGTTGCGGCTCTAGGAGTTTGAGGGTTTTAAGGCAGGACAGGTCCTCCAGTCAGCTGGTTCAGTGTCATACATCCACAGAGCCAATCCTTATTTTTTGTACCAATCGGTTTGGAAAATATTTTCTCTCCATTCCACTGCTGAAGGGCCGGTAGCTCAGGCGTTGGTCTCCCATCATTCAAAAGCTGAAGTCTTTTTCTGAAAAGAAAGAAAAAATGTTTTAACCTTTTCTTGGGTTAATGGTCATGCTCCGAGTCATGCGGCTTTTGTCTGGGCAGCGCTGCTAGCTTAGCCTGAAGCTAACCTGCAATTGTGTTTCATGTGCTGCTGACAAGCATCTGTTGTGTACGCGTGTGAACGTTGCATTCACGCGCACCATCACAAGTTCGGGACTCTAGTTTTCCACCTCAGAACAGGAGTTCCAGTTGAGCGTCCAGCCCAATGGATCTCTGTGTGGAGAACTGAGTCTTGGAACCAAGCCTCGCCAGAACTTTCCTCCTCTTTCCTCTTTTCTCTCTCTCTCTCTCTCTCTCTCTCTCTCTCTCTCTCTGTCCCTCACTCTCCTTCATTAACCCCTCGTGCACTTTCTTTGTACATAGTGTTTGTTGTTTAGTAGATTAGATCTCCATGTTAGATGATGTTTGTTACTTGATTGTGTTCGTTTATGAAATTATTTCTGAATTATTTCTGAATTAATGCATGTTTGTTAATAAATGCCTGTCAGCTGAATTGATCGATTCCTGGTAATTATTATTGTGTATTTATTGTTGACAATTCACTGGTTTGTAACAGTCTGTGCTCGAGTCTCACACCTTCCCTGTTATTTAAGATTGTTAGATTTTGCACAGGAATATTAACTAACTTAAATAACCCTTTTTACAAACAAGACTGATATTTGGGTATTAGCTATTTCCGGTTTAGCTGGTGGTGCCCCAATTTCATTATTGATAAATAACCAATTTATTCAAATTAATACTTTTTCATTAATACATTATTTTTGATAATTTATTAACTTTTAAGTAACTACTCAATTACTCTGAGTTGTTAATGAGTGAATGACTTCCAGTGATTTATTACTTTCAGTAATCTATTAATTACTTACAGTAATTTTAGCGCTAATAACCAACCATAAATCCCAACACTTTGCCATCCTGCTGGTGAGCCTCTCCGCTAGCTTGACAGCTCAGTAGCTGAGCATCAACTGGACTAATGGTAAAACTACATGGACACTTCAACATGATGATGACGCTCAATACCCACAATATCACCACCAGCTGGCAACAGATCAGCTATTATGACTGTGAACTGCCACTATGTAGAATTTTAACTTTAATTACACAGAATACAAACATCAAGACATGGGGGGTGATATCAACCCGGGCAATAACTTCCACTGTGACATCAATGACAACTGCTGCTATTACTCAGAGGATCAGCTCAACAGGAAAATCCAAACCTCTTTCAATAGTAAGAACTTGTATTCCAACTTTCCCAAAATCAAACACTATTCTTGGTCATGTATTGCTTCAGCTTTCAACTTGTTATTCTTTATCACGATCATTGCTTTAAGTGGGCCAGTATGCACGGATATGCACTACCAGCACTTTAAATTTGTACCCTTCAGCGTACCGGGACCTTTTTCTGGTGGACAGCACATTCCGGAACCTTTCGTAATGTCCGGATTGTCAGCGGTTACTTTTTTCACACACTTTAAACCCAGCAGCTTAATCAATTATGCCAATTTATGGATTTCTACGGTAAATGAGCTTCATGCCAAAGAGGTGTTTAGGTGTTCAGGTGCATCAGTTCCGTGGCTGTGCTCCAGGCTGACCAACGCTCTCCTCATCATCACAACCAGCAAACACTTTATGACCAGAGATGAAACCCTCAGTGTTTGTGTTAGTAATTCACTTGACCTCTTTCTCTCCAGTCCAGTCCATCCCCCACCATGGAAGAAGTGTTTAAAACTTGTTTATTTCTTAAAAAAAAAAAAAAAAAAAATCCCACAGTGCCCTCTTAGAACGGTGCTTATTAGACAAGTGCAGCCTATACTGTATATGTACAAATATTTTTTTCTTTTTAAATATGGTGGGTGCAGCTTATGTTCATTTTTTTTAATAGTCTAGACCAGGGGTCGGCAACCTTTAATATTCGAAGAGCCAGTTGGTCCCGTTTCCCACTGACAACAACATCCAGAGAGCCGCACACACACACTCACTCATCCATGTGCACACACCTACATTGTCACTCACAATATCACTGTGATATTATGGTGAGTAATGTCAACATAGCACGTTAGAGAAAAAGCTTATACTTTACCCCAGACATGCACATCAGTATTTTATTTTGACAGTCCCCCAGGAAGACCATGCCAGGAGGACACGACACACAAAACCTTCTTCACTGCTGGTCGACAACTTACAACTAATAAACTAAACTACATGAACTAAGCAACACAACACAATCATTAGCAACACTACAAACCTAACATAACCCCCAATAATTACATTTAAAACACGACAAACAGAAACTCCCATAATGCATTGCAGCTCTCAGCTCCTTTATCGCTACACATTATTAAAATGGAAGATAAATGTGGAGATGTGGATTGTTTGAACCATGAGTGTGATGGTGTGTCTTTAATGTCCTGTAGTTGTTGTGGAATTCACTAGAATGTTCCGTCACTCTCAACAAGTCTGGAATGAACCTCCTGGAACTGTGGGCTTTTACTGTGAAAGGTACAGGAAGCTCCCAGCTTCAGACACCAGTTGAGCCGCTGTCATGACCTGCAGCCGCAATTCTACCTTCTTCATCCTTTATTGTTGTAATGACGTCACATCGCTGCTCGTTCACCACCCTACATTTTACCACTCTTTGTAGGGACTGCGCAACGCAATTGGCTCTGGGTGCGCTTTGCCTTACCTCCCACACCACCCTTTGCCTTACCTCCCATACCACCCGCTCCGGGATGAACTGCAGTGGGACCGAGGCTCAAGCAGCCGCAGTGGAGGGACCAAAGAGCCACATTTCCTAAAAACTCAAATCAATTTGTTTTCAGCAAACTTCACCATGGTCCTGTTCATTCCTACATGACCCCAGGTTCCTCTGTGTCCATTTTCAAATGGACTCACTGCAGCTTTTTTCACAATTATATGCTTAAATTACATACGATACATGTACTGCGGATAATAAAAAAGAAAATCCCCACAGGAACAATAAAAGTATATATGCACTTATTCAGGATGGTGTGTAGTGACATCCACTCATCTCTCTCCCTCTTATTCTTTCCTTTTATTTTTGGGGGAATTATTAAAAGTCTGCCAATGTTTAAATAAATATGCAATTACTTGTACTTGTGGGTTTTTTTTGTGTTTTTTTTTATCTCACACTACTATAATAAGGCAGCCGGTGGATCCACATGCTGCACAAGGTGCCTTTATTTTACACTGACCGCCCGCCATATAAAATGTCTGTACGCCACTGAATATTATGTTTTTGTCCATATTTGTATGAAAGACTGACAGCATGTCACCAAGGGGAGTACCAGCACCTACTTTTTTCCCACTTAAAGTACTGATCATGATCATGAGTCTACATGAGGGAAGGTGCCGATCCGATCCAGTATCGGGTTCCGATATGAACGTAATTCAGAGATCGCAAATTTCCGATCCAGCCTGCGGAGATTTCCGATCGATGAAGCCTCGTCTGCGCTTCTGCTGAAATCAGTCCACAAGTGTTTCCCTGCCGCTGCTGTGCTCTGTTCGCTGCAAAATGTGGAATGGATTTCCTGAACGGAGGCAGGTCTCAATGCGACACGGAATAATAAGTCAGGAAATCCATTCCACAGTTTGCAGTCAGCTTAGCATGCTACGGAACTAGCGCCGTTGTTCTACCCAACTTTTCATGGCAACATGTCGCTGTTTGAATGGTTTTATGGCGCTGACTGTGGCATCAGAACAGGTCGCTCCTCCGCGGTGGCAGGCGATTCACACCTCGGTGAAGCTGCACCCTACTCCACGCTAAACTCCCTGAAAATAGTCCCAATCGTTGGTGTTGCGTTAGAGCTGTAACCATTCTGTTGGTGCTGCGTTGATAAAGAATTTCTCCAGGAATTAATAAAGTGATTTTGAGGTTTTAAAGATAGAACTAGCTCATTATGAGATGATGACGCCATGCAGACCCCCACATTGTCCAAACGGAACGAAATGGTACTGCTTCCTTTTCTGACCTTATACAAACCTCAAGTTGTCTTTTGAGAGAATACATGCATACATTACTGCATTTCATACTTTACTGCAGAGAGGAGTTTATTACAGCCTCATATAAAATCAACATTAATGGTAATAATAATATTAAAGCAAACACAGCTCTGGTATCGGAATAATATCAGTATGGGCAAATATTCAAATTCGGGTATCGGGATAGGATCGGAAGTGAAAAAAACCTGGATTGGAGCATCCCGAGTTTACACAGTAAGACATGGACAGATGAGCAGCACAACTCTGCAGTCTTACTAATCTTTGACATCAGAAATAATATTTCTTTGAATGTTATGCAGGGCTGCACCGGTCATATGCTGCTCTGCAACATTCCAGAGTCTCTGCTTTATCTTCAGAACATTGTGGTTTCAGCTGCTCTCTCCTCTTTATCCAGTTGTTATGGCATCCCCACAGAGCATGCAATGAGCCATGGAGCACCGATCCACGCAGAGCAGAAACCTCCCGCGATCGCTCCATAATTTAAGCGGGAAACGACACTCCACCCTGTTAAGTAGAGACATGGGGTCAAAAGCTCTGATCCAGATATCAACTGTTTTGACATAAAGAGAAAGATGCTGCTAAGTGAGCAACAATACAAAACCACAGTTCTTCCACCCAGAAAAGGAAGTTAGGTGACAAAGCGATGCATTATTGTAGCACCCTGTAGCACTCTTCTTCCTCTTTTCCCCCTGCCATTCACCGGCTCTCACCTACTATCCCTCTCAGTCTCCAGCCCTGCCCTCTTGCCAGAGATCATTAGAACTGGATTAAGACCACCGTGGACCTTTCAGGCCGTCGATCTGTGATCTGTCCAGTTATTCCCACATCTCCTCTTCCCCGTCTCCTGTTTTAATTTCATGTGAACGTGACTTCTTTGATGGAAGTTTAGCCAACACAAAACAAAAACAGCACTTTTAATTCAATCTGTCTTAACGTGAAGGGGAACCAATCAGGTATAAGGATCCGCCCACTGGCTTTGATGAGTGAGTTTTTACATTTAAAATAAATTCAAGAAACACTGCAATGCCCGACCATAACAAAATTAGTTATCAATATATGTTTTGAATATAAAATTAATTAGTATTCTAATGATTGAATGGCACATTTAAGTACATTCAAGTGACAATCCAGCTTTACCAAGTGTCAGTCAACACTTCTGAATGAATGGTTGAGCCGAACAAAAGCTTACACCATGGTTGCCCAATTCCAGGCCTGGAGGACTGGTGTCCTGTACGTTTTAGCTCTCGCCCAGCTTCAGCACACCTCAATCTGATGTTGATGTCATCATCAAGCTTGTAAAAAAGCCAAGTATTAAGGCCCTTATTGCATTCAGGTGTGTTGCAACTGGGAGAAACCTAAAACATGCAGGACACAGGCCAGAGAGGCCTGGAATTAGGCAACCTTGGCTTACACCAATCAGGTGTAAGGATGGGCAATTTTTTACATCCATCCATCCATCCATCGTCTGCCGCTAATCCAGTGCCAGGTCGCGGGGGCAGCAGTCTAAGGAGGGATGCCCAGATGTTCCTCTCCCCAGACACTTCATCCAGCTCTTCCAGTGGAACCCCAAGGCGTTCCCAGGCCATAGAGAGACATAGTCCCTCCAGGGTGTCCTGGGTCTGCCCCGAGACCTCCTACCAGAGGGACATGCCGGAACACCTCCCTAGGGAGGCGTCCGGGGGGCATCTGAAACAGGTGCCTGAGCCACCTCAGCTGCTCCTCTGGATGTGGAGGAGCAGCGGCTCTACTCCGAGCTCCTCCCTGGTGACTGAGCTCCTCACCCTATCTCTAAGGCTACGCCCAGCCACCCTATGGAGGAAACTCATTTCAACCGCTTGTATCCAGGATCATGTTCTTTCGGTCATGACCCATAGTTCATGACCATAGGTGAGGGTAGGAACGAAGCTTGACCGATAAATTGAGAGCTTCGTCTTTTAGCTCAGCTCCTTCTTCACCATGACGGACCGATACAACGACTACATAACAGCTGCACTAATCCGCCTGTCGATCTCACGCTCCAACTTCCACCCACATCTGAACAAGACCACGAGATACTTGAACAACTCCACTTGGGACAAGGGCACTCCACCAACCTGAAGGGGGCAAGCCACCTTCTTCTGGTCGAGAACCATGGCCTCGTATTTAGAGGTGCTGATCTTCATTCGAGTTGCTTCACATTCGGCTGTGAACTGCACCAGTGCACGCTGTAGGTCCTGGTTCGATGGAGACAGGAGAACCACGTCATCTGCAAAAATCAAAGACGAGATCCTGTGGTGCCCAAACCGGACCCCCTCTGGTCCCTGGCTATGTCTAGAAATTCTGTCCAGGTAAATAATGAACACAACCGGTGACAAAGGAAATCCCTGCTGGAGGCCAACGTGCACTGGGAACAGGTCCGACTTACTGCCTGCAATGTGAACCAAACTCCTGCTCCGGGTGTACAGAGACCGAACAGCCCTTAACAAGGGGCCCCGGACTCCATACTCCCGGAGCACCCCGGACTCCATACTCCCGGAGCACCCCCCACAGGACGTCTCGGGGGACCCGGTCGAACGCCTTCTCCAGATCCACAAAACACATGTGGACTGGTTGGGCGAACTCCCATAAACCCTCAAGCACCTGGTGGAGGGTCTAGAGCTGGTCCAGTGTTCCACGACCAGGACGAAAACCACATTGTTCCTCTTGGATCCGAGGTTGGACTAACGGCCGGACCCTCCTCTCCAGTACCCTGGAATAGACTTTCCCGGGAAGGCTGAGGAGTGTGATCCCTCTGTAGTTGGAACACACCCTCCGGTCCCCCTTCTTGAAGAGAGGGACCACCACCCCGGTCTGCCAGTCCAGAGGTACTGTCCCCGCCCGCCACGCGATGTTGCAGAGACGAGTCAGCCACGACAGTCCCTGCACATCCAGAGACTTAAGGAACTCTGGGCGAATCTCATCCACTCCCGGTGCCTTGCCACCGAGGAGCTTAGCAACAACCTCGGTGACTTCAGCTTGGGTAATGGACGAGTCCACCTCTGAGAACCCAGACTCTGCTTCCTCAATGGAAGACGTGATGGTGGGGTTGCGCAGGTCCTCGAAGTATTCCTTCCACCACCCGACGACATCCCCAGTTGAGGTCAACAGCTCCCCACCTCCACTGTAAACAGTGTTGGTGGAGAACTGGTTCCCCCTCCTGAGGCGCCGGACGGTTTGCCAGAATTTCCTCGGAGCCGACCAATAGTCCTCCTCCATGGCCTCCCAGACCAGAGTTTTTGCCAAAAATAAAATAAAATAAATTCTAGAAACACCGCAATGCCCAAACATAACAAAATGAGTTATCAATATATGTTTTGAATATAAATTTAATTGGTATTCTAATGAATTAATAACACATTTAAGGATATTCAAGTGACAGTCGACCTTTACCAAGTGTCAGTAAACACTGAATGAATGAATGGTACAGCCTAACAAAAGCTTAATCAAGCTTCAATTGGACATCAGCACCAGTTAAAAGGCAGATATTTTACAATCTACTGTTGACACCAGACAGTCGGTGTGAGTAAAACCAGTGAGTGAGTTATTGAACTCTTGGATGTGACCTCTCACTGGAAAGTCACACGGTGAGTAGAGAAGCTCAGACACTTACTGGACATGCTGGTCCAGACGTCTGGTGACGGTGGGTGAACTGGCCTTCTCTTCTGAAGCTGACAGAGAGAGAGAGCGAGAGAGAGGGAGAGCGGAGAGAGAGAGCGGAGAGAGACGCTTTGGTTCTTCTCGACACAGGAAGTGAACGCCGTGTCACGTGACTGCGGTCAGCTGACTGGACCAGCTGCCGGAAAGAAACAAACATGGCGGTGGCTCTGCTCGACGCTCTGCCGCTCCCAGACTGCGTGAAGGTAACGTTTCCTCTTCACGCTGCGTGCGAGAGGCTGGGAGGGTTTCTGTCCACGGGGACGTTTGTTTATTTCGAGCGAGGCTGGGTTGTTGCATTATTGTTGTATTGTTGTGATTACGTTTCCAGAGTCCTCACCTGGACTCCCGCTAGTCACACCGGAGCTTCAGTCTTTATCGCTTCAGTCTTTATCGCTTCAGTCTTTATCGCTTCAGTCTTTATCGCTTCAGTGCATCGCTCAGGATGCTGCACATTAAACCTGAGCTTCAGTCTCTGTACATTAAACCTGAGCTTCAATCTCTGCAAGTTAAACCTGAGCTTCAGTCTCTGCACGTTAAACCTGAGCTTCAGTCTCTGCACGTTAAACCTGAGCTTCAGTCTCTGCATGTTAAACCTGAGCTTCAGTCTCTGCACGTTAAACCTGAGCTTCAATCTCTGCACGTTAAACCTGAACTTCAGTCTCTGCACGTTAAACCTGAGCTTCAGTCTCTGCACGTTAAACCTGAGCTTCAGTCTCTGCACGTTAAACCTGAGCTTCAGTCTCTGCACGTTAAACCTGAGCTTCAGTCTCTGTACATTAAACCTGAGCTTCAATCTCTGCAAGTTAAACCTGAGCTTCAGTCTCTGCACGTTAAACCTGAGCTTCAGTCTCTGCATGTTAAACCTGAGCTTCAGTCTCTGCACGTTAAACCTGAGCTTCAATCTCTGCACGTTAAACCTGAACTTCAGTCTCTGCACGTTAAACCTGAGCTTCAGTCTCTGCACATTAAACCTGAGCTTCAGTCTCTGCACATTAAACCTGAGCTTCAGTCTCTGCACGTTAAACCTGAGCTTCAGTCTCTGCACGTTAAACCTGAGCTTCAGTCTCTGCACGTTAAACCTGAGCTTCAGTCTCTGCACGTTAAACCTGAGCTTCAGTCTCTGCACGTTAAACCTGAGCTTCAGTCTCTGCACGTTAAACCTGAGCTTCAGTCTCTGCACGTTAAACCTGAGCTTCAGTCTCTGCACGTTAAACCTGAGCTTCAGTCTCTGCACGTTAAACCTGAGCTTTAATCTCTGCACGTTAAACCTGAGCTTTAATCTCTGCAAGTTAAACCTGAGCTTCAGTCTCTGCACGTTAAACCTGAGCTTCAATCTCTGCACATTAAACCTGAGCTTCAGTCTCTGCACGTTACACCTGAGCTTCAGTCTCTGCACGTTAAACCTGAGCTTCAGTCTCTGCACATTAAACCTGAGCTTCAGTCTCTGCACATTAAACCTGAGCTTCAGTCTCTGCACGTTAAACCTGAGCTTCAGTCTCTGCACGTTAAACCTGAGCTTCAGTCTCTGCAAGTTAAACCTGAGCTTCAATCTCTACACGTTTAACCTGAGCTTCAGTCTCTGCACGTTAAACCTGAGCTTCAGTCTCTGCACGTTAAACCTGAGCTTCAGTCTCTGCAAGTTAAACCTGAGCTTCAGTCTCTGCACATTAAACCTGAGCTTCAGTCTCTGCACATTAAACCTGAGCTTCAGTCTCTGCACATTAAACCTGAGCTTCAGTCTCTGCACATTAAACCTGAGCTTCAATCTCTGCAAGTTAACCTGAGCTTCAATCTCTGCACATTAAACCTGAGCTTCAGTCTCTGCAAGTTAACCTGAGCTTCAGTCTCTGCAAGTTAACCTGAGCTTCAGTCTCTGCACATTAAACCTGAGCTTCAGTCTCTGCACATTAAACCTGAGCTTCAGTCTCTGCACGTTAAACCTGAGCTTCAGTCTCTGCATGTTAAACCTGAGCTTCAATCTCTGCATGTTAAACCTGAGCTTCAGTCTCTGCATGTTAAACCTGAGCTTCAATCTCTGCATGTTAAACCTGAGCTTCAGTCTCTGCACGTTAAACCTGAGCTTCAGTCTCTGCAAGTTAAACCTGAGCTTCAATCTCTGCATGTTAAACCTGAGCTTCAGTCTCTGCACGTTAAACCTGAGCTTCAATCTCTGCACATTAAACCTGAGCTTCAGTCTCTGCACGTTAAACCTGAGCTTCAGTCTCTGCACGTTAAACCTGAGCTTCAGTCTCTGCACGTTAAACCTGAGCTTCAGTCTCTGCACATTAAACCTGAGCTTCAATCTCTGCACGTTAAACCTGAGCTTCAGTCTCTGCAAGTTAAACCTGAGCTTCAGTCTCTGCACGTTAAACCTGAGCTTCAGTCTCTGCACATTAAACCTGAGCTTCAGTCTCTGCACGTTAAGCCTGAGCTTCAGTCTCTGCACATTAAACCTGAGCTTCAGTCTCTGCACATTAAACCTGAGCTTCAGTCTCTGCACGTTAAACCTGAGCTTCAGTCTCTGCAAGTTAAACCTGAGCTTCAGTCTCTGCACGTTAAACCTGAGCTTCAGTCTCTGCGAGTTAAACCTGAGCTTCAATCTCTGCAAGTTAAACCTGAGCTTCAATCTCTGCAAGTTAAACCTGAGCTTCAGTCTCTGCAAGTTAAACCTGAGCTTCAGTCTCTGCACGTTAAACCTGAGCTTCAGTCTCTGCAAGTTAAACCTGAGCTTCAGTCTCTGCACGTTAAACCTGAACTTCAGTCTCTGCACGTTAAACCCGAGCTTCAGTCTCTGCACGTTAAACCTGAGCTTCAGTCTCTGCACGTTAAACCTGAGCTTCAGTCTCTGCACGTTAAACCTGAGCTTCAGTCTGCGGGCCAAAGAATCATTTTCAAAATCTGCTCAAGAAAACTTAAAATACCTCTCAGATCGTAAACTGGGTGAAATAAATACCTTTCAGTTCCCACGCTCCTCACTTGTGGAACAATAGCTTCTATTTAATTTATTACATTTATATTAAAGTTTGTACCTTATCTGTGCTCCTTTTTAGGCATTTCTTAAGATCTTTGTTTTAATGTTTCTCCTACATTTGCTTGTAAAGCACTGTGACTTAAAGCACTGAAAGATGCTTTAGACATCATGAGGAGATCATTTCTCCTCAATATCAAATCAAATCAAATCAAATGTTATTGGTATAGCCCTTTACAATAACCCAGTGCTCCCAAAGTGCTTTACAACAAAGCTATAAAAACAATACATTAAGAAACAAATACAAGAATAATACATAAAAACAGTAAATAAAACCCAGGTGTGACTGGTGGAGGAGTGACGGTGCTGCAGGTTGGTGGAGCTTCCAGACATTCATAACAACAGAACATACAGAATAAATACTCTGTCCTAGACAGAGTTAAAAGACTTCAAAGTGAGTTTTCAGCTTTGATTTAAAAATGATGGATTAGCAAGTCTATTTAAGACTTTCTAACCAAAGACTTACAGATTCTGTCTTCTCATGTGTTTTCTCTGTCAGTGCTGTAAATTAACACAACAGCTCTTCTCAATCTTTTCTCAATAAATGAATAAACAAATACAGTATTAAGTAACAAATGCAGCTTTAACAATGCATCTATTATTGTTTTTATTTTGTAGTAATATAAACAAAAACAGGATCCCAAAGAAAATGATACTTTGATAAATAAATAATAGAAAAAAAATAATAGTAGTTGAATTGTCATTGACGTTGCTATTTTGTTGTTCTAAACACGTATATTTGGTAAAGGTCAAAGCTTTCCTGCATCTGCGTGTTGTTATAAAAGAGTTTATAAGAAGAAGAATTAATAATGGTCCATTGAGGAAATCAGTTTCATGAATTTCTAAACCCCCTTACGTTATGCAGCCGCACTGCAAACTACAGGATGCAGAATTGTGTCATTAATGTTCAAATCTTACATATATAATGAACAATCACTGGAGTGTCGAGCCAAAGTTAGTGACTTACCCACAACCTTGAATTGAAGTGCGGAGATGTGTTGTGTGCCGTGCAGCTGTGCCACAGGGTGGTGGACGGTGTGTGTGGACAGCAGCCTCCTCGCAGGGACGACTACGGCTGCAGCTGGACTCTACACCAGTGGCTGGAGCTGCTGGACTCCCTGACCTCCTTGTTCCGTGAAGCAGTGGGGAAACATCTCTCAGATGAGACGGTGAGACAGCGAGACGGGCAGGACGGTGCTCTGAGGGTGGACTTGCTTTCTGAACATAGAAATGAGGCTGTGAGGGAGTGCCTGGGGACGTCTGGAGTTTTACACAGAAGTTGTAATATTACATGGTGGCAGCAGATGGACAGAGATTTGATAAGGGACTGTGACTCTGCAGCAGTCGGTGATGGTTCTGCTGGTTGTGTCCAGGTGTTGGCCCAGCTGTGCGACGCCGGCAGCGGCCGTGGCGAAGCCGTGCTGGCAGTGCTGAGAGGCAGACGGGAGGAGATCCTCCGAGCTCTGCGGGACAGAACACACTTCATCTCCTCGGCCACTCTGCAGGACTTTGACTGGCAGCTCGGGGTAACTTTTCTTTCATTACAGACACTTTTCTGCTCGCTGCTGTTTTATGATGGCGTCTATTTGTAATTGTGTTTACCGCCACCACACACACCCAATACCAGAACCTACACTCTTCCACAAGTGGGGTCAAAATGACGCCAATTCAAATCAATGCGTTTTTGCAATATACTGAGTTGTTATTCTTCGAAATCTTTAAAACGAAGAGTTGTAAGATTTTGAGATTCGAGGTATTCCTCATAACTCATGTGAGACTGCTGACATCACATGTGTAAGTGGGACAGTATTGACAGTCAAAGTTGCATCAGATGAATAAGATGACATCAGATGTGTATGTGGGACTGTCAGAGTTGCTAAGAATTAAGTTTCATTAGAAGAGTCCATAGGAACTGCTTGGGGTCATTTTTGAGTGGGGTCGTGATACAAAAACTGCAATTTCTTAAAATCAATGAAAAAAATAAAAATGCAAATGGCCTCATGTCACGAACACGTTTTATGAGGAGTACCTGGAATATGAATATATGACAACTTTTCGTTTTAAAGATGTTGAAGAATAACAACACGTGGGGTCATTTTTGATCGAAGGGTTAAGTGGAGTCTGCTGAGGCATGGCGTCCGTCTTCTTAACGAGCGGCTCTCAGGTCATTGAGGTTCTTGGGTACAAAGAGTCTCTTCAGCTCCGTTTCCACCGCACACAAGTGCCGGCACAGCACTTGTGTGCGGTCAACGTCCTCCTCTGTCCACCTCCTCCATGACGGAGGACATTGTGGTTAACGTCCTCCTCTGTCCACCTCCTCCACGACGGAGGACATTGTGGTTAACGTCCTCCTCTGTCCACCTCCTCCACGATGGAGGACATTGTGGTTAACGTCCTCCTCTGTCCACCTCCTCCACGACGGAGGACATTGTGGTTAACGTCCTCCTCTGTCCACCTCCTCCACGACGGAGGACATTGTGGTTAACGTCCTCCTCTGTCCACCTCCTCCACGACGGAGGACATTGTGGTTAACGTCCTCCTCTGTCCACCTCCTCCACGACGGAGGACATTCTGGTCAACGTCCTCCTCTGTCCACCTCCTCCACGACGGAGGACATTCTGGTTAACGTCCTCCTCTGTCCACCTCCTCCACGACGGAGGACATTGTGGTTAACGTCCTCCTCTGTCCACCTCCTCCATGACGGAGGACATTGTGGTCAACGTCCTCCTCTGTCCACCTCCTCCACGATGGAGGACATTCTGGTTAACGTCCTCCTCTGTCCACCTCCTCCACGATGGAGGACATTCTGGTTAACGTCCTCCTCTGTCCACCTCCTCCATGACGGAGGACATTGTGGTTAACGTCCTCCTCTGTCCACCTCCTCCACGATGGAGGACATTCTGGTTAACGTCCTCCTCTGTCCACCTCCTCCATGACGGAGGACATTGTGGTTAACGTCCTCCTCTGTCCACCTCCTCCACGATGGAGGACATTCTGGTTAACGTCCTCCTCTGTCCACCTCCTCCACGATGGAGGACATTCTGGTTAACGTCCTCCTCTGTCCACCTCCTCCATGATCGATGGACATTGTGGTTAACGTCCTCCTCTGTCCACCTCCTCCACGATGGAGGACGTTCTGGTCAACGTCCTCCTCTGTCCACCTCCTCCACGACGGAGGACGTTCTGGTCAACGTCCTCCTCTGTCCACCTCCTCCACGACGGAGGACGTTCTGGTCAACGTCCTCCTCTGTCCACCTCCTCCACGACGGAGGACGTTCTGGTCAACGTCCTCCTCTGTCCACCTCCTCCACGACGGAGGACGTTCTGGTCAACGTCCTCCTCTGTCCACCTCCTCCACGACGGAGGACGTTCTGGTCAACGTCCTCCTCTGTCCACCTCCTCCACGACGGAGGACGTTGTGGTTAACGTCCTCCTCTGTCCACCTCCTCCACGGTGGAGGGCATTCTGGTTAACGTCCTCCTCTGTCCACCTCCTCCACGGTGGAGGACGTTGTGGTTAACGTCCTCCTCTGTCCACCTCCTCCACGGTGGAGGACGTTGTGGTTAACGTCCTCCTCTGTCCACCTCCTCCACGATGGAGGACATTGTGGTTAACGTCCTCCTCTGTCCCACCTCCTCCACGATGGAGGACATTGTGGTTAACGTCCTCCTCTGTCCCACCTCCTCCACGATGGAGGACATTGTGGTTAACGTCCTCCTCTGTCCACCTCCTCCACGATGGAGGACATTGTGGTTAACGTCCACCTCCTCCACGATGGAGGACATTGTGGTTAACGTCCTCCTCTGTCCACCTCCTCCACGGTGGAGGACAGTCTGGTTAACGTCCTCCTCTGTCCACCTCCTCCACGATGGAGGACGTTCTGGTTAACGTCCTCCTCTGTCCCACCTCCTCCACGATGGAGGACGTTCTGGTTAACGTCCTCCTCTGTCCCACCTCCTCCACGGTGGAGGACATTGTGGTTAACGTCCTCCTCTGTCCACCTCCTCCACGGTGGAGGACAGTCTGGTTAACGTCCTCCTCTGTCCACCTCCTCCACGGTGGAGGACAGTCTGGTTAACGTCCTCCTCTGTCCACCTCCTCCACGATGGAGGACGTTCTGGTTAACGTCCTCCTCTGTCCCACCTCCTCCACGATGGAGGACATTGTGGTTAACGTCCTCCTCTGTCCACCTCCTCCACGACGGAGGACATTGTGGTTAACGTCCTCCTCTGTCCACCTCCTCCACGATGGAGGACAGTCTGGTTAACGTCCTCCTCTGTCCACCTCCTCCATGATGGAGGACGTTCTGGTTAACGTCCTCCTCTGTCCCACCTCCTCCACGATGGAGGACGTTCTGGTTAACGTCCTCCTCTGTCCACCTCCTCCACGACGGAGGACATTCTGGTTAACGTCCTCCTCTGTCCACCTCCTCCACGATAGAGGACGTTCTGGTTAACGTCCTCCTCTGTCCACCTCCTCCACGATGGAGGACGTTCTGGTTAACGTCCTCCTCTGTCCACCTCCTCCACGATAGAGGACATTGTGGTTAACGTCCTCCTCTGTCCACCTCCTCCACGATGGAGGACGTTCTGGTTAACGTCCTCCTCTGTCCCACCTCCTCCACGATGGAGGACGTTCTGGTTAACGTCCTCCTCTGTCCCACCTCCTCCACGGTGGAGGACATTGTGGTTAACGTCCTCCTCTGTCCACCTCCTCCACGGTGGAGGACAGTCTGGTTAACGTCCTCCTCTGTCCACCTCCTCCACGGTGGAGGACAGTCTGGTTAACGTCCTCCTCTGTCCACCTCCTCCACGATGGAGGACGTTCTGGTTAACGTCTTCCTCTGTCCCACCTCCTCCACGATGGAGGACATTGTGGTTAACGTCCTCCTCTGTCCACCTCCTCCACGACGGAGGACATTGTGGTTAACGTCCTCCTCTGTCCACCTCCTCCACGATGGAGGACAGTCTGGTTAACGTCCTCCTCTGTCCACCTCCTCCATGATGGAGGACGTTCTGGTTAACGTCCTCCTCTGTCCCACCTCCTCCACGATGGAGGACGTTCTGGTTAACGTCCTCCTCTGTCCACCTCCTCCACGATGGAGGACATTCTGGTTAACGTCCTCCTCTGTCCACCTCCTCCACGATAGAGGACGTTCTGGTTAACGTCCTCCTCTGTCCACCTCCTCCACGATGGAGGACGTTCTGGTTAACGTCCTCCTCTGTCCACCTCCTCCACGATAGAGGACATTGTGGTTAACGTCCTCCTCTGTCCACCTCCTCCAGCGAGCGTCCCAGGACAGAGCCGGCCCTCCTGACATCTGCATGATGATGTCACATGCACATATGGAGGGACAGATTTAGGTCTGGGTGTGCTTTGCCTTACCTTACCGTACGGTCCGGGACGTACTGTCCACTGGGACTGAGGCTAAAGGTTCCTACTTCTATCCACTACCGATGACCCACAATGCAGTTGCACCCCCTTGTGGCTCAACTAGTTTACTACATCCACACACACACAAACCAAAAACTGGTCATACAACCATAAGAAAACGTCTCTTTCTCAAACGTCGAATTTGACGTGTTGTAATAGTGCTTCTCTCTCGCTCTTTCTCCAGTTGGCTCTGTCCAGTGATAAGATTTCGTCCTTGCACACTCCGCTGCTCAGCCTCAGTCTGGACGTTAAAGAAAACGGAGTCCTGCACCCTGTGGACGTTGAGCTGAACAAAGAGGAGCTGGCTGCTCTCATCACTTCCCTCGAGGCTGCAAATAAGGTCATCAAACTGCACATCAAGGCTTCTCTGAGCTTTCATTTCATTTGTTAAACATGCGACTGACATTGTGCTGAACACAAATCAAAAGTGTATCAGATGAATAGATGGCGGCAGAGTTCACATTTTGTAAATTCCTTCTTTTTTAATGAAAAACGACACGTCAAGCTGCGATAATGTGATCGATCCAGACTCATTTCTCTCAAATAGTCATGAAACATTTCCATGTAGTGGAAAGTTTCATTTTAAAATGATCAAATCAGTCCAACGCAGCTCGACAGCAGCAGTTTTGTGGCTGAACTCAATTCGACATGAGAGTTTACGGATTTTTAAAGTAGCTTCTGCAACATACTGAAAGAACCAAGGAGACTGAAGGAAAATAGTTTTACAAGTGACACATTTCACATTACACAGTCATTTTAACGTAATATACGTGAAGATTGAACCAGTGAGTTTTGAGGGTTCACTCAGAAGTCGATCTACGATCCTGTTCCCATGTTGTGACGGGTGTTGCTATACAGCCAGAGAACCATTGAAGAACACTCCGTACACGAGGCTTGCTTTTTTTGTTTTAGTCAAGATTTCTTGTACGAATAATCGTGGAATTGTGCGGTAACTGTAACGTACAGAAAAAGGAGCAGTCACCATTGAGACTTTACATGCATGCTAAACACAAATAACTAATATAACAGTGACTGCAAACCATAAAGTAACAAACTGAGAGAAGCAGTTGAAAACATTCATGACCTCTAATAAAGTGCTTTCAGCACACAAATACTTACAGAGATGAACATTTCTCAAAGTTCAAACGTTTAGAGCAGGGGGGTCAAAGTGATTTCAGTTGAGGGGCCACATCAACCTGACCTCTGACCTCTGGAGGCCCAACAAGTCAAACATCACATGTTAAACTGCAGGTATGGACAAATGCAAAGTCTTTCCTTCTCTGGATTCTTTTGTAACTGCAAGAATTCGCCAGTCTATTCTGAAATATACATATTAAAGGAAATCAGACATTATATTTACTAAAAAAAAACCTCAGTCACGTGTATCTGGATATTGTATTTTTATTCAGGATTAAAACAATTTGTCATCATCTGGAAATTGTTTTGAGTTTACGTGTCTAAAGTATCATTTCACATAAGTTGGACTCGTTGTTTTATTGTGAAAGGCGTTGCGTCATGTGAACTCCACAGATGCGTTAATGTCGGGGGTCAAATCCTGACCAAGGGTGGTTTTGAATGTCATTTTTGCCGATCTGGTGTTTTTAGATCAGCCTCTGTCAGTTTTCATTTTTATACTTCACACTTGATAAATCCCATGGCGGCCGGATTAGATGGTCTGGTGGGCCGGTTCTGGCCCCCGGGCCTCATGTTGGACACCCCTGGTTTAGAGCAACATGCTGGTGAAAGTTCCTCCTGTCTGTTTCTGCCTCTGGCTTCACTTCCACACAGCAACAAAGATCATGTATGAGCAGGAGAACATTCACTCTGCTGTGACCAAAACCACCCTCTCTGGAGTCGATCTATCACTCTTCACTTTTTAAACTTCGCCTTTTAACACTTTTTAACACACATTTTATGATACTTATTTAACAACTATTAACTTATTTGTGACTTTTTTATCTCACTTCTAAATCTCATGAGCTTTAAATGTCTTTGACCTAAAGTCGTGACACGTCGTCCTTCTATGTCGTTATGATGATTAATTATAGATTTCAGACTCAATATGCTGACGTGTTCAATCTGTATTTATTTGGTGTTTCAGGTGGTGTTGCAGTTGAAATGATGGGAACGTTGTGGGACCCCCCCCCCCCCCACAAAAAAATAAATGAAGATCAAATTTGGTGGAGACACTGCCTGTTTTCCAGATGTAATCCTGGTGACTTTGTTTTCTGTAATTCATTTTAAATAAACCTCCATCTTTTTATTCTGCATTGGATTTTTTCTGTGTTCAACAAATGTTTCTGATTCATTTCTACCATAGTCATGATCTTATTGAACGTGGGAAGACATTTTTCTCCAGTTGTCTTGAGGCACAGGAGCTGCTGAGCAGGATGGAGACATTTTGATGTGATAAATAATGTAATAAAGTGAGACTCACTCAAACAGACAATAAGCATGCGAGCATCAACAGTTGGTCATTTAGACCAGCGAATATGAGACTCGAGAAGTTTCCCCCACAATTTCCATTAAAGAAAAAAAAACAAATCACACGTGTGGCAGGGAATTTACACATTAGCATTATAATAATTCTTTGTTCTGAGTTTTGGCTGTGCTGATGGCAGCAGGACGGTTCACTTGACATACATATACATATTGTGATTTCATAGTGCAATTTATGTTAAAACAATGAAGGATAAAATTACTAAAATGTTCAGAGTAATGATATTTGGTTGAGTTAGATAAATACATTTACATAAAGACTAAAATTAATAAATAAGTTATGGGTCAAATACATTGTAGAAAGTTAGACTTTGATTAAATGGTTAAAATAAGTACGTCAAGGTACATGATTTAATTTTACTTTAATTAATTATTCCCGTTGTATTTATTATCCGAGTCTGAACTCTTCATTTTTTATTTTGAAAAATGACGGGATTCTCTGGGTTACCTCTCGGTCACTTGAGCGCCAAACGTTTAACCCACAAGCTAGCAAAATGAGCGAAAAACAGACGTGTTTGGAAAGTTTCTTTTGGAAGGGGAAAAGGGTGAAGAGACAGAGGAAGAGCCTACAACTTCCAAGAAAAAGAAAGTTTTTAACAGACGGTACCAGGAGTTCTACTTGAAGTATGGATTGATGGCGACAGGTGATTCCCACAGACCAACAGGCTAACGGCTAACGGCTAACGGCTCTAACGAGGCAATGAAGCTTTCAAAATGGCTTTGCCACTTGGAGACCAAGCACCCTGGATTAAAAAAACAAGCCCCCGGAGTATTTTTTAAAACGTTTATTATTTTATTATAATATATATTTATTATTTATTGTCACGTTTATTATATTCGCAATATAAGCAATCTACGAACCCCCCGGTCCGCAGTAGTCAAGCATTGAGCGGTCCGCGGTGATAATTGGGGACCACTGGTATAAGGTGTAATGAAGAGTTTCAGGAGCAGCAGATTTCTTCTCTTCAGCTCGGAGACGTTCACCAGTCCATTCAGTCCATTCAGTCCATTCGGTCCATTCAGGGTCTGTTACTTCGTCTTTCTCCTAGAACCGCCTTCTTTCATAGACGTCAGACATACAAACCTTAAATCCAGTCATTGTGTTTGTTGGGTCTGTTGGTTCTTCTCTCCACCTTTTCCTTCCGTCAGTCCTGCCACACCGTCGCCAACCCAGACTTACCAAATGTCAAGCTTTCTATATTTTTCTGAATGGTTCGATTCCCTGGTCTGCCTCCTGCTGAACCACATCAGCTCTTTATGATGACTGAAGACATTTGAAGTTGTTTCTTTACGTTACATGAAGTCTTAGAATTAGAACTAGAAGCTTTTATTGTCATTGTACAATAAAATTGCACAACGAAATTGCGGTGGAGCTAAAAACACACAGTAGACATACAATGTCAACCATTCAGGTTTTCAGGCACTGCTTTATTTCGTCACAGTGTATTGAGTTAGTCGTCACAATACAACATGAAGTACGTTTACAGAGACCGACGTTGCACACTTTGATGGTCGATATGTTCATATGGCTTGAGTTGATGCTCCGTGTCCATCAGGAATACAGTAAATATACAGTATGTCCTGTGTTTGTTAAACAAATACTGCATCACATCTCGACTTCTTTAGCTACTTACAAAGAAGTTATGTTCCATCCTTTCTGGAAAACAAACAGTTCCAAATAAATGATCATATCCATTTCAACAAATAGTTGACAAAAATCAACAACTGTTTTCAACAAGAAAACCACAACGGTAAAATTAAACCGGAGAAAAACGACAGAACCTGAAGTAGCAGAGCTGAAAAACACAACATTGATTAAGTTCTACACTTGTACTTGATATTTCCACTAATATAGCTCAGATACTTCAGCAGATGAACTCTGATAAACCATCCAGTATCAGTTGTGCAGTGAATAGCCAGAGGTTCAGAAAACATCTGTAACACTGATTTCAAGTATGAACAGACACAAGCAGTGAACAGAAACCTCGTCTGAGGATTATTCTTTCATCAGCAGTTTATTGATATGTGTTTTCTTACTATGACCAAACTATTGAGTTTCCTTTTGGCACAATAACATTTTGCACTATAAATGCTCCATTAGATTCAAGGTGTTGTCAGCAGTACAACTGGCTGCTGTGTTGAATCGCTGCAGAAGAAAAACGGTAAGATGTGACTTTGGTTGCAGAGATTTATAACGAGAACCTTATACAGTGGCTGGTTTGGATATAAGAGGCCGTGCTACGTATGCCAACACGTCTAAATGTCATGGAATACTGCATTTGGTTGTTGGGTAACGTTGAGTGCCTACAAACAAACCAAACAAATCAAATGTGCTATTGTTTTTCTTTATGCAGCTTGTCTCTATTAATGAACTGCATTAACTAGTACAGTTAAACTTTTGTTTGAGATCCTGTGTTGATTAAAATATCGCCACTAAAGCTTAATGCTACGTGTGCATAATTACTGCACAGAAGAAGTGTGAGTTAATTATTCAATAAAAAGCCTTAAGTATGCACAACAGGAACGTCACTGGACAGTAATCATAAAGCTGAGGTGGGGAAATGCACATTATGACTCATTTATCAGGACAGCAGAGGGAAGCAGTTGTGATATTTTCTGTTTGGTTAGTGATCACGAAGCATTTGTCTTTTTACCTCTCGTACACGACACAAAGTACACTAACACTGCAGAAGACAATACAAGATATACGTCCAGACTATGGTAATAATACAACTTTGATATGAATGTGAATAAAAACCAAAACGTTTCTGCTGTAAATAGGATTTGTGTGTAAATTTACTGTCCGATAAAGTGGTTTAGAACATTCTACTATCATTGCAGGAGGTCAACGTTTGGTCATTTGGCTTTTCTGGAATTGCATCTGAGCAATAAAACTAGAGTGGAGCAGATCCACGACCCGACGACTGCTCAGGTTCTTCACCCTGTAGAGGAGGTGCCTGAAGGCAAAGCGGAGAACTTGACCCCTCAACACTCCTTCTGTTTATCCTGCTCGCTAGAAAACAACCAAACTCACAAAGACGCTGACCGGCTGTCGTATTTCCTTCCTGACAGAAACTGGCCACGCGACACTCCTGGTGGGACGAGAAACTTCACAGAAGCTTCAAGTCGACCGGTGGCTGATGCAGGATGATTCACGAGAACTGAGAACCTGCAGACCTTTAATCTGATGGACCCGTGAGGGTGCGGAGTGAGACGATGTCCAGGGTGGGACGTGTCCAGCAGCATTAACGTACTACTGTGTGGACAGTCACACCACATCTGTGCCAGGAGACATCCAGAGGTCATCAGGCCAAACTCTGGATGAGCACAGGCCACTGAAGGATTAAACAGGCTTTAGATGTGACGGTCTGGGTTTGTTATGGCTGCTGGAGCCAATAAGCAGCTGGTGACGGGGAAGGACAACATGCATCCAGCACCATCTACCTCCACTAATAACCACAACATGACGGGGCGTTGGGGTCACGACAAACCAGAAGGTCCCCGAGGCGCCCGGCAGCTCTGAGACCAACGTCCTACCATAACTCAGCAGCAGACATTTAGGCAGCTGTGAGGCACTGAATCACATGAAGGCAGGAGTTCATTCCCACAACGGTGGATGACAGCAAGGCACTGACAATCCTAGTGTGAATGGCAGCACAGCAGGGGTGGAGAACCTCACACCAGCCCCCCCCCCCCCCCCCCCCACATCCCCCACCAGACTCTCTATCAGGTTCCTTCATGACTTTAGTGCCACAATCACCCCAATCCTCCATGAAACCAGCCTGCTGTGATGCTTTCTGTCCACTTCTTCATCACTTCAAGATGCTCTTAAAGCAGCAGAGCTCAACCTCTAATCCAGTGTTTTTCAACCTTTTTGAGCCAAGACACACTTTTTTGTTTGGAAAAATCTGGAGTCACACCTCCACCTGAAAATGTTAGAATTTATACTCTGTAGCCTCTATTAACAATATAAAGTCTTTCTCATCAAAGTTGTATCAACAGGAATCCAGTAAATCCAGAAAGCAAGGACTTTTTTTAATAGTGCCTCCGTCAGTGTGAAACCTAGACCTGATGGATGAAGAGCTGAGATCCTGGTTTTCTAAAACTTCTCCATCACTGTCACTGACACAGTACTTTGATACAAGATGGTAGCAGGAGGTGGAGATGAACCACACTGACGTCTGTCACTTTACATTTCACCAGCAAAGTTCTGTGCTGCCCTCTAGTGGTGAAGAGTATTTATACAGGATTACTCTGCAACACACTGCTCTCACAGCTGACAGCGGCTGTGAGAGCAAATGATTTTTAGAATAAAATGTGAAATGTGATAATTTCCCACGGCTCGCCTGACGAGATCTCGCGGAATCACCAGTGAGCCGCGGCGCAGAGGTTGAAAAACACTGATCTAAACGACCCTCCTCCTCCTTGTGCCAGTTTGCTTCCTGCCCCAGCTGCTCCACATCAGCCTCCACCTCCTGGGTTCTCCACCTGAGCTCACACCACCTGCATAAGAAGAATGCTGTTTGTCCACTCTAACTTTAAGCTGTGTCAACCTCTGTCTCTCTCTGCATCTGTTAAGTGTGAGCAGGAAAACGTCTCAGGGCTCCGTCCTGAGCTTCACCTGGGTGACGGAGCGCCCCGGTCCATGACTCATCACCACGTCGTCTACCGGGGCGACGATCTGACGGTGTTGAACCTGATGACGTTAATCTGCCTTATTGGAGACTGTGCAGCAGCTCGGCAGCTGCTGTGGCAAAAATAACCTTAGAATAGAAGTCAACAATGCAAAGGTCATTGTTGATCTTATGAAGGTTCTTAGAAGTGAGTTTACTATTAATGCACGTAACATAACTGCTACTATGCTTGTCTTGATGAAAGCTCTGTAGTGTTCAATTTGAAATGCTGAATCTGACAAATCATAATAAGCTTCAGTAATAAGTGTCTTTGTTCTACAAGTGAACAGTTTTCCGATCTTGGATTTGAAAAAAAAAAGATTCTTCAGGGTGAAAAAAAAGAAAAGTGTATTTTACAAGTTTGACTCACGTATGAACGAAGTAAATCGCAAAAATAATACTTAAAAAATTGATTGATTAAAAAATGTATGAAAATCAAGATGTTTCTGTGTTAAAGATGAAAGGTTTGTTCGGTCGTTTTGATTCTGTAAATCTTTTGATTTAACAAGTTCAACTTTCACATCAACACTTTGTACGAAGTGAAGAGCAGCGACACCACGAAGAGTCTCCAGGACGTTTATTCTCAGGGTGACACGTTCACACATGAGCACGATAAACCCCATTTCTAATCGTTTAACTTCATAATATGAGTTTTGATTTTAAATATTTGATCATTCGGTTCTCAGTGAACCGTTTCAACTACAATTTTGAGAAAATAAAGACACAAATAAATGGTGATTATTCCCTGAAACTTTTTAGCACCTTGCAAAGTGAAAAAAAGACGACTTTAAGTTTTTCAATAAAAGTAATTAGTTTCAGAAAGCAGAAAGGTTTTCCCCACCAATAGGTAAAAGGTACAGCCTCAATATTTCTTTTAGATATAACACAAGTCCTCCCAGTTAGAAAGGAAATTAATCTGAACTTTTAATTTGAACTCACGTTTTCCAAAGCATACTTTGGAAATATTATCTCCAATAGTTTGTATGATTTTGAAGATAAAATAATGACGAGAGGAATCATGACAACACTCATGTTTGCATAGATTGTGTGCCTCTTTTCTTACATCAGCTCCTGAATGAACACGTGACATTTTACCCAAATGTGAAATATTTATTATACTTAAACAGCTAAGTGAGAAGAATATATGTCACTAGGAACTTGAAAGTCTTTTTTCCAAGAATGACAACTATTATTAATCTATTGGTGTTACATGGGAATCGACTGAGGCCATAAGAACTGATGTTGAACATGCAATAACATATACGAAACAACTTCTTTGGTGTTGTGGAAGAAATATTTCTCTACGGATTCTGAATGGACACAGACACTTGAGTACACAGAGAAGTAGTATTCACCTGCGTTTTACTTCAAAATACACACGTAGCATGATCTATATGGATGCACAGTTTGCTGTTTGTTAACTAGTATATTCTAAAAATTCTCTAAGCTTAAGATTTCCTTACTATTTACATCAAATGCTTCAGATGATTGAAAGTGAACAATAACTTTAATTTGAAGTGGTGAATTTAGCTTTCATACTTCAATGTTTCTCGGGTCCCAGAAAAACTGGAGTTAATTCACCAAATCTTGATCTGAACAATTTTTAAAATGTATTTATTTTACTGTATTTACAAACTCATTTCAGCTTCTCATCTTTTGTCAAATCCATCTCTTCTCATCTTGTTTTCACTACGGCCATAATGTCACGTTTTCTATCTTCCTTACGTTCACTTGGTTTCTCCATTTCTTTCTGAGGACTGTTGTAACCAGTTTACTAGTGTGACGACATCGAATCCTTGAATGTTCTTGTATTTAATGTATTTAATGTATTGTCACGTTGTCATGTCTTTCAAGTCCATCAGAGTTAAACTCTATATCTTGTGTCTACTGTTATAACCATATAACCTCTGGCATGTTTACACAGCAAGGAAACGAGTGCATCAACCAGTCCGTGATTGATTTTGTTCACATTTATAGCATATTGTTCTCTGCACACGTCAATGTGGTTTCATTACAAAAACAACGATGTCGCGGAATTCTGCCAAAGTGCATTGTGGGATACTGATGCTGAACTCAGTCACTTCATTAGTCCACCTTGCGATGTACTGTCGTCCTATCAGTTTCAAAAATATCTCCTTCAGTTTTGCTTCAAATCACAAGGGCAGCCTTTAATCACGTGTTTGTTTTTAAAAGTTGAGGTTTCCAGAGTAAACAAGACATGTTTCTTTTGACCGTCAAGTCTTGTTAACAAGGTGGCGAAAACATTTAAAACATAAATTCAAGTATAGAGAAAACCCAACAAATCAGGAGTGGAAAGAAAAAGCCACTTTCACCAGGATGAAACCTTGAGCAGATCGGAGCGAGAGCATCGCCGTCACACTGATTCATTCTAAACATCATAAAGGCAGAATGGATTGTAAAGCTGTTGAAGAACATGATAAAGGAGCTGGTGAGTGTGCGTACGCTGTGCAAATGGAACTGTTGTCATATGGTATCTACAGATATTGCACTGTGAGACCATTTAAATTGCATTTCCTCTGTGTGTTTTGCACATTTCAGCACAGTAGATAGGTGGATGTTTTAACAAATTAACAGCTTATAATAAATCAATGAATAGTTCATCACCTTGTCAGAACAGAACGGTTTGTTTTAGAGTTGTGAAATTCATTTCAGAACTGAAGTCTGCATCGATCACGACTGGATCACTTCTGATAGACGTGAGTATAAAAAGCTTACTGCTATAAAAAGAACGGAACCATGCTGGACATTGAGCAGCGACCGAACCAGTTGAACCTGACAAATTATACAGCCTAGAAAAATAGAAACCATTGAGTTGTTTGTTTTATTTCAAGAAATGTTAATAGTGAAGTTACGATCCTTCGCTTTTGGTTTCAAATCACTAAAACTCAGTTTGGCTTACGTCATAAAGGCAACTGGCCCCTCAATAAACGTCAAGGAATCTGCATTTCTCTAGGACAGAAAATTAATTCCATAATCTCAGATATAAACTTCCCTTGGTTCAAGTGTCAAAAGCTTTGGACTTTTCCTTTCGACTGAAGTGTTGTCACATTGTGAGTCATCACATGTGTGCACAGCTGTGGGCAGATGTGGCCGGGTTGGTTGAGTGGAAAGCTCTCAATAAGAAGGTTGTGGGTTCGTTTCCCCGTCTCACTCTGTGTCGAAGTATCCTTGAGTGTGGATCTGATAAACAGTGGAAAGCGCTTCGGCCGCCTATCAAACAGTGGAAAAGCGCAATATAAATGAAATACATTTACAGGTCAAGTTAAATGCATCTCTTACTTTTGATCCTATTTGTTCACGTCAGCTTCAGTGACTGCCATCAATAAACCACTGTTCCTCCCTGCAGCTTCAAACCCTCCAACTGTATATAGACAAGTATGAGTATTTGTGATCAGGCATTTTCTTTATGTCCAGTTTGAAAAATAGTGAATAATAAGTTTTCTGAAGGCATCAATTTGTCTGTAAAACACTTGCACTTATTAAACTCCTCTCTTCTCTATTTGAGGTTGTTGATGTTACAAATACAAATAACCAATCCAATACACCAGATTGAAAAGTCCGAAGGCAGTGGGAAAGAAGATCCGCGAATAAGAGTCAATCTTGGAAACTCGCACATGCATCCTGTTTTCACGCCAGGCGCCAGAACGACAGTCATCAAAGCAGCAGAAGAAGCTGGCACAGTCTTTCCCATCTAAACACTCATAAGCGTAGTCGTCGTCCTCGTGATAGGACACAATATTATTCATCTGCAAGAGGGACGCGCCGGGTCGGATGTTCACCAGGCTGCTCACTCTCTGCTGTGGAGGGAAATTCACACGCAGTTACTTCAGAATGCTAATATTCACTATGCATGGCTGGACATGAAGACGCTTTTTCAAAAGAAAGGGAGCAGAGGAGCCCCGTACCTGCGTGTTGTTGCTAGCTTTAGATTTCTTGGTCTGTCGGTTGCTGGTGAAGTAGTGCAACGTGCCGTACTCCATGAGAGCCGCGAAGGTGAAGATGAAGCAGACGGAGACGAACAAGTCCATCGCAGTCACATAGGAAACTTTGGGCAACGACTTCCTGGAGATGGTGCTGAGCGTCGTCATGGTCAGCACTGTGGTTATACCTGATTGGATGGGAAGACATTTATTAATTCATAATAGAACATGTCCTACATGTACCGTTACACCTGCACTGAGTACAGCTCTTTACCTACAGTATATACACTGTGTGTAGAGCAATTCTGGCAATTTACTCTATTTTAGAGGATTTTTCTTTTTACTGGATTGTATTATTTGTGCATATTCTATTTTTTGTGCTCTTTTTTTGCTCTTGTTTAGATATTTACATATGTTTACACGTTTTAATTCCTTAATTTTATAAATTCTGCACCTTTTACCTTGAGCTGTTGTAAGTTTGCGTTTCCCCCTGGGGAGGAATAAAGCTCTCTCTCTCTCTCTCTCTCTCTCTCTCTCTCTCTCTCTTAATTCCTCAGCAGTAGAAGAGTCGTTTACAAAGTTCCACCTGGCTGCTTGCGACAGACACAAGAACTGGATGACAGTGGAGGATTTTGGATCGTCACGCAGTGAGAGTTTCTCTGAACCTTTTAACTTGAGGTCTAACCTGGAAGGTGTCGATTTACTTCATTTTAACAACTGTATTGATCCTCTTGGGGCAATATTGACTGCATGACTTGTTGGCCTTGGGTTCCCTGATGTGGCCCAGATGTGGCCGACCCAACAAGCTCATTAACAACAAGGTCATCTCCTTCTGACGACTCACTGACCAGATAAATGGTACCTCGTGATCCTTATGAGGTAAGACATCCCTACACCACTGATCCAACCAGTCCCCGGCCAGTCTGGGTCCGACTAGGGAACCGAGGCTAGCAGACCTGTCGGTAGCAGCCACGCCAAGCGGCACTCAGGGAGGAGCTGCTGGGATCCGAGGGCGTTACTCAGACTAACCACTGAACCACCGTTTGTTGTTCCGTCGGGGTCAGCAGGTCAGAGACATGTGTGTCTGTAGAAGAGGCTCAGGGAGGAAGAGGTCAGTCCACAGACGGCGTTCGTTGCTCAATCGTTGAGTCTCTCCAACAACATGAATTGAAGGTCACGACACCAAGAAGTCATGACTATTCCCTTTCAATCCAACACTCCGATGGCAACAATAGAAGATGATTGTTCTTCACCAAGTCCCGAAGGTGTGATAGAAAGGCTTTCTGAAGCGGCTCACCTTTGTTTCAATTAATAGATGCTTCTTCCTGAGCAAACTATTGGTGTGGCTTATATGTGATTATAAAATATTTTAACAACAATGAGAAAAAAAGTCTTGCTGCAGGTGTAATTCCCCTGAAGGTGAAGAAACTCAACACCCTTAAACGTCTGTTGTACCTGACGTATTATTTCAGGAACTGTACGGCTGAAATAACTACATTTGTTCTGAAAGCAGAGACGAGGAGGCTTTGACACAGACTGTTGTTTTTCTTACTTGATGTGAAGTCGCAGAGATTTGTATGGACTTAATAGACAAGGAGACGGCTCACAAAGAGATGAAGGAAATGTCTTCTGTGTTGTACTGACAGACTCATTCAAGAGGACAAAAGCTCTGATGAAGTGGAAGTGGACAGAGTTCCTACACAGCAGAGGACAAACGACATCCATTTGAATTTGACCTCTGTGGAAACTACATGAATCTCTCGCAGGGTCCCCCAATTCCGGGCCTCGAGGTCCGGTGTCCTGCAGGTTTTCAGTCTCTCCCAGCTTCAGCACGCCTCAATCTGATGTTGACGTCATCGTCAAGCTTGTAAACAAGCCGAGTAACGAGGTCCTTACTGCATTCAGGTGTGTTGCAACTGGGAGAAAGCTGCAACATGCAGGACACACCGGAGTTGTTGAAGCCTGATCTATAGTTTGGATGGATTCAGCACGCAATGATATTCTAATCAATGTATGGAGACCGATATTACTAGCAGTCTGCAAACTCACAGTTTACTTCATTACATTTTATTTCTGTCCACTTTGAAGTGCTTTTTGGGAGCATGGGAACTACTACCTTACTTCAGTAGTATTTTATACACATGGATAAGAGATCAAAACATAACTGAACACTTTTGGGAAGTTCGTCCTTCACTTTGGAAAAGATGGATTTTTTCCCCCAAAGCAGAGCAACACTAAATGATGTCAAAGCATTTTTGAAAATTGCCAATAATGAAACGGTTCACAAAACAAGCACTTGGAAGCTTCGACTAAACATATCAAGAACAAGAAAGAATGCATCAAACCTAAAGATGTGCGGGCTGGAACGGCGTCCTTGTTGATCCAGAAGGAAACCCAGGACAGGACCACGATCATGCTACACGGAATGTAGGTCTGTATGGTGAAGTACCCCATTCTCCGGCTCAGGTCAAAAAAGATGGTCATGATGACATATTCTCCTGAAGGTTTGACCAATATAATACAAGAAGAACATGCAGTCTGCATGATAATCGTGAATTAAAATCTCCACAGAACAGAACACAACAGCTGACGGACTATTGGTGTCAAACTGTCAGCAGACTTTAAACAGACCTGACTGAGTGTGAGCCACATCCGAGGTGTTTCTTAAGCCAATGAAGGCAAATTGGTAGAGTCTCCAATAGCGCTGGTCCGCCACCTCCACTGCCCGCCGCTGCCACCGATAGAGGATCTCGTTCTTGGGATAACCGTCTGAAAACCATCCGGCAACAACAGCACAGGAACATAACGGACACATTAGAAGAAGTCCAACTGAAACCCCACGTCCATCATTCAAGGCACAAAGCAACCCACTGAGCAAGCAACGTCCATAGACGTCCGAAACACGTCTGTCCGTCCAGGCTGCAATCTGGACGACTGTCTGACAGCCACAACTAGTCGAAAAATGACATAAAATTTGTGGACATAATAAAAAATGATTTACATCTAAGACAGCCAGAATCAGTTAAAAGAGACAAGTTGTCTGTTAAGTCCAACTGCCTGTATGATTATTGATTTGTCATTAAAATACTGAGGAGGTAGATCAGGCATCGTCACAGGAAAGAGGAGACAGCATGAGAAGTTTACTGGACAATGTCTGAGTTATGACCATTGTTTGTTTTGGTAACAAGACATTGAACTTTTTAAGTCTCCACGGAGAAACTCGCCACTTTGATCACCTTTCATCTTGTGACTACAACTATGTACATGAGTAAATGCTTTATCAGCACTGTCAGCACAATGGTTAGTCCTCTCACCTCTCACATAGAAAGTTGTGGGTTTGAATCCAGCTGGAGGTGTTTGTGGAGTTTGCTTACGTGAGCGTGGGTTTTCTCTGGTTTCATCCATCTATCTATCCATCCATCCATCCATCTATCTGATTGTGTGATTATAAATGGTGATGCTAAATTACTCCTGTGTGTGTCCTCTTACAGACTGATGCCCTGTCCATGTTCTTTTGAAACATATTTCCATTGATGTCCATATGACGTCCAGACAAGACGTGAATACAATGTCCAAGAAAGATGTAGAAAAAACTCGTCTGAGGATGTCTTCTGGATGGTAAATATTGACGTCCATATGATGTCCATCAAAGACATCCAGACAACGTCCAAGAAATAATCCAAACAACTTTCATTCTGGCTCCTCTGAGGACGTCTTCTGGACGTATAGAGATTCTGGACCAGTTTTTGCTCAGTGGGAAGGCGCCAGACGAGACCAAGGCAAGGTAAACAGAATCATAGCAGAATGTAGGTGAACCACCTTGGTGTCATGATTTTTTTTTCCAAATGAGCTGCAGTGTATGACCTCATTTGGAGATGAGGTGGTGTTTTTAGATATTACCTCAGCGGTATTCAGTTCCGGGCTTTGAGGGCCAGGCCCTGCATGTTTTAGAACTCTCCAGGTTGTAACACACCTGAATGCAATATGGGACTCTTTTACAAGCTTGATGACGACGTCACCTTTAGATTTAGGTGTGCAGACGCCTGGACAGACCTAAAACATGCAGGACATCGACCCTTGAGGCCCAGAATTAAATACCCCTGCATTCATTTGTATGACGTTTCAGTTTGTGAAACCACTTTGATGAATAATTTGGCAGACACAGGTAAGATTTCAGATTTACTGCCAAACATTCAAAGTTGTTGTCATTGACATATTTTTCATCACTTACTATGTTAGAAGGCAGAATTATTTTAAGGCACAATGGATTGATCCCATTCAGAAAACATTGGGTTTTTTTATGTGCTGATTTGAGTTTATTGTGACCAGAGATGGGAATTGAGCAGATTTTCACAATTCAGATTCCATTTTCGATTCTGCTTAACAATTCGGGTCTTATTTAGAGAATGATCTGGCGTTAGTTATCTCGCAGTATGAACAGCAGAGGACGTGCTAACGTTTCTGCAGGGTTGAGATTTACTCTGGAGCAGATCAAAAATGTCCCATTTATTCAGAGTTATTGCTGCTCTGTATGCCAATGTTTCTGCATATTGGTCACATTTTCCCCCTTTGAAGAAATATCCACTTTGCAAGTATTGTACGTTTTTCTGTTGTCGTCCTTTATCTTGAAATGTAATCAAGCTTTCTAGCATCTGTGCTGCTTGGCTGCCATGTTTCCTGCTGGCGGCACTGGTGAGTGACTTTGCCATGCAACTTTGCGTAGCTTGTGTAAGCTAGGTAATGTGTGAGGCGGTGTCATTCGTGCACACTGGAATCGATAAGGAAATCGTTTGCAAAATTTGATTCCAAGGAATGGAAACACTGAGAACTTGTCAAGATCAACCGCTTTTCAATTCTCATCCCAACTTGTGACTCTACTGTATCTGAAGTCTGCCCTTTGAAATGTATTTAAATTTCCCACATTTGTCAGACCATGATCAGAATGAGTTGGTAAAGGCACAATGCAAATGGACGAGAGAACTCACTGAATGAACCAAACGGGTAAGGCATACACGCTTCACTAGATCTGTTAGCAACAATGGGACTATGTGACTTTACTGCTGGTGGAGCAGCGATCGTGGCTTGGTGAGGGCGACCTCAAGCAGATGAGCCTCACGGTGAGGATGGAGGGAAAGGTTTCAGCCACTATGCCAGCAGGCATAGGAGCCTCTCTTTCTTTCTGGCAAGCTATGGAAGTTGAAGTCAAGATGACGGGTCAAAAGATGAATGGGCGATACATTTAACCACCTACAGCTTGAAAACTCCAGCGGACAGGAGTGCTCGTCCATTGGAAAGTTATGCAGCTTAAGGTAACACTCCGCATTAATAGTCAACCTGACAAAAACAGAATCATGACAAAAATCAAGTCTCAGCATTGTTTTTTCACCCTGCCACATGTGACTGAAGATAGTTAAGATAGTTAAGACTCAGTTAAAACGTTGATGCTTTGACAACCTGTGGTATCTTAAAAACATAACTACACGACAAACATACACATACATCAAAAAACAGAGCTGTACACAGGTTTACAGGGCTGAGAGGCAATGAGCCTGGCTGTCCTACCTCAGTGTGTACATGACCCTGCCGTTGCTCCACAGCCTCAGGAGGCGGTTCGGAGTCGTAATCCAGTGAGCGTCAGACTTTCGGGAGTTCCTGAAGAATGTATCAGGAATCCAGATTTTGCCTACCATGTTACTGTTTAGCATGAGCTGTTTCATTGAGCTGTTGAACTTCAGCCGGCTGTCGTACCACGTCTGGGCAAAGAATATATCAATGGTGTATTCCTGGAACAGAAAAATTGTAGTTATTTTTCTGCCACAACATTTTAGCAAAATTTTAAGGCCCTGTTTACGCGACAACGTTTCACGTGACAACAACTAATCCGTAAAAAAAAAAAAAAGGAGAGTGTTTACACTGCAGCAGCGGACACAGGGACAATGGTGTAGTTAGTCTGCCGGGCCATGGGAGGGCGCTGTTGCTTGATTTGATGTAAGGAAACCACACAGACATATGTGCAGTGAAGAAAACGCTATAAACATGAAGAAAATGGAGAATACCCAACACCTGTATGGACTGATGAAGCATTGGATGCTATCAGGGTGAGTCTCAATTATAAAACTACTGATATGGAGGATAAAAGCAGAATACTGACCGTGAGTCATTCCACTGCAAGTCGCCATGTTTGTTTACAAGGGAAGGGAGGAGAATGGAGGGGAGAGTTGCTCACTAACAGGCTATACAGCCTCCAGCAAACTCTGCAGGAGGGACGAGCGGCTGTAAAAGAAACTTTCCACCTTGGGAGCCGGATTCAAAACTTTGCGGATCCAGTGCATCTGCACACTGGTGCCGTGTAAACAAACCCGCCAAAAGTGAAGAAAGTTTTGCGGATAAACTCGTAATCATTGTCGTGTAAACAGGGCCTAAAAACAAACAAAAGCTCACATAACAATCACTTGAGCACATCTCTTCTACTTGTCATTGAGTAGAACTGGAACGTTGCAGGACAAACTGTTGCTTCAGATGATTCTGGTGATGTTTCCACTGCCACCATCAGATCAGCAAGACGTCCCATTAAATCAAATTCAATTGTTCTGTATACCTCAAACTCGCACCAACAAACACATTGAATTTGAACTCAGATAAACTAACTAACATTATTTTGAATTATACCAACATCATCTTGATCAACTGATGGAAGTAAGCAACACAGTAAAATGTTTTCTGGGTGAATGTGTTTCTGAATTATACTTCAAACCAAAAGTGTTGATTTGAAGTATAATTCAGAAACTCATTCAACCTTTCACACCAGAAAAATCCTGGTAAATGAATATTTACTGTATTTATTAAAACTACAAAAGCTGAAGCTCACAAACAGACAACAGTTTTTCTGGTACATCAGGTCAAACGGATCAGCAGAGTGAATCTCACCATGTTGATGGGGTCAACTGGTCCAATGCTGTTGACATACACTGCTGTTTCAATGACTGTCGGCCTCACTGAAAACAAAAGGAAGACTTATTGCATTGAATTATAACAGAATCAAACTTGTTGGTACCCAGAATATTTTCTTTCATAATGGAATAAACTACAGAAGTCAACAGAAACGTTGCCAAGACTTTGTCTGTGAATTGTTCATTATGTAATTCACACTGTTTTCCAGTCACCAGACAATTAAACAGAGTTTCGTAGAAAAGCAGCTGTTAGTTTGTGAAAGTCTTCTGGTGCTGGTCGACTGCAGTGTGACTTCAGTCTGAAAGCGCAAAGGAAACAAAGTCAAGTAGTTCTGGGCTTCAGAATGTCCATGTTCCTTTATGAGAATGTTTTAAAAAGGTACATTTATCACAACAGTTGTGTGTTGCATTAAGTCGCCCACAGCATTGTGGTGCAATACAGATGAACTTTTCTATGTTTTCTCTTGAACACCACACTAAAACTTTTCTTTCATACAAAGCGGAATTTCAATAATTTCACCAAAAATGTAAAACATAATTGAAGGATAAAATTATTTGCAATTTCAATTAACCCATATTTTATTCTCAATCTCCATGACAAGTCTGGGAACAATAACTGTATTATTTGAATATAATAATTAAATTATTTCATGATGAACGTTTAATGTAACATTTATTTTGAATTTGAAGCCATAAATAAATGTACAAAAAGTCTAAACAAATTCTCTACTGAGTGTCACACCTTTTTCTTGTTAAAACATTTTATTTATAGGAGATTATATCAATATGAGTTACTGGAGTTTTAAGAGAGACATATGTTCCATTTTAATTTCTCCTGGATTTAGTTTATCAGGTTCTGTTTTATAGTTTTGTTTGTGTCAAAGTTCGAGATCCGGACCTAAACCTGGAGCCCGAGATCAGTGCCATTGTACAGACCAGGGGCCTCATTTATAAACCCTTGTGTAGGATTCCTACTAGAAATGTACGTGTGCCCAAAAGCTGAAAATGGCGTGCACCCCCCAAAGTTCGGAACAATAAAACCATGCGTACGCACATCTGCACACACTTTCCTTTAATAAGTCACAATCCACCTGGAAGGTTGTGCAGTTCACCTCCTGCTGTGTGTGTGTGTGTGTGTGTGTGTGTGTGTGTGTGTGTGTGTGTGTGTGTGTGTGTGTGTGTGTGTGTGTGTGTGTGTGTGTGTGTGTGTGTGTGTGTGTGTGTGTGTGTGTGTGACAGAACTACAAAACAAGATGGCGGATCACAAGAAACTCCATTCCAATGGAGGTTATCAGAGAGCAGGAAGTCTGTCCTGGGTCTCCACCATGTGCTGGAGAACAATGGAACATGGAAGCTAGTCTTTAGCGTCTGCTTCCTGTGTGTCTCTGCTAAAGGACCATTTCTAGAATGACTTGATGTGAATGAGACTTGTCTTGTAAAACGTCAGGAGTCGTCAGATGATGTTCAGTTACTGTGTGATGTTGTCTTTGATGTGATATGTGTAGGATTGTGAGTTAACTAGTTAGTAAAGCAAAGATTAGCATGCAGACCCTGTGTCTGTGGCAGAGCTAACGTTGGTTTACAGGTTGATAACTGCTCCTAATATCATTATCTATAGAACTCAATCACTGTAACAGAATCAACACATCTTCATAAAGTTAAACAGTTCTATCATAGCATCAGGTTTAACTAATCTCAGGTAAAGCCCAGTTGTTCCCACTTCCTTGAAGGAGTTCAGTTGTTGTCCTGCTGGAGGGAAGCTGGTGTCTTCTCCTGTAGTTAGCAGGAGAAGCTCTTTCACTCATTTTCAGGAGAAGGAAAAGAGTTATTTTCCAGCACCTCACAGTGCTATCAGCTTTGGTCCTCCACTCACTGGAGACCCTCTTGGTCATCGTGACCCTCACTCTCTCTGCCAGGGAGAACCAAGGGGGTCCAGCTCAGATGACTCGGACCATTCCAGTCCCCCAAGTGGACGTGGTCTTCGGACCCGCCAACTTGTCCCTTGCAGAGGACATAGAGCAGTTCGACCCAAACAACCCGGAGGTTAGTATAGAGGACTACCTCCGGGAGGTTGAACGCTGCCTCCCCAACCTGCCTCATCCTTCGTCACGTGAGAAGCTGAAGCTTCTCTGGAAGACGACGTCCAGGAGCGTCCATGTTTACATGGAATCCCTCCCACCTGTCATCAGAGACCATTACTCAGCCCTCTGTCATGCACTTAAGGAAGAGTATTCTCTGTACAACAATATTAGGGAAGAGTATTCTCTGTACAACAATCCTATGTCTGCAGCTTTGGTGCATTTGCGATCACTCAGAAAGGGGCGGAACCTCCCAGAGCATATTATAGACGCCTAAGGGCTACTTCCAAGGCCACAATGCACAGGGGTTGGATGAAGACCAGACGTTCAAGTCCCTCTTTGTTAACAACCTCCACAACAGTGTGCGGTTCGATGTCGCCCTGTTCAGCAGGACCAAAAACTCCACCATCAAAGTGTTGGGCCCGGAATCCATCACTCCTTCAAGCAGCTGCCCACCACTGCTAGATTAGCCTGAAGCTAACCTGCAATTGTGTTTCATGTGCCGCTGATAAGCATCTTTTGTGTATGCGCGTGAACGCAACGTCCGCGTGCACCATCGCAAGTTCGGGACTCTGGTTTTCCACCCCAGAACAAGAGTTCCAGTTGAGCTACTGGCCCACTGGATCTCTGTGGAGAACCGAGTCTCATAACCGAGGCTTGCCAGTGTTGGGCCCGGAATCCATGCTCTCCTTCAGCAGTTCTCCCCCAAGAGAACAGGCTGCAAGAACAATGGGGAGGTAATCAAACAGCAGGGGGGAGGACAGGGCCACAAGCCCCAGGTTGGAAAAGCCCTATCATTGGTTGGACCCGACCCGGACACAGCAGGTGTCCGAAAGGCAAACTTGGTCAAACCCAGCTAGCAACCAAGTGCCACCTGCTTCTCAACCTGGTCTCCAGGCAGGGAGCACCTCTCTGCAGCATCGGGAAGACCAAGAGAGCACCAAGTGGACCACAAGAACCAAACCACGGTTCAGCCCGCTGGCGAGCAGAACACACTGTCTGGACTGTCCTTTTTCTCTTTTCCTTTTTTCTTTTTGTGGCTCTTGGGAGCCAGACGTGCCCTACCAGGCCCTACACTCCAACAAAGCTGAAAACCTGAGGCCTCCTCCTATTACGAGTCGACTGGACTATTGCATTGCGCTATCAAGGGTTAGTGCACCTTCCATTGGTTGCCTCCACAACACATCAAGACTCCACTGTGCAGCATCGCCATCACATCATCTGCCAGTGTTTCCAACAGGTTTGCACGGAGATGTGTGTGTGTGTGTGTGTGTGTGTGTGTGTGTGTGTGTGTGGGGGGGGGGGTATATGCACTACTGTCATACATGCATGCTTGTCTGTCTGTGTGCACGACTGTATGGGAAACATCACTTTACAATCAAAAAACACCACCAAATGCCAAAGCAGCACCAATCTAATCCAGAGAAAGTAAAAAAATACCAGCATCACCATCACTTAGATTAAATCCTCCTGCTGTAAAATGCTGACAAAGTCTTTGTTGGTCTGATTTAGCTCGTCATTTTCTGGTGTCGGTCTTCTTCTACTCAATATTGAAAAAGATCACAGAAGCAGGTCCTCTATGTATCATGATCTTCATGTTAAATCAGCCTCCATCACTCCAGAGTAGCAGATAATAACAGTCATCACCTCCTGCCCATGAGCCCATGAGCCAATCAGACAAGCTCAGTTCAATGACGACAGCAAGGCCAGAGCTTGAAACTCCTAAGGCAGTCTGTCAATAACACATGAAAATCTGATCGATGATAAAGTTGCTAAAGTCACTAATTGATTCCAGACACAGATTTCAGAATCACTTTTTAATGATTAAAAAGAAAGAAAAATCCTTGTAGATAGTGCGAGCAGTGCTGCCCTGCTGCATCCGACCGCACACCACTGACTTATACACAAATTGCACTTAACAAGTTTTGAACTAAATCAAAACTCAGTAACCAATCAGGTGTCGAACACTGATTTTTTTTTAAAGAATCAAAACCACAATACAAATAAAGCTTTTAATTCCTATTCAAGAAAATGTGCCCATCTTTTCCAAAACTCTCTCTCTCTAAGCTAAGTAGTGCTAACCGTGGCTGTCAATGAAACACCCGAGGTTTACCTTTTTTCAGTACATAACGTAAAGTAGCTGTTCATATATCCGATGGGTGAAACAGTTTGTAAAGAGTACAGCAAGCGATAAAGCCTTCATGTAGTAGCTAATATATTACAATGAAGTAGAAACGTGGTTTTCTCAGCTTGTGAACGTTTTAGAGAAGCGAGGTTCTCACAGGACAAAGTATCAACATATATTGTAAAGCAACATGATTCATTACTGTAGTTTGTATTAGTATCTAAAGTTGTTAAAAATAGCTCAACTTTAATCAGTTGTAGTAAAGAAATTAACATATATCAAATGGAGAGTAATATTAATCCAGTAGCAATTAATAAAAGTGGCTGTTTTTAATTTTCTCTTTTATATTTATTTATATTTTATATGGGTATGTGTTTACATTTGCCATGTATTCCATAGGGGGAAGCATTTTTTGTGGTTGATCTCTGTGACGTGTCAACATGTTGACAACCAAACAGCCTGAACACTGAAAACTTTACCTGTAAGTTTAACATGTCATACTGAGTTTCAATACAATTCTAATTCTTAAGCATTTTCACTGTTTTCATTCAAATGATTCCTTTATATCAGAGCGATGCTCCAATCAAAGCTGCCGTTGTGGTTCCTGTGTGGAAACCTGCTCTCCTGCTCTCTGTCACTAATAATACTCACTGTGACTGTAACTTTTATAGGTAAACATTATCAAATGTACATAAAGAATATACATTTTATTTAAGTTGTGTTGTCTTGTTCTTTCACACAATGTTGAGTTCAAATGTCTGTAAGGTTTTGAAGCCAACAATGAATCATTCTGGAAATGACTAATATAATGTCAGTGTGGACGAATTTAAAACTCTAATAGTGTCTTGATGTGTTTGAATATTGAAACGGATCATTTTGCGTGTGTGTGTGTGTGTGTGTGTGTGTGTGTGTGTTTTAAGAAGAGCAGTGCACTAATGTGTCTTCCAGACTGGACGTCCCTCCACCAGGTGGAGACGACAGAGGAAGACAGTCTGGTTTCAGTCTCTGGTGATCAAATCCTATTGGCTTGTTGAGGGCAGGAGATGAACCGTCAACCTTCCAGGTGGATCGTGATTTATAACAGCAAAGTGCATGCAGATGTGCATACGCACGGTTTTATTGATCCCAGTTGTTTTTGATGCTGTCCTCAGCGTTTGGGCGCCGGTACATTTCAAGTAGGAATCCTACGCAAGGTTTTATAAATGAGGCCCCTGGTCTGTACTTCTGTTCCCCTCTGGTTCACAAAGAAGATCCTCCTGACAGCACTATTGGACATATCTAACACGCTCCAATAAGACTGGCTGAGTCCAACTGGAGGGAATTGTATCGGCTTTGCTGAGTCAGTGTCTTTTTTGACATAATGTGCTATTGTCCTTTGTCCTTTGTGAACCTGAGTCGTCTGAAAATGGCCCCAAGTTGAATTGTTCTGCAGATTCGAGGTTTCCCAACTTTTACTGTTTGTTGCTAGGCAGCGTGACACGCAGCCTCCTGTGTTGAGTTGGAGTGGAGGACTTGCACTGCTTCAACTGTACCAACGTTTTTACTCTTTTACTGGATGTCCTTTCATCATCATTGCACACACACACACACACACACACACACACACACACACACACACACACACACACACTGCTGCATTCTTGGGTTACCTCCAATGTCAGGGCGCAGTTTGTTGTCGTAGCCTTGCAGTAACTTGTTCAGGATCAGTGTCACGTCACTCTCATAGACCTTTGGCGACAGAACCCAAGTTTTGTTTATCGGCACGTCATCATAATCCTCGTCTTCCTGTTTACTGGGCCCAAAGGCTGAACTGTGGAACAGAGCAAACTTTTTACCAAATGCAAGATCAACAAGAATGTAATGTATTCATCTGCAATAATATTCACGTTGAAAGAGTCTGGCAGGGTGAAATATAAGCATATTACGTATTTGTTGATCCAATCCCCAATTTTTTTTTTTTTTTTTTTCTGGCTGCTGTTTCCTGCCTCCTTCGAACATTTTCTTTGGATGTCTGGACTTGTGAGCTTGTGTCTTAAATGTGTTTTCAATATGTGTTGTGTTTTCATTGCGTAACCTTGTCAAAGACAAATGTCTGTCACCATTTCGGGCCGGCAATAAAGTCTGTCTGTCTGTCCGTCTCAAATTTTGCAATAAAGGGCACTTTTAATCAGTCAACATCAAAATATTATCAATAATATTTTCTATCATATTCGATTCTTTTATAATTTGATTATTCACAATAAAAAAAAGACAATAAAAAAATAAATAAATGGTTGATTTCCCAAAAGTTATGACGCCTCCTAATTTAGATATTATTTTCATACTTTAGGTTGAGAGTCATCTCGTGGTCAAATAGTTGCTGCCATTCAAAAATGTTCATCACTGAATACACTGCCTGGCTTCACGTGTCTTATCTGTCAATTCATGGCAAAAATCAGCCCCTGAAATACAAGATGTGCAGTCCACCACAACGCAAACACACACACATGCATTGATCAGGCGAAGGATATATTATCCTTATCAAATGACCTGTGGCCTTGATGAAAACATGCAGCCTGAATCAAGGTAAGACTGAAGGTAAAAAAAAAAAAAACCTCTGCAGGTTTTCAAAGCAACCCTCCATCATCATGACCAGCAGCTTTTCATTCTCCCCCACAGACACTCACCACAGTCCCAGCAGCGCCAGCAGAAGCCACGGTTTGATGGCTTTGTCCCGCAGTGCTGTGACAAAAACACGCTTCATTCTCTTCTCCGCAGCCGGCGAACAAAAAGGCTGGATGAGCTTTTCCAGAACAAATGAATCAGGAGGCTTTGGTTCGTCAAGGAAGCGTCTGTGGCGTTTCAACGCAGCGACCGCAGGGTGCAGGGTAGGAAGGAGGGAGGGAGAAGGATGGGGGGGGAGGGGGAGCTACTGGAGAAAGGGGGATGATAGAGAGAGGGGGAGGAGGGAGGGGCTGGATGGTGGAGGTGGAGGATGAAGGAGCGAGGATGCTGATGAAGAGCTGAGTGTGCTGGAGTCCATCTGCAGTGCTGCTAGCAGACGCTCTCTCTCTTAAAGGTGAACTTCATGTTTCCCTGGTTCAGAACGCTGCCGTGTTCCAGTCCTCTGTGAAGAACACACGACATTCACACTGCGGTAAAACCTGAGCAGCGCAGCCTGCTTGTGCCTGAGCCGGAGCCCGACGGGGAAACACAGACTGGAGCCTTTCATTCGTCTGACAAAGTGACAAGAACAATCATGTGAGGAACAGAGAGACGGGACCTGAATCATAAACAGTGAAACAACAGTAATTATTCACATAATGATTGCGACATAAACACCTTCAGCCACGTTGATGAACCAGGCCAGGATTCATTTATTATTTCATTTAAATGGTCTTTTTTTTAATAGAATCTTTATTTATGCAGGTAGTCGTTACAAACAGTGGCGACCTTGTGAAAGACCTTCTGAATGTGTCTTAACCTACTGTTGACCTAATTAAAGTCAAAAGAATATTTTTGGTGTTTCTGATTTACACTGCTTTAGATGCTGGATTGTATATGTGAGGAGTTTATACACTTGGGTCTCAGGTCACTTTTGTTCTAAAACAAAAAAAATGTATATAAAATTTGAATTAAATCGAACGGGTCCTCGCGACTCCAACCGAGATGTCAGTTGACCACCACAGATAGTATAGTTCAAATGTAGGCGGGTGATGAACGACGCAGGTAGATAGATAGATAGATAGATAAATACTTTAATGATCTCCAAGAGAAATTCACAAGGTATGTGTCGGGCAAAACAGGCAGGCAAGTCCAGAGTGACCCTCGTCGCTGACCAATCAACAGATGGCTGCATCGTCTCTCCTCCTCATGAGACCCGTTCCTCAGTGCCGGGCACCTCAATGGAGGGGTGATGAAAAACGCAACAAGTGGTTGAGTTATTTTCTCCATACCAACCGCAACTTTTGTAAGTGGAGATGCACGAAAACCCTCCCCGACCCATTGTCTCGCTGCAGCATTTCGAATTAATTGAAGCCTTTTTAAGCAGTTATTTGGACACCATAGGGAGTTACAATAGTCTACTCTCGAGGTAATAAGTGCGTGGATTCGTTTTTCGGCATCACTCTCAGTCAGCATGTTTCTAATTTTGGAAATATTGCGTAGGTGACAGAAGGCCGTCCTGCAGATTTGTCTAATGAGAGTTAAAGGATAAATCCGGGTCACAAATAACTCCCAGGTTCCTCAGTGTGTGTGTGCGTGCGTGTGTGTGTTGGAAGGGTTAATGCTCAGTTGTGAGGACTATCAGTAGAGCAGGGTGTGAAGGCGGGGTCCCGGTACAGCTGGTCGTTGACGTAGAGTCTGTCCACTGTGATGACGGCTCATGATCGGTGAGCTTCTTCCTCACAGGAAACAACAAGTGGCGACGGTCTAAGATCTCCTTCGGAAACTGGTCGTTCACGCTGAAGCTCGTCCCTCGCAGTTCCCTGCCGCTGCTCTTCACCAGTTCTCTCTGCTTGAAGTGTTCAAACTTAGCGACGATGGGCGCTGGTTGTCCTGTCGTCTCCCTCCCAGGCGGTGGACGTGGACGAAGGTGATCTTATTCACGGTGTCCTCGGGAAGCTTCAGGTGCTCCTGCATGAATCCTCGCACACTCAGATATCATGGTGCCAATTTGATATACTTTGCTTACCAATCATCTTCTCTATCACCACACCAATTTCCAGGTCATTTGGAATTACTGATTCTCTCTAGAAAATTGAATTTGGTCCAAAATCTGCCAATAACCAATATATATTTAAAAATTGTGGACTTCCTGTTAACTGCTTGGTATGTGTGCAAGAACCTTTTTGGTGCGTCTTGGTGTGTCACATATGTACCATATGACTTTCGTAGCCCTGGGTGAAATGGGATTTGGGGGCTGAATTTTCTTACATTTTCCAGGCGGCGCAGTTGATCCATTTTTCCAGTCACATGTGTAATTCTTTCAAATTATCAAATTTTTCTCCGGGCCTGATGACTGCACAAAGTCTCGCAAAACTGTTTATGTCTTCAAAAGCGTGTTTTCCCATAATGAAAAAAGTACAAGAGTTAATAATACTAATAATCTTCATCATTTCAATAGGCTCCTATGCACGTTGAGTGCTCGGACCCTATTTACTGCATCAAGCAGCCACAAAAGGTCACCATGTCTCCTCACCCTCTGGTTTTCCACACACATTGATAACATCATCCAGTTTGCATATCGCCTCACAGAATACCCACTGCCTCCTTCCATTACTTTGGCAACAGTATTTCAATACTGATCATTTCTCTCGTCACATCGCACCTTGAATAATGCAACACTATCCTGCATGAGTGTTGCAATAAGGTGACGGGCAGCCGACCCAAACCCTTCATGGTTCCCTTCAGGTCCTCCTCTCCACTGACGCCGCCTCTCGTGTTGTAACAGAAGATAACTGACATGTCTGACTTGCACCATTGTGAACTCTGGACGTTATAATCCCGTCTCCATACCAGGAACTGAAATATCCTGACTGACTTTATGATTATTTAATGTTATCCCAGTTGCTGTGAGGGAGATAATTTACACAGTTCAAAGTTAAAAAGCAGTGTTTTACTATAGCCACTGTTCCACCACAGTACGTAGCGGAACGGGGTTACAGTTACAGTTCTTCACCCAGAACCAACTCTGTCACATGGTCCCACAACAGAAAGTACGGTAAAAATGTAGACAGGGTTGTTGAATGACTCAGAGATGTCCAGCAAAGAATACGGCGGCTGTCCAAGTTGTTCTCTTGTAACTCAGGTTAAACTTTCTCACTGTGAACATTTCCTGCTGAAGCTCCTCCTCCTGTTCCTGAAAGAAGCTACACAACACCCTGTGATGTTGTGTAGTACCTACATTTCAATAAACTCAGTTAACAAACCAACCAGTGAGCGCAAAGTGGGAAATCGTACCCGGCAGTCGCGGGTTCTTTCTGGACCATCCACAACTTTAAAGTCCTAGTGAAATGAAAATTTGACCTCCAAAACACTCTGGTGTCTCTTCTAGGGACGTTTTCCTGCTAACTGGCTGAAGGGTAAAATGTTAAAACACGACAATCTGCAGGAAAATAGCCGATAAACGGCGCTATTTCCTCTGCTGGGCGGAGCTTCTGACAATAATAGAGTGACATCACGAGTTGTGCACACGCCCAAGTTGTGTTTACATTATGGAGGATCAGAGTTTTGACCACGAAGAGGCTGAATTGAACCATATTTCATCATCATGGTCATTTCAAACCCAGTGATTGATGAAGAAGACACAGAAGGTGGTTCTGCCATCGGTGACCCCGTCTGGAACATGTTTGAGGAAACAGAAGACGCTTCGTCCTCCATTCGTCCTCGTCTCCTCGCCTCAGCAGCCGCCACTTTTCACCTTTGAGGCTTTGAGTCCTGACTTTTGGCAGAACGACCGGCTTCCTGGATCCAACACGTCCAAGAGCTTTTCTGACTGTGGAATCACCGAAGACGAGTCCAGGTGTTACTTGATCCTCTACTAGCCGCTCGAGCTAGCGGCTAGCGGCTCCCGGACGCCCTCCTCCTTTTCTCCTCTCTGGTCTCTTCCAGGCTCAATCTTTCATCAAGGCTCATAAAACGCCGACTATAACTTCAAAACACTGTAAAAACGTTGATATTTAAGAGGAAACCAGCCGATATAAACACAACAGATGGAGATCTGCACAACTCTTGACGTCACGCCCACGAAGAAGGATTCCCCCGACTTCCTCGCCTGGAGATTCAAAATTCAAATAACTTTGTTATGTGACAACAGTGGTGGGGCAGAGTCGGAGGAACCTTACAAGTAGTACCCCAACTATCGTTTTTTACAAAGTAGTGTTCTACATTTCGCTAGGCCTTTAAAGTCAGACCATGCAAAAACCCGTCCGCTCCACAACGGAAAGTGTGGTGGAACCGCGCCTTACGTGCTGTTTGAATCACAGAAAGCAGAACTCAGAGCTTTGCTTTCTGTCACACTTCTAACTCTCTTGCAAAAGAATAAAGACACTTCAGTAGTTCAGCAGCATGACACAGAAAAAAAAGAAAAAGATATCTACATAAAATAAATATGAATATTTTCCACTGATTTGTGTTAAAGATGCATTTTCAGTATGACTCTACACATCTTTGACATTTTATAAAGTAAAAATCACTGAGTTTGAGTGATTAAATCCAGGCAGAAATACCTCCTGAAATACTGGAGAGCTGTGCCTCATATCTGATTGTGATCCAAGACAAACTGAGTCACATGACGATACTCGTTTCGGTTCCTCAGTATATCGCCAATATGACCTTTACAGAAATATCCATCCATCCGTTTTCTGCCGCTTATCCAGGCCGGGTCACAGAGACAGCAGTCTAAGCAGAGTTTCCCAGACTTCCCTCACCCCAGACTCTTCCTCCAGCTCTTCTGGTGGCACCCCAAGGTGTTCCCAGGCCATAGAGAGACATAGTCCCTCCAGCGTGTCCTGGGTCTGCCCCGAGGCCTCCTACCGGAGGGACATGCCCGGAACTCCTCCCTGGGGAGGCGTCTGGGGGGCATCCGAAATGGATGCCCGAGCCTCCTCAGCTGGCTCCTCTCGATGTGGAGGAGCAGCGGCTCTACTCCGAGCTCCTCCCTGGTGACTGAGCTCCTCACCCTATCTCTAAGGGTGACTGAGCTCCTCCCCCTATCTCTAAGGGTGACTGAGCTCCTCACCCTATCTCTAAGGGTGACTGAGCTCCTCACCGTATCTCTAAGGGTGACTGAGCTCCTCCCCCTATCTCTAAGGGTGACTGAGCTCCTCCCCCTATCTCTAAGGGTGACTGAGCTCCTCCCCCTATCTCTAAGGGTGACTGAGCTCCTCCCCCTATCTCTAAGGGTGACTGAGCTCCTCACCCTATCTCTAAGGGTGACGCCCAGCCACCCTACGGAGGAAGCTCATTTCAGCTGCTTGTATCGAGAGCTTCGCTTTTTGGCTCAGCTCCTTCTTCACCACGACGGACCGATACAACGTCTGCAGACGCTGCACCGATCCGTATGGCGATCCCACGCTCCATCTTCCCCCCACTCGTGAACAAGACCCCGAGATACTTGAACTCCTCCACCTGTGACAAGGGAGATTTTTACAGAAATATTTGTTATAAAAAAAAAATCAAAATACTTGAATCTTTTTCTACTTACTCCTATCTTATTTAAAAAAAAAAAAAACAAAAAAAAACCTCGGCCTCAACGGCAGTGGCGGGCTGTGCATTTCAGAGCCAGGCCTTCACTGCTGGTCTGTCAATCCACCACTCAATAACTTTTTATGGCTACAAAAACCATGCTACCATGCAGAAATGCAGTATAAAAATCCTTTGCATCGAAGACAGATACTCGGGTAGTCAGAATAAATACCTTTATGAATTAAAAAAATCCAAGTTCATGTCTCTTCTCCTGCTGCAGCTGCATAAAAAAGCGGCTGCTTTTCCCGAAACTTCTGGGGGTCGAGGAGGGAGACAAACGTCAGCTTTCCGTGGTCTTGAAAATAATATAATAGCAAATAATATAATCCTGAATCCTGCCATGGAGTTTGTTGTGAGCTCTAGTAAATTGCACCATGTGCTCAGAGTGCTGCGGTGCGTTCAATGACCTCTTGGAAGAGTCCTACTTGAAAAATATTTTGATGAAAAAACTGCAACCAAATGTCTTTATCTTCTCCTTTAGTCATTGTAGGTTGATAAAACCACTATCAAATAAACACAACTATATTTTTGTTCGTGCAGCTCGCTACAGATGCAGTCAGCTTGCACTGGAGCGTGAACTCTCTGACCATCCAATCAGAGGGCTTGAATACAAGGACTTCACTCAAGGCCTTCTGGAAGGCCCAGCCTCCCCAAGATTAAAATCTGCTTGGCTGAAGCAGCCATGTGACCGACACGAGTTTTACACTGCAGACGCCTGCAGAATTGAATCTGAAGGCCTCAGACAGATTTCTTTACCCGGATGGCTGAAATGTGATTCGTTAAAAGCTTTAATATGGAAGTATGCATCTGGAAGCGATGAGAAGAAGCATAGAGACCATTTGGAATTATGTAATAAGTGTTCATGGATAAAATATAATCAACAGTCTGTGGTTCAGATCTTTTTCCTCGGCCTGCAGAGAAGGCCTTGAAGGCCCCGACAGCCTGCCACCGCTAAATGATGGAGATTACAGCCAAAGTTCAGTTCACCCACCTGCCCCCTGGAGGTGAGGCAGAGCACTGCGTGCCTCACTGGCTGGACTTTTCTCTGCGCTTTATTGTACGATCAGTAGGAACAACTCTCTCACGCATACATTAAATACACGACACAGGCTGTAGAGAGCCATGGTGTATAACAGATATTTCTGTAGAGTTCATATTGGCGATATGCTGAGGAACAGAAACAGGCAGTGTCATGTGACTCAGTTTGTATTGGATCACAGTCAAGATATGAGGCACAGCTCTCCAGTGCTCACCCGGGGTTTTTGCCTGGATTTCATCAACAAATACTCAAACTATTACTAAATTTTGGGCCTAAAATAAAAAAATTTTAAAATAATTTTGATAGACAACCTGTATTAAAATTGATTAAAGCACCAAAATTTTAAGTTTGAAAAATAAAAAAAGAAATTTGTGCCGTACACATCTCTAT